>NC_042988.1:20725420-21029099 GCF_901001165.1 Salmo trutta | reverse complement strand
TAGTTAACTAGTGTCGTCATGGAGAAAGAACAGAGCCATTAAGCATTAGACAGATTGTTGGGTTAGTTAACTACGTGGTCATGGGGAATTAGAACAGAGCATTAGACAGACTGTTGGGATTATAGATAACCTATGTGGTCATTGGGGATAGAACAGAGCATTAGACAGATGTTGGCGTAGGTTAAACTTAGTGGCCATGGGGATTTAGCACAGAGCATTAGACAGACTGTTGGTTTAATTAACTAGTGGCCATGGGGATAGAAAAGAGCGTTAGACAGACTGTTGGGTAGTTAACTAGTGTCCATGAGGATAGAACAGAGCTTTAGACAGACTGTTGGGTTAGTTAACTAGTGGTCATGGGGATAGAACAGAGCATTAGACAGACTGTTGGGTTAGTTAAATCTACTGGCCATGGGGATAAAACAGAGCATTAGGACAGACTGTTGGGTTAGTTAACTAGTGGCCATGGGGATAGAACAGAGCATTAGACAGACTGTTGGGTAGTTAACTAGTGGTCATGGGGATAGAACAGAGCATTAGACAGACTGTTGGGTTAGTTAACTAGTGGTCATGGGGGTTAGTTAACTAGTGGTCATGGGGAAAGAACAGAGCATTAGACAGACTGTTGGGTTAGTTAACTAGTGGTCATGGGGATAGAACAGAGCATTAGACAGACTGTTGGGTTAGATAACTAGTGGTCATGGGGATAGAACAGAGCATTAGACAGACTGTTGGGTTAGTTAACTAGTGGCCATGGGGATAGAACAGAGCATTAGACAGACTGTTGGGTTAATTAACTAGTGGCCATGGGGATAGAACAGAGCGTTAGACAGACTGTTGGGTTAGTTAACTAGTGGCCATGGGGATAATTAACTAGTGGCCATGGGGATAGTTAACTAGTGGCCATGGGGATAGAACAGAGCATTAGACAGACTGTTGGGTTAGTTAACTAGTGGTCATGGGGATAGAACAGAGCATTAGACAGACTGTTGGGTTAGTTAACTAGTGGCCATGGGGATAGAACAGAGCGTTAGACAGACTGTTGGGTTAGTTAACTAGTGGTCATGGGGATAGAACAGAGTGTTAGACAGACTGTTGGGTTAGTTAACTAGTGGTCATGGGGATAGTTAACTAGTGGCCATGGGGATAGAACAGAGCATTAGACAGACTGTTGGGTTAGTTAACTAGTGGTCATGGGGATAGAACAGAGCATTAGACAGACTGTTGGGTTAGTTAACTAGTGGCCATGGGGATAGAACAGAGCATTAGACAGACTGTTGGGTTAGTTAACTAGTGTCCATGGGGATAGAACAGAGCGTTAGACAGACTGTTGGGTTAGTTAACTAGTGGTCATGGGGATAGAACAGAGCATTAGACAGACTGTTGGGTTAGTTAACTCTACTGGCCATGGGGATAAAACAGAGCATTAGACAGACTGTTGGGTTAGTTAACTAGTGGTCATGGGGATAGAACAGAGCATTAGACAGACTGTTGGGTTAGTTAACTAGTGGTCATGGGGATAGAACAGAGCATTAGACAGACTGTTGGGTTAGTTAACTAGTGGTCATGGGGATAGAACAGAGCGTTAGACAGACTGTTGGGTTTGTTAACTAGTGGTCATGGGGATAGAACAGAGCATTAGACAGACTGTTGGGTTAGTTAACTAGTGTCCATGGGGATAGAACAGAGCGTTAGACAGACTGTTGGGTTAGTTAACTAGTGGTCATGGGGATAGAACAGAGCATTAGACAGACTGTTGGGTTAGTTAACTAGTGGTCATGGGGGTTAGTTAACTAGTGGTCATGGGGAAAGAACAGAGCATTAGACAGATTGTTGGGTTAGTTAACTAGTGGTCATGGGGATAGAACAGAGCATTAGACAGACTGTTGGGTTAGATAACTAGTGGTCATGGGGATAGAACAGAGCATTAGACAGACTGTTGGGTTAGTTAACTAGTGGCCATGGGGATAGAACAGAGCATTAGACAGACTGTTGGGTTAATTAACTAGTGGCCATGGGGATAGAAAAGAGCGTTAGACAGACTGTTGGGTTAGTTAACTAGTGGCCATGAGGATAGAACAGAGCTTTAGACAGACTGTTGGGTTAGTTAACTAGTGGTCATGGGGATAGAACAGAGCATTAGACAGACTGTTGGGTTAGTTAAATCTACTGGCCATGGGGATAAAACAGAGCATTAGACAGACTGTTGGGTTAGTTAACTAGTGGTCATGGGGATAGAACAGAGCATTAGACAGACTGTTGGGTTAGTTAACTAGTGGTCATGGGGATAGAACAGAGCATTAGACAGACTGTTGGGTTAGTTAACTAGTGGTCATGGGGGTTAGTTAACTAGTGGTCATGGGGAAAGAACAGAGCATTAGACAGACTGTTGGGTTAGTTAACTAGTGGTCATGGGGATAGAACAGAGCATTAGACAGACTGTTGGGTTAGATAACTAGTGGTCATGGGGATAGAACAGAGCATTAGACAGACTGTTGGGTTAGTTAACTAGTGGCCATGGGGATAGAACAGAGCATTAGACAGACTGTTGGGTTAATTAACTAGTGGCCATGGGGATAGAACAGAGTGTTAGACAGACTGTTGGTTTAGTTAACTAGTGGCCATGGGGATAATTAACTAGTGGCCATGGGGATAGTTAACTAGTGGCCATGGGGATAGAACAGAGCATTAGACAGACTGTTGGGTTAGTTAACTAGTGGTCATGGGGATAGAACAGAGCATTAGACAGACTGTTGGGTTAGTTAACTAGTGGCCATGGGGATAGAACAGAGCGTTAGACAGACTGTTGGGTTAGTTAACTAGTGGTCATGGGGATAGAACAGAGTGTTAGACAGACTGTTGCGTTAGTTAACTAGTGGTCATGGGGATAGTTAACTAGTGGCCATGGGGATAGAACAGAGCATTAGACAGACTGTTGGGTTAGTTAACTAGTGGTCATGGGGATAGAACAGAGCATTAGACAGACTGTTGGGTTAGTTAACTAGTGGCCATGGGGATAGAACAGAGCATTAGACAGACTGTTGGGTTAGTTAACTAGTGTCCATGGGGATAGAACAGAGCGTTAGACAGACTGTTGGGTTAGTTAACTAGTGGTCATGGGGATAGAACAGAGCATTAGACAGACTGTTGGGTTAGTTAACTCTACTGGCCATGGGGATAAAACAGAGCATTAGACAGACTGTTGGGTTAGTTAACTAGTGGTCATGGGGATAGAACAGAGCATTAGACAGACTGTTGGGTTAGTTAACTAGTGGTCATGGGGATAGAACAGAGCATTAGACAGACTGTTGGGTTAGTTAACTAGTGGTCATGGGGGTTAGTTAACTAGTGGTCATGGGGAAAGAACAGAGCATTAGACAGACTGTTGGGTTAGTTAACTAGTGGCCATGGGGATAATTAACTAGTGGCCATGGGGATAGTTAACTAGTGGCCATGGGGATAGAACAGAGCATTAGACAGACTGTTGGGTTAGTTAACTAGTGGCCATGGGGATAGAACAGAGCATTAGACAGACTGTTGGGTTAGTTAACTAGTGGTCATGGGGATAGAACAGAGCGTTAGACAGACTGTTGGGTTTGTTAACTAGTGGTCATGGGGATAGAACAGAGCATTAGACAGACTGTTGGGTTAGTTAACTAGTGGCCATGGGGATAGAACAGAGCATTAGACAGACTGTTGGGTTAGTTAACTCTACTGGCCATGGGGATAAAACAGAGCATTAGACAGTCTGTTGGGTTAGTTAACTAGTGGTCATGGGGATAGAACAGAGCATTAGACAGACTGTTGGGTTAGTTAACTAGTGGTCATGGGGATAGAACAGAGCATTAGACAGACTGTTGGGTTAGTTAACTAGTGGTCATGGGGGTTAGTTAACTAGTGGTCATGGGGAAAGAACAGAGCATTAGACAGACTGTTGGGTTAGTTAACTAGTGGCCATGGGGATAATTAACTAGTGGCCATGGGGATAGTTAACTAGTGGCCATGGGGATAGAACAGAGCATTAGACAGACTGTTGGGTTAGTTAACTAGTGGTCATGGGGATAGAACAGAGCGTTAGACAGACTGTTGGGTTTGTTAACTAGTGGTCATGGGGATAGAACAGAGCATTAGACAGACTGTTGGGTTAGTTAACTAGTGGCCATGGGGATAGAACAGAGCATTAGACAGACTGTTGGGTTAGTTAACTCTACTGGCCATGGGGATAAAACAGAGCATTAGACAGTCTGTTGGGTTAGTTAACTAGTGGTCATGGGGATAGAACAGAGCATTAGACAGACTGTTGGGTTAGTTAACTAGTGGTCATGGGGATAGAACAGAGCATTAGACAGACTGTTGGGTTAGTTAACTAGTGGTCATGGGGGTTAGTTAACTAGTGGTCATGGGGAAAGAACAGAGCATTAGACAGACTGTTGGGTTAGTTAACTAGTGGCCATGGGGATAATTAACTAGTGGCCATGGGGATAGTTAACTAGTGGCCATGGGGATAGAACAGAGCATTAGACAGACTGTTGGGTTAGTTAACTAGTGGCCATGGGGATAGAACAGAGCATTAGACAGACTGTTGGGTTAGTTAACTAGTGGTCATGGGGATAGAACAGAGCGTTAGACAGACTGTTGGGTTTGTTAACTAGTGGTCATGGGGATAGAACAGAGCATTAGACAGACTGTTGGGTTAGTTAACTAGTGGCCATGGGGATAGAACAGAGCATTAGACAGACTGTTGGGTTAGTTAACTCTACTGGCCATGGGGATAAAACAGAGCATTAGACAGACTGTTGGGTTAGTTAACTAGTGGTCATGGGGATAGAACAGAGCATTAGACAGACTGTTGGGTTAGTTAACTAGTGGTCATGGGGATAGAACAGAGCATTAGACAGACTGTTGGGTTAGTTAACTAGTGGTCATGGGGGTTAGTTAACTAGTGGTCATGGGGATAGAACAGAGCATTAGACAGTCTGTTGGGTTAGATAACTAGTGGTCATGGGGATAGAACAGAGCATTAGACAGACTGTTGGGTTAGTTAACTAGTGGCCATGGGGATAAAACAGAGCATTAGACAGACTGTTGGGTTAGTTAACTAGTGGTCATGGGGATAGAACAGAGCATTAGACAGACTGTTGGGTTAGTTAACTAGTGGTCATGGGGATAGAACAGAGCATTAGACAGACTGTTGGGTTAGTTAACTAGTGGTCATGGGAGTTAGTTAACTAGTGGTCATGGGGAAAGAACAGAGCATTAGACAGACTGTTGGGTTAGTTAACTAGTGGTCATGGGGATAGAACAGAGCATTAGACAGACTGTTGGGTTAATTAACTAGTGGCCATGGGGATAGAAAAGAGCGTTAGACAGACTGTTGGGTTAGTTAACTAGTGGCCATGAGGATAGAACAGAGCTTTAGACAGACTGTTGGGTTAGTTAACTAGTGGTCATGGGGATAGAACAGAGTGTTAGACAGACTGTTGGGTTAGTTAACTAGTGGCCATGGGGATAGTTAACTAGTGGCCATGGGAATAGAACAGAGCATTAGACAGACTGTTGGGTTAGTTAACTAGTGGTCATGGGGATAGAACAGAGCGTTAGACAGACTGTTGGGTTTGTTAACTAGTGGTCATGGGGATAGTTAACTAGTGGCCATGGGGATAGAACAGAGTGTTAGACAGACTGTTGGGTTAGTTAACTAGTGGTCATGGGGGTTAGTTAACTAGTGGTCATGGGGAAAGAACAGAGCATTAGACAGACTGTTGGGTTAGTTAACTAGTGGTCATGGGGATAGAACAGAGCATTAGACAGACTGTTGGGTTAGATAACTAGTGGTCATGGGGATAGAACAGAGCATTCGACAGACTGTTGGGTTAGTTAACTAGTGGCCATGGGGATAATTAACTAGTGGCCATGGGGATAGAACAGAGCATTAGACAGACTGTTGGGTTAGTTAACTAGTGTCCATGGGGATAGAACAGAGCGTTAGACAGACTGTTGGGTTAGTTAACTAGTGGTCATGGGGATAGAACAGAGCATTAGACAGACTGTTGGGTTAGTTAACTCTACTGGCCATGGGGATAAAACAGAGCATTAGACAGACTGTTGGGTTAGTTAACTAGTGGTCATGGGGATAGAACAGAGCATTAGACAGACTGTTGGGTTAGTTAACTAGTGGTCATGGGGGTTAGTTAACTAGTGGTCATGGGGAAAGAACAGAGCATTAGACAGACTGTTGGGTTAGTTAACTAGTGGCCATGGGGATAATTAACTAGTGGCCATGGGGATAGTTAACTAGTGGCCATGGGGATAGAACAGAGCATTAGACAGACTGTTGGGTTAGTTAACTAGTGGCCATGGGGATAGAACAGAGCATTAGACAGACTGTTGGGTTAGTTAACTAGTGGTCATGGGGATAGAACAGAGCGTTAGACAGACTGTTGGGTTTGTTAACTAGTGGTCATGGGGATAGAACAGAGCATTAGACAGACTGTTGGGTTAGTTAACTAGTGGCCATGGGGATAGAACAGAGCATTAGACAGACTGTTGGGTTAGTTAACTCTACTGGCCATGGGGATAAAACAGAGCATTAGACAGTCTGTTGGGTTAGTTAACTAGTGGTCATGGGGATAGAACAGAGCATTAGACAGACTGTTGGGTTAGTTAACTAGTGGTCATGGGGATAGAACAGAGCATTAGACAGACTGTTGGGTTAGTTAACTAGTGGTCATGGGGGTTAGTTAACTAGTGGTCATGGGGAAAGAACAGAGCATTAGACAGACTGTTGGGTTAGTTAACTAGTGGCCATGGGGATAATTAACTAGTGGCCATGGGGATAGTTAACTAGTGGCCATGGGGATAGAACAGAGCATTAGACAGACTGTTGGGTTAGTTAACTAGTGGCCATGGGGATAGAACAGAGCATTAGACAGACTGTTGGGTTAGTTAACTAGTGGTCATGGGGATAGAACAGAGCGTTAGACAGACTGTTGGGTTTGTTAACTAGTGGTCATGGGGATAGAACAGAGCATTAGACAGACTGTTGGGTTAGTTAACTAGTGGCCATGGGGATAGAACAGAGCATTAGACAGACTGTTGGGTTAGTTAACTCTACTGGCCATGGGGATAAAACAGAGCATTAGACAGACTGTTGGGTTAGTTAACTAGTGGTCATGGGGATAGAACAGAGCATTAGACAGACTGTTGGGTTAGTTAACTAGTTGTCATGGGGATAGAACAGAGCATTAGACAGACTGTTGGGTTAGTTAACTAGTGGTCATGGGGGTTAGTTAACTAGTGGTCATGGGGATAGAACAGAGCATTAGACAGTCTGTTGGGTTAGATAACTAGTGGTCATGGGGATAGAACAGAGCATTAGACAGACTGTTGGGTTAGTTAACTAGTGGCCATGGGGATAAAACAGAGCATTAGACAGACTGTTGGGTTAGTTAACTAGTGGTCATGGGGATAGAACAGAGCATTAGACAGACTGTTGGGTTAGTTAACTAGTGGTCATGGGGATAGAACAGAGCATTAGACAGACTGTTGGGTTAGTTAACTAGTGGTCATGGGAGTTAGTTAACTAGTGGTCATGGGGAAAGAACAGAGCATTAGACAGACTGTTGGGTTAGTTAACTAGTGGTCATGGGGATAGAACAGAGCATTAGACAGACTGTTGGGTTAATTAACTAGTGGCCATGGGGATAGAAAAGAGCGTTAGACAGACTGTTGGGTTAGTTAACTAGTGGCCATGAGGATAGAACAGAGCTTTAGACAGACTGTTGGGTTAGTTAACTAGTGGTCATGGGGATAGAACAGAGTGTTAGACAGACTGTTGGGTTAGTTAACTAGTGGCCATGGGGATAGTTAACTAGTGGCCATGGGAATAGAACAGAGCATTAGACAGACTGTTGGGTTAGTTAACTAGTGGCCATGGGGATAGAACAGAGCATTAGACAGACTGTTGGGTTAGTTAACTAGTGGTCATGGGGATAGAACAGAGCGTTAGACAGACTGTTGGGTTTGTTAACTAGTGGTCATGGGGATAGTTAACTAGTGGCCATGGGGATAGAACAGAGTGTTAGACAGACTGTTGGGTTAGTTAACTAGTGGTCATGGGGGTTAGTTAACTAGTGGTCATGGGGAAAGAACAGAGCATTAGACAGACTGTTGGGTTAGTTAACTAGTGGTCATGGGGATAGAACAGAGCATTAGACAGACTGTTGGGTTAGATAACTAGTGGTCATGGGGATAGAACAGAGCATTCGACAGACTGTTGGGTTAGTTAACTAGTGGCCATGGGGATAATTAACAAGTGGCCATGGGGATAGTTAACTAGTGGCCATGGGAATAGAACAGAGCATTAGACAGACTGTTGGGTTAGTTAACTAGTGGCCATGGGGATAGAACAGAGCATTAGACAGACTGTTGGGTTTGTTAACTAGTGGTCATGGGGATAGAACAGAGCATTAGACAGACTGTTGGGTTAGTTAACTAGTGGCCATGGGGATAGAACAGAGTGTTAGACAGACTGTTGGGTTAGTTAACTAGTGTCCATGGGGATAGAACAGAGCGTTAGACAGACTGTTTGGTTAGTTAACTAGTGGTCATGGGGATAGAACAGAGCATTAGACAGACTGTTGGGTTAGTTAACTCTACTGGCCATGGGGATAAAACAGAGCATTAGACAGACTGTTGGGTTAGTTAACTAGTGGTCATGGGGATAGAACAGAGCATTAGACAGACTGTTGGGTTAGTTAACTAGTGGTCATGGGGATAGAACAGAGCATTAGACAGACTGTTGGGTTAGTTAACTAGTGGTCATGGGGGTTAGTTAACTAGTGGTCATGGGGAAAGAACAGAGCATTAGACAGACTGTTGGGTTAGTTAACTAGTGGTCATGGGGATAGAACAGAGCATTAGACAGACTGTTGGGTTAGATAACTAGTGGTCATGGGGATAGAACAGAGCATTAGACAGACTGTTGGGTTAGTTAACTAGTGGCCATGGGGATAGAACAGAGCATTAGACAGACTGTTGGGCTAATTAACTAGTGGCCATGGGGATAGAAAAGAGCGTTAGACAGACTGTTGGGTTAGTTAACTAGTGGTCATGGGGATAGAACAGAGCATTAGACAGACTGTTGGGTTAGTTAACTCTACTGGCCATGGGGATAAAACAGAGCATTAGACAGACTGTTGGGTTAGTTAACTAGTGGTCATGGGGATAGAACAGAGCATTAGACAGACTGTTGGGTTAGTTAACTAGTGGTCATGGGGATAGAACAGAGCATTAGACAGACTGTTGGGTTAGTTAACTAGTGGTCATGGGGGTTAGTTAACTAGTGGTCATGGGGAAAGAACAGAGCATTAGACAGACTGTTGGGTTAGTTAACTAGTGGTCATGGGGATAGAACAGAGCATTAGACAGACTGTTGGGTTAGATAACTAGTGGTCATGGGGATAGAACAGAGCATTAGACAGACTGTTGGGTTAGTTAACTAGTGGCCATGGGGATAGAACAGAGCATTAGACAGACTGTTGGGTTAATTAACTAGTGGTCATGGGGATAGAACAGAGCATTAGACAGACTGTTGGGTTAGTTAACTCTACTGGCCATGGGGATAAAACAGAGCATTAGACAGACTGTTGGGTTAATTAACTAGTGGCCATGGGGATAGAACAGAGCATTAGACAGACTGTTGGGTTAATTAACTAGTGGCCATGGGGATAGAACAGAGTGTTAGACAGACTGTTGGTTTAGTTAACTAGTGGCCATGGGGATAATTAACTAGTGGCCATGGGGATAGTTAACTAGTGGCCATGGGGATAGAACAGAGCATTAGACAGACTGTTGGGTTAGTTAACTAGTGGTCATGGGGATAGAACAGAGCATTAGACAGACTGTTGGGTTAGTTAACTAGTGGCCATGGGGATAGAACAGAGCGTTAGACAGACTGTTGGGTTAGTTAACTAGTGGCCATGGGGATAGAACAGAGCGTTAGACAGACTGTTGGGTTAGTTAACTAGTGGTCATGGGGATAGAACAGAGTGTTAGACAGACTGTTGGGTTAGTTAACTAGTGGTCATGGGGATAGTTAACTAGTGGTCATGGGGATAGAACAGAGCATTAGACAGACTGTTGGGTTAGTTAACTAGTGGCCATGGGGATAGAACAGAGTGTTAGACAGACTGTTGGGTTAGTTAACTAGTGTCCATGGGGATAGAACAGAGCGTTAGACAGACTGTTGGGTTAGTTAACTCTACTGGCCATGGGGATAAAACAGAGCATTAGACAGACTGTTGGGTTAGTTAACTAGTGGTCATGGGGATAGAACAGAGCATTAGACAGACTGTTGGGTTAGTTAACTAGTGGTCATGGGGGTTAGTTAACTAGTGGTCATGGGGAAAGAACAGAGCATTAGACAGACTGTTGGGTTAGTTAACTAGTGGTCATGGGGATAGAACAGAGCATTAGACAGACTGTTGGGTTAGTTAACTAGTGGTCATGGGGATAGAACAGAGCATTAGACAGACTGTTGGGTTAGTTAACTAGTGGTCATGGGGGTTAGTTAACTAGTGGTCATGGGGAAAGAACAGAGCATTAGAAAGACTGTTGGGTTAGTTAACTAGTGGTCATGGGGATAGAACAGAGCATTAGACAGACTGTTGGGTTAGATAACTAGTGGTCATGGGGATAGAACAGAGCATTAGACAGACTGTTGGGTTAGTTAACTAGTGGCCATGGGGTTAGAACAGAGCATTAGACAGACTGTTGGGTTAATTAACTAGTGGCCATGGGGATAGAAAAGAGCGTTAGACAGACTGTTGGGTTAGTTAACTAGTGGCCATGAGGATAGAACAGAGCTTTAGACAGACTGTTGGGTTAGTTAACTAGTGGTCATGGGGATAGAACAGAGCATTAGACAGACTGTTGAGTTAGTTAACTAGTGGTCATGGGGATAGAACAGAGTGTTAGACAGACTGTTGGGTTAGTTAACTAGTGGCCATGGGGATAGTTAACTAGTGGCCATGGGAATAGAACAGAGCATTAGACAGACTGTTGGGTTAGTTAACTAGTGGCCATGGGGATAGAACAGAGCATTAGACAGACTGTTGGGTTAGTTAACTAGTGGCCATGGGGATAGAACAGAGTGTTAGACAGACTGTTGGGTTAGTTAACTAGTGGCCATGGGGATAGAACAGAGCATTAGACAGACTGTTGGGTTAGTTAACTAGTGGCCATGGGGATAGAACAGAGTGTTAGACAGACTGTTGGGTTAGTTAACTAGTGGCCATGGGGATAGTTAACTAGTGGCCATGGGGATAGTTACCTAGTGGCCATGGGGATAGAACAGAGCATTAGACAGACTGTTGGGTTAGTTAACTAGTGGTCATGGGGATAGAACAGAGTGTTAGACAGACTGTTGGGTTAGTTAACTAGTGGTCATGGGGATAGAACAGAGTGTTAGACAGACTGTTGGGTTAGTTAACTCAACTTGCCATGGGGATAGAACAGAGCATTAGACAGACTGTTGGGTTAGTTAACTAGTGGCCATGGGGATAGTTAACTAGTGGCCATGGGGATAGTTAACTAGTGGCCATGGGGATAGAACAGCGCATTAGACAGACTGTTGGGTTAGTTAACTAGTGGTCATGGGGATAGAACAGAGCATTAGACAGACTGTTGGGTTAGTTAACTCTACTGGCCATGGGGATAGAACAGAGCGTTAGACAGACTGCTGGGTTAGTTAACTAGTGGTCATGGGGATAGAACAGAGCGTTAGACAGACTGTTGGGTTAGTTAACTAGTGGCCATGGGGATAGTTAACTAGTGGCCATGGGGATAGTTAACTAGTGGCCATGGGGATAGAACAGAGTGTTAGACAGACTGTTTGGGTTAGTTAACTAGTGGCCATGGGGATAGAACAGAGCATTAGACAGACTGTTGGGTTAGATAACTAGTGGTCATGGGGATAGAACAGAGCATTAGACAGACTGTTGGGTTAGTTAACTCAACTTGCCATGGGGATAGAACAGAGCATTAGACAGACTGTTGGGTTAGTTAACTAGTGGCCATGGGGATAGAACAGAGTGTTAGACAGACTGTTGGGTTAGTTAACTAGTGGCCATGGGGATAGTTAACTAGTGGCCATGGGGATAGTTAACTAGTGGCCATGGGGATAGAACAGAGCATTAGACAGACTGTTGGGTTAGTTAACTAGTGGTCATGGGGATAGAACAGAGCATTAGACAGACTGTTGGGTTAGTTAACTAGTGGCCATGGGGATAGAACAGAGCGTTAGACTGTTGGGTTAGTTAACTAGTGGCCATGGGGAAAGAACAGAGCATTAGACAGACTGTTGGGTTAGTTAACTAGTGGTCATGGGGATAGAACAGAGCATTAGACAGACTGTTGGGTTAGTTAACTAGTGGCCATGGGGATAGTTAACTAGTGGCCATGTGGATAGAACAGAGTATTAGACAGACTGTTGGGTTAGTTAACTAGTGGTCATGGGGATTGAACAGAGCATTAGACAGACTGTTGGGTTAGTTAACTAGTGGCCATGGGGATAGAACAGAGTGTTAGACAGACTGTTGGGTTAGTTAACTTGTGGTCATGGGGATAGAACAGAGTGTTAGACAGACTGTTGGGTTAGTTAACTAGTGGCAATGGGGATAGAACAGAGTGTTAGACAGACTGTTGGGTTAGTTAACTAGTGGCCATGGGGATAGTTAACTAGTGGCCATGGGGATAGAACAGAGCATTAGACAGACTGGTGGGTTAGTTAACTAGTGGTTATGGGGATAGAACAGAGTGTTAGACAGACTGTTGGGTTAGTTAACTAGTGGTCATGGGGATAGAACAGAGTGTTAGACAGACTGTTGGGTTAGTTAACTAGTGGCAATGGGGATAGAACAGAGTGTTAGACAGACTGTTGGGTTAGTTAACTAGTGGTCATGGGGATAGAACAGAGTGTTAGACAGACTGTTGGATTAGTTAACTAGTGGTCATGGGGATAGAACAGAGCATTAGACAGACTGTTGGGTTAGTTAACTAGTGGTCATGGGGATAAAACAGAGCATTAGACAGACTGTTGGGTTAGTTAACTAGTGGCCATGGGGATAGAACAGAGTGTTAGACAGACTGTTGGATTAGTTAACTAGTGGTCATGGGGATAGAACAGAGCATTAGACAGACTGTTGGGTTAGTTAACTAGTGGTCATGGGGATAAAACAGAGCATTAGACAGACTGTTGGGTTAGTTAACTAGTGGTCATGGGGATAGAACAGAGTGTTAGACAGACTGTTGGATTAGTTAACTAGTGGTCATGGGGATAGAACAGAGCATTAGACAGACTGTTGGGTTAGTAAACTAGTGGTCATGGGGATAGAACAGAGTGTTAGACAGACTGTTGGGTTAGTTAACTAGGGGTCATGGGGATAGAACAGAGCATTAGACAGACTGTTGGGTTAGTTAATAGCCACTTCTGAAAGCCTGGCTTCCCTTGCTGATCTCTGATGCCTAGTGAGAACAGTGGATAGACAACACTGTGTGGGCTTGATTAATAAAATCCCCTCTCTCCCCCACGTTCCCTCTCTCCCCAGTCTCACTCCTTCGTTCCCTCTTTCCCTGGCCTCCCTCCTTGTCGGCAGCCAGCTCCAATTAGCCTAATTAAAGAGGGCGGAAGCTGTTCCTCTACCAGCGTGCCGCCAAGCCTGGGTGAGCGCAATCACAGACAAAGGATTAGCAGCCATTCTGTTTGATTACCATTATAACTACAGCAGTCACAGTGTGGAGCGCTAACACTAGCGGTGTCACTAAATTAGCCAGGGGATTAGGTTCTGGTAGCAAAAACAGTCTCTACAGAATAGGATGTCTGCTTTACTCAATGACAAGGCAAATAATGACAATATGCAAAGTCTATAATTGGCTTTCTAATGTGTCGGCTAGTGGAGTTAGTCTCGCTTTGCATGTAAGTAGCCTACTGTATCTCTTGCTCAAACAGAACAGGAGCACAATGAACTGAGCAGAGGACAGCTAATAGAAGAAAGCTGACAGTCTCAGATCTTCTTAACTACAGGGGAATTCATCAGCATACACTGAACATCATGCAGCGTTATTTATAATAATGCTGAGACAGCGCAGCTCTCTTTACAAAGACATGAATGGAGACTCATCATTTGAAGTACTGTCATAAATGCTGCCGGTCATGTTCAATAGGGTCTTACAGTGTGGCAGACATATACAAGTCCCTTTCAAATGTGAAGAGTGGTCAGATGTGTGTGTGTCTCTCGTACCTCTGTTGTTGGCCATGCTGCGCTGTAGGATCTGCTCCACCCTCACAGCCATGTCAGACATGTTCTGGGCGATAGCCTGGATCCTCTCCACCAGACCAATCGGCTGGATCCTGCCAACACACACACACACACAAACAGACACACACACGGGAATGACCATCAATAGGGCACATGCAGGCACAGGTGAATTAAGTGTTAGGCATGTCTTCTTTTTCTTATTGATGTGATCATTTCTGCCATGTCTTTCCCCATGACAACCCACCGAGCACACACTGGTTGAATGAATCGTTTGTTTCTAGTCATTTCAATGAAATTACGTTGAACCAACGTGGAATAGATGTTGAATTGATGTCTGTGCCCAGTGGGAATGCAAATTCAATCTTTATCCTTTATCTCAGTCCTTAAAGTCCCTGGAAACATCTAGAAAAAGAAACATAGAAGGCTACGTCTTTCATCTAAGTCCACCCTCCTACAGTATATGCTTACTTTTTCCTCCCAAAAGAGAAGAGCTTCAACAAGTAGAGGAAATGATAATTGTGTGGAACTTGGTTGGAGCGTGAAATAAAAAAAAGCTTTAAAACTGACACAATTTATTTGTTGAGGTGAAAAAGTGACTCAGCACATTAAAGCAGGCCCTTGGGAAACTGAGAAGAGAGCTCAATTAGGTTGTTAGCAAATGCATTTTATGGCAGCTGACTGCCATGGCTTGTTGTTGCCATGTTAGTGTTGGCAAAACAATCAGAAGAAAAGAGAGGGTGAGAAAGAAAGAGAAAAGGAGACAGCAATAGAAAGAGGGAGATAGCTGAGTTCAGGGCTATCTCAGGCACTAGCAGTGAAAACTGGAAGGTGCCCAGGGAACTCCAAGCTGAAGCATTATGGCAGTGTGAACATTTTGAACTTGCTTTGGCTCCCTTCCGGTAAAAACAGAAATCTCAGCCCTAGCTGATGTAACAAAGGTCCAAAGAGGCACAGAGATTTCCAGCTGTCTTTATGGAGCCATGATGATTATGTATAATCTCAATGCAGTCAGTCAGCCGCCTGGGCCCCACAGTATAAAAGAACAGTACTCCTGTGTGTGCTGTAGAGAACTGAGGTCTAAATGTTCTCACGGGCATAGCCATGGCTAAGCAAGGCCTCTGAGACAGAATTATCTATCACCAGTCCATTCAGCCTCTATCTGTTACTTCTATACTGGGTCTTCCCAAGGCTGCTGTGACCTGGTCAGGGAGGCTGAGGACCCTCCAATAGGATTGATGCTGGCCTTAAGGAGTACTACTGTACTATAGATGGACTCTGCAGAGCTGAAGACACTGTTTATCAGGGAGTATCAACCAGAGCCAAATCAATACCTGGGGTCTAACAGCCTGTCATATCAATGAGACACTTACTGTACACAGTGTTCAACACTGGCCTTTTGCTTTTGTTCAAACTGTACAGCTTTATGTAACATATGCATTTAAATGAATGGTTGGGAGTTTTTTTGTTGGAAGAAACGGGCAATGGTCTAGACCAGTGCTTTTGGTATAAGTGTATGAGCATGGGTGTGGTATGTGTGTCTAAAATGTTGCATTACTTTGCGTAAAATCCCCCTCTAATATCACTTGACCATGTACTGCCCTACGGGCAAGTGTTAGCCATCACTTCCTATTCCCTCCTATGAGGCAGCATGTCAGAACAGATGAGAGCCAGACACAGACAGAGCTGTCCTCTACACAGCACCAGACTGCAGCACAGACTGATCAGTATAGGAAACATTCCTGTGGCCAGACAGATAATCCTGTCCTCCCTCTATAGAACACCACTAATACATTTACAATGGGCGTCTGGCCCTGGAGAACCATATACAGCATTAAAGAGAGCGAGACGGCTGATTCCTTTTTAAAGACCTAACAGCGGACTCTGAATGGCTCTGGGTTCTTTGTTTGTATCTGTTAAACTGCACCTTGGCTGAATTCTGAGCAGGTCACCAAGCAGACTAGACTTTATTACCAGAGGTAAACTGCTGAAGCCTAGAGATGCTCCCCCTTTTTCATAATCGCTTACAGTTAGGCTGACTTAAACAGCAATGAATGGCCTCTTTCCGGCAACATTTAGGAAGAAAATCCTCATCATTTCTTCAGTACCTCCCAAAAAAGCCAATTAGATGCCTGTACATGGTAGAATGTGAAAAGTGGGAGTTATTTATGTTCTAACAATACTGTCTACTCTGGTGGTTAGAATCCATATCAAACATCCACAACTCTGCATCCTGACAGTTAGCTCAACTCTCAGGCATAGTTTGAGCCGGGATTACTTTCCTGGTGTGAGATAGTGAGTGTAGGAGCAGGGATGTCCAGAAGGGAAGGCCAGAGTGTCAGACATGGGCAAACCTCGGCAGGAGGGAGCCTCTCAACCCACTGTATGAGAGAGGTCCGTTGCCATGGAGACAGAAGAGCAAACTCCAGGTTGTTAGCCTCTGCATGTCTGGCAGCGCAGCATCCCTGTCTGACTGTCCATGTCCACCCAATAACAGGGCAAATAGATAGGAAAATGTTGAGACTAACGAGACAACTTCTAGTTTAAATATCCTCCAATTATTTGTTTATATGCAGACAAATACATGCATACACCATACATTATGTAATGGCAGGCCTGCTACCAAACCTGAGAACCCTACCTGTCCAGTGCTGAGCTGAGCTCATCCAGTCTGTGGGAGTCTGTGGTGGTGTTGCCAAGTTTGGACAAAGTGTCCATCCTCTTCATGATGACCTCCAGCATATCACTGATCTTCCTCAGCACCCCACGAGACTCTGGACCTCCCAGCACTGCCAACACACAGACACATACAGTAGATCAGATTATAAGAGCACCAGGGCTGGGGTCAATTCAATTTGAAGGCTGTCAATTCAGGAAGTAAACTTAAATAACAATTTAAAATGTGGAAAAACTGCATCTATTTTTAATGACTTCTCAAACTGAGGACTAGTTAAATAAAAACTGAGGACTAGAAGCTACTTTTTCAAAAATGTTTCAAAGTTTTTAATTTAAAAAAAATTAAAACCACTTCCTGAATTGACTGCCTTCAATTCAGCCCTGAGGACCAAATACAGTTAAATCGAGAACAGGCGTAACTGAATGACAACAGAGACAGAATACAATATGGAATTTTATTGAATATTTTTGGATAGTTTGGGGTAGGCCTCGTCTCAGAGGAATGTTCCTCAGAGCCAGATGCTGATGACAGGTTGCCCTATGCTGGGCAGCTGGTATCAAACCCCCCCCCCCCCACCCACCCACCCACTGGGAGAACGGGGATCCAATGACGGGCCTTCAGTTGGTGGTGGTGGGGAGGTCGTTGGAAGACTGTTGCTGCAAAACAGCAAGTGGGAGACGCAAGGTTTGAGATTCATGCCCATAGACCCTTTTCCAGTACACGACACACTGACTTCATGTACAGATGCATGAGACGCTTGGCTGCAGTAAGAAAGCCATCGCCATCAGCGCCTATTCAACATAGCCTAGATATTTTTTTATTACTTCTGAACAAAAAAAATACATTTTTTGGGTTCTCATATGCTTACAATGATGTTTTGATTCTTGCTTGAACAGTCGCTAAGATTATATTTGGTTGTGATCTTTGCAAAATATCTATTTTGGATGCAGCACTTGTTAGCTAGAATGCTAACGCTCATTGATATAGTCTGTAGCAAAAGCTAACCAATTGTACTGGTTAAGGTTGAAGTGTTTTCTAAGTATAATGCAGTTGATTTGCAATGATGACACAAACATTATATTAAACAGGACATTCATACAATTATAATCCAAAAGTAGTGTGAAATGCACTCATTAGCAACATGTAAATAGAGGCTTTTTTTTGCTGGCATTCCATAAGAACCCCGTGTTCTGCAACCAACTTGCGCACATCGCCCTCGTGCGGCAACGTTTGCAAACACAGAAAGGTGTCTACTGGTTGAAAGAGATGAAAGTAATTATTGCACGAGTGAGTCCATAGGTTAATCAGCAACCGTGGTGGAATTGCCTTAGTGTGCCATGATCATAGGGGGAAGTTAATAGGTGAATGACATTCCACATGCTTGGTAATAGTAAAGGAGGAGGAGAGACCTGACGCTATGCTGATGAGGTAAAATTATGACACTACCCTATAAATACCGGCTATACTGATGAGGTAAAATTATGACACTACCCTATAAATACCGGCTATACTGATGAGGTAATGTTATAGGCACTACCCTATAAATACCGGCTATCCAGTCCTCGGGGCCTGATTGGTGTCACAGTGTCCCCCCCCCATCCCTAGCAAACACACCTGATTTAAACTAATTGCATTTTAACTGAAGATCATGATAAGTTGATTATTGGAGTCAGGTGTGTTAGCTGGGACTGGGGCAAAAGTGGATTTGCCCTGGGCTATGCTGATGAGTGAGATAGTGATGTGAATTATATGAGTTTACTAGATGAATGAAAAGTGACAATCCATTCAGTCTTGCCTTACTGATTGAATGTTCGTAAACTACATTACTTTACACACACAGAGACAGAGAGACAGAGAGATAGTGAGAGATCTGTTGTGTGGTTAACTGCTATATTGACAAAGAGAACTGCCAGTTAAATCAGACATGTTGGAAGTACAAGCACCATTGCCTCTCTGATCCATACTGTCAGCATCATCCAAAATGAGTTAATCTAACTAAACAATCAATCCCTGGGCTAAGTACAACACAGAACCTAGGGCATAATCCTCCTGCTTCCCCACTCCCACGGCCTATCCATTATCCAATATGAAAATTAAATTACATCTAGAATCGGCTTCCTATTTCGCAACAAAGCATCCTTCACTCATGCTGCCAAACATACCCTCGTAAAACTGACCATCCTACCGATCCTTGACTTCAGCAATGTCATTTACAAAATAGCCTCCAACACTCTACTCAACAAATTGGATGCAGTCTATCACAATGCCATCCGTTTTGTCACCAAAGCCCCATATACTACCCACCACTGCGACCTGTACGCTCTCGTTGGCTGGCCCTCGCTTCATACTCGTAGCCAAACCCACTGGCTCCAGGTCATCTACAAGTCTTTGCTAGGTGAAGCCCCGCCTTAGCTCACTGGTCACCATAGCAGCACCCACCGTAGCACACGCTCCAGCAGGTATATTTCACTGGTCACCCCCAAAGCCAATTCCTCCTTTGGCCGCCTTTCCTTCCAGTTCTCTGCTGCCAATGACTGGAACGAACTGCAAAAATCACTGAAGCTGGAGACTCATATCTCCCTCACTAACTTTAAGCACCAGCTGTCAGAGCAGCTCACAGATCACGGCACCTGTACATAGCCCATCTGTAAATAGCCCATCCATCTACCTCATCCCCATACTGTATTTATTTTGCTCCTTTGCACCCCAGTATCTCTACTTGCACATTAATCTTCTGCACATCTATCACTCCAGCGTTTAATTGCTATATTGTAATTACTTCGTAAGTATGGCCTATTTATTGCCTTACCTCCCTTATCTTACCTCATTTGCACACACTGTATATAGACTTTTTTTTCTACTGTATTATTGACTGTATGTTTGTTTATTCCATGTGTAACTCTGTGTTGTTGTATGTGTCGAACTGCTTTGCTTTATCTTGGCCAGGTCGCAGTTGTAAATGAGAAATTGTTCTCAACTAACCTACCTGGTTAAATAAAGGTGAAATAAATTTAAAAAAATTAAAAGAAGCTGAACGCCTTTTCAAAGGCTGCATCACAATACAGATTCACTCAAGATTGCATTATGAGTGCAATGCATTGCAGACAGATGTTCCATGAATATCTCAGCCAGGCCCCGTGGTATTTTCGGTGCACCTTGACAAAACAACACAACATCCAGGAGTTTCTCTATTTTATTTATTTAACCTTTACTTAACTAGGCAAGTCAGTAAGAACAAATCCTTATTTGCGATGACAGCCCCAGCCCCCGTCCTGCGGGGACGGGGGCTGGGATTAAAAAATAAAAAAAACACCTTCATTTGACCTTCATTACTGAGGCAGAGAACACAGGGACAAACAGGAAGGGAACAAATTAGGCTGACATTTTGTTTTTCCCCTTCTCTCTCGGCTCCAATTACCCATGACCCAGAGAGAGCAAGGGAACCAGAATGATGCTGTTAGCCCTCACCTGGTCAATGAATGAGCCCGTAGCTATTATACCAGGGTCAACTCAGTTCTCCACCACACCACACTCACATGTCACGGCCATGCTCTCCCTTATGTTTACCTAATTACTCTGCTCCAACTCCACAATGGAGATTTTATTAACTAAAGAGCACACCCAAGTCAAACAGAATGTTGAATCAATATAACCAGCTCTGCAGTTAAATGAGAATAGTACAGCTTCTGGTTAACAAGTTGTTAAAAAGAGGAGTGTTCCTTTTAGGTCATTGTACCAAAAGTCTAGATACAAAACTAAATAATAGCCTTATCCTTACCCATGTCTGACAGTCTGAGTCGTTGAGAACACTGACACTGACCGACAACAGCCCCAAAATGTTGTGATTGTGGTGTGAATGAAAGAGCTTAACCTTTATGTGGTCATTCATCAAGCGTATTAGGCTTTTAAAAATGCATTGTGTGCAGACTCAATGGCTTTCACTGTCAGACTTCCTTTGTCACCATCTAAGAGAAAGTCACCTTTGTCAGAAAAAACAAAACTGACCATAAATTAAACCACACAACAAAACAAACTCAGGAGTAAGTACTTAATCAGGGGGAAAAAACTGATTAGAATGGAATTGATGTGGTGTGTGCACAAGTGTGCCCGTGTGACATGGGTGTAAATATAGACACGCTTTTGTCTAAAATGTCTTCCTTCATCCTGTCATGGTTACATCTTCCATACCTCTCTAGAGATAATAAATAAAACAGGCTAGATAGGCTTCTCTTCATTCACTAAGGCCGGCAGCAAGGGCTGTTCATACAGTTGAAGTCGGACGTTTACATACACCGTAGCCAAATACATTTAAACTCAGTTTTTCACAATTCCTGACATTTTCATCCTAGTAACAATTCCCGGTCTTAGGTCAGTTAGGATCACCACTTTATTTTAAGAATGTGAAATGTCAGAATAATGTTAGAGAGAATGATTTATTTCAGCTTTGATTTCTTTCATCACATTCCCAGTGGGTCAGACGTTTACATACACTCAATTAGTATTCGGTAGCATTGCCTTTAAATTGTTTAACTTGGGTCAAACGTTTTGGGTAGCCTTCCACAAGCTTCCAACAATAAGTTGGATGAATTTTGGCCCATTCCTCCTGACAGAGCTGGTGTAACTGAGTCAGGTTTGTAGGCCTCCTTGCCACACACTTTTTGAATTCTGCCCACACATTTTCTATAGGATTGAGGTCAGGGCTTTGTGATGGCCACTCCAATACCTTGACTTTGTTGTCCTTAAGCCATTTTGCCACAACTTTGGAAGTATGCTTGGGGTCATTGTCTATTTGGAAGACCCATTTGCGACCAAGCTTTGACTTCCTGACTGACGTCTTGAAATGTTGCTTCAATATATCCACCTAATTTTACTTCCTCATGATGCCATCTATTTTGTGAAGTGCACCAGCCCCTCCTACAGCAAAGCACCCCCACAACATGATGCTGCCACTCCCGTGCTTCACGATTGGGATGGTGTTCTTTGGCTTGCAAGCCTCCCCCTTTTTCCTCCAAACATAACGATGGTCATTATGGCCATACCGTTATATTTTTGTTTCATCAGACCAGGGGACATTTCTCCATAAAGTACGATCTTTGTCCCCATGTGCAGTTGCAAACCATAGTCTGGCTTTTAATGACGGTTTTGGAGCAGTGGCTTCTTCCTTGCTGAGCGGCCTTTCAGGTTATGTCGATATAGGACTCGTTTTTACTGTGGATATAGATACTTTTGTACCCGTTTCCTCCAGCACCTTCACAAGGTCCTTTGCTGTTGTTCTGGGATTGATTTGCACTTTTCGCACCAAAGTACGTTCATCTCTAGGAGACAGAACGCATCTCCTTCCTGAGCGGTATGACGGCTGCGTGGTCCCATGGTGTTTATATTTGCGTACTATTGTTTGTACAGATGAATGTGGTACCTTCAGGCGTTTGGAAATTGCTCCCAAGGATGAACCAGACTTGTGGAGGTCTACAATTGTTTTCTGAGGTCTTGGCTGGTTTCTTTTGATTTTCCCTTGATGTCAAGTAAAGAGGCACTGAGTTTGAAGGTAGGCCTTGAAATACATCCACAGGTACACCTCCAATTGACTCAAATTATGTCAATTAGCCTATCAGAAGCTAAAGCCATGATATCATTTTCTGGAATTTTCCAAGCTGTTTAAAGGCACAGTCAACTTAATGTATGTAAACTTCTGACCCACTGGAATTGTGATACAGTGAATTATTAGTGAAATAAATCTGTCTGTAAACAATTGTTGGAAAAATGACTTGTCATGCACAAAGTAGATGTCCTAAACGACTTGCCAAAACTATAGTTTGTTAACAAGAAATGTGTGGAGTGGTTGAAAAACGAGTATTCATGACTCCAACCTAAGTGTATGTAAACTTCCGACTTCAACTGTACATACGTAGAAAGCACATCCATTTAAATGAAATCCCCAGACTGGACCAGTTTGGCAACAGCATGACTCAAAGGAGAGGGAGGGAGATCTGTAATGTACAGAAACACTTCAAAGAACATCTCCCTTATTTTCCTGGTAATAACTGTTATAGAATGTTGAAAGACAGCATATGCTCGCCCTACAGTAATGCTAGGGATTGAAATAATTCAACAATAAAAAAAAAAGATCTATGTAGAAGTCATTCATAATTTTCAATATCAATAGTAATTATATTGATGCATTTGTTCAACAGTGGAGAATGAGGCTTACAGAGACGGTATCTCAACCAGAGTAGAGGCTATAAAGCAGGTGCCAAGTTCCAGGGAGGCTCTCCCTGCCGCATTGAGTCTAAACACTGCCCCTGGGCTTTGAGTCTAGGTGGAACTGGAATGTAGCTTCACAATAACGACGTTTCTCACACGTTTCGCCCATAAATCATCATTATGGAAAATAACACCCCTCCCACACAGTACATTTTTGAATTATTTTATACATGTTCGCAATCTATTGTTCATCAGCTACCTCTATTTATTGCGCCAGCGACTAGCCTATCCCCTGGAGGTGAACGGGCTAATGTGTTTTCACCAAGTCCTGCGCTGCTTGTGGTTTCAGCAGCCGGTTTGTCGATAGTATCTATGTGCTAATGTGGGCCGTTGCCATGTCATTCCTCATCTACTGGTTAATAAAGGGCCCATTTAACAAGAACTAATCTCCTTTAACGACTCTATTTCGTAAGTGCCACAACACAATCGATTTTATGAACAAATTCTAATTAGATATCCATACCGTAGCAAGCTGAGAGCGGAGCACTGGTCGGCCAGTCTCATTTCACAGTCACTGTGCCTCCACCACTGGTTTGAAATAGCTCGCCCCAAATGGGACTGGTCACAGATGGACAGCAAACAGACTTTCACTCTATTTGATTTTTTTATGGTTCGCTGTACTGTGGGTTGTTGGAAACGGAAAAAAGAAATAGCTTACATTTACCACTTTTTTTCATAACAATGTGTTATGTTTCTTGCCAGCTAGGATGAGAAACATCTGTTCATAGGAAGAATTAATTAGATCAGTGTAGTACTTTTCCGAGCAGCTTTGCATGAACAGTTACTAATTGTCTGCTCTCTCATTGACTTTTAGTAGGGACACATTAACGTTATAGGTCCTGAGAGTCAGGCGTCTGAACCACAACGGTTTCCTGCAGCCCGTCATCAGAGCCTCTGAGGTGAGGACAGATAATAAGTTCAGGAACCAGGGGGCTCCTAGTGGGTTAATAAGGCATGTTTGACTCAATGGTGTGAAGTGAATATTGCCCTGGTTGGCAATATAATGTCATAGTACTAATCAAATTCCAACTTGGTTTATTGATCAGTCCAGCTAAGATTCATTTAGCTGAGAGCTCTTACTGCCTGGAGACTGTTAGTTCTGAATCTGAGCCGCATGTAATTTAGATTGAAATACAAGTGTTCAGATAGATGAAAGCCTTGCCAAAGGGCACTCCCACATAACTTATTGTTTTGCGTTTCATCCAGACCTTTTCAGAAAAGAACATGTCCCTCTCTGCGAAGCACTGTAAGAGCCTGTGTACTTCTTCTTTCTGAAAATAATATTAACCTTTTACTGCAGTGAGCTAAATCAGGGTCACACAGAGTGTTTCTTGGTAGTCTTAAACAAATCTACTTTGAAACAAAAGTATACACCTCACACAGATGGTTATGGGCTTAAAAAAAAGAAGACACCAGTACCATCAGATATAGAGTTGAAATGTATAACATTTTGAGTTTGCATCCCAATATTACACTGTATATACACATCACAGAAGACTGAAATACTTTTTTTTTTAAATACTGTTTATTAATTATGGAATTATGACAAATATTAATAACATTCCACTTATGAAGCCACTAGAGGGCGATTTGGTCATTTGACTGCAGGAAACTACAAGAGCATGAGATGCTATGCGTCATTGCGAGCTAACATAACAATCGTGAGCAGTCATCCTAGTTTTGGGGCAGTATTGCTCATCAAAATGTTTGTGGCATGGATCATGAAATCTAGTCAATTTAAACAAATCTATCAATAGAAAATTGGAAAAAGATAGAAAACATGGCCACCATTGTGGAGCAGACAGTAAGTAAAGCAGCATCCATGCCCTGTGTGTGCATAGAGTACGCTGTAATCCAGTAAGGTTTCAGACACACAAACATGATACAGTTTAATGCTTGTGTTTGCCAAGCTATGCTTTGCCTAATGTCAACCTCTGTGTTGCCTTTGCTACTGTGGCTGTCTGTGGGCATCATTTCCTCAGCCTCCTGTGGTGGGTGTGGATTTGGGCTGACACTCCAGCAGCATCACAGAGGGATGGCTCTGTATTGTGTCTCATCACACTGCGCTAATCTTGCAGACACACTCGCTCCAACATCCAGATGATGTATTTATTAGCCTTGTGAAAATCCCTCATTTGTTATTTAAACAGCGGGCATATGTTTGGACTGATTAAGTAAATTCATGACTTAATCGTGAGACAAAATCAATACCTGCCAAGTATGTGTACGAGAGATGAGATGCCAGGTGAGGGGGGAGTAGAGGAACAAGGGCTGCTGATAGAGAGAGCGAGAGAGCGAGAGAGCGAGAGAGCGAGAAGGATAAGAAAAAGAAAGTGCTATAGTTTAGGGTTGGGAATTGCCAGGGACTTCATGGTATGATATTATCACCATACTTAGGTGCCGATACTATATGTATTGCAATTCTCACAATTCTACAGTTTATGTACTGTGTGAGAGCAAAATTACAAGATTATGTTATAATACTGTTATTGCATCAAATGGTTGTTTTATGCAACAGAATAGAATCTTCTAACTCTATTGTGTCTGTGTAAACTGAAAGGGGGCCTCTGGGGCTTAGTGCTGACAGTAGATTTACGATGCCTTAGGTGATAAACCTAACAAGCCACATTCCATTCATGTGAAGGAGATTGCTCTGGTCTGACGAAGGTACCAGGGAGAGATGGCTCCGGTATGGATAATGATGAGGGGAACCTTGTTTTGGGGGCAAGACCCTGGTTTCCACACAATGAGAACAGTCTTTACAGCAGATACTGTCTGCTGTGAATTATCTATTTATTTCATACGAATCCTAACCTTGTGACCCATTCCACACATCTTTTGTCATGTAGACTAAGGGGGAGTATCTTTACTATCAACATTTTTGTTGAATCCTTCGTTACTGCCATCGTTACTGCAGAACACTCACATCATTCACTTGTGTGTGTGTGTGTGACCTGCTTTCCTTATTAATAAGTGAATAAAGACTAAGTATAACTCTGACTTGTGTGATAAGTTTGTCTCTCCTCATTTGATAATAAAGAAATGACCACCACAATTGTGATTTGATACTTGCGATTTTATTGCGATTTGATGTTCCAAACATAATGGCCATTATATGTCTGCTGCAGAGGAGGCTGGTGGGAGTAGCTTTAGGAGGACGGGCTCATTGTAATGGCTGGGATGGAACAAGGGAACAGAGTCCAACATGTGGTTTCCATATGTTTTATGTGTTTGATATTATTCCAATAATTCCATCCTAGTCTTTACAATGAGCCTGTCCTCCTATAGCTCCTCCCACCAGCCTCCTCTGGTCTGCTGCAGAGAGACAAGAGAAAATTCATTTTGATCAGTCAGGGAAATAAAAGTGCTGAAGGCATGTTGGCTCACTATTTAAAAAGAAGATGGAGAACAAGCTATATGATGAAAAACACAGTTTTAGCACAGGTACAGCCGACTAATGCTACCTACAGTAGCAAAAAAGAGACAAATATCGCTAAAATCTATTCAATGTCTTGGCTAGAACATGCACAGACAGAAAAACAGACAGACATGCAGTCTGGTGGCCATGCAGCCGCCTGCATCAGGAGCCCAGACAGACAGACAGACAGACAGAGACAGACAGACAGACAGACAGACAGACAGACAGACAGACAGACAGACAGACAGACAGACAGACAGACAGACAGACAGACAGACAGACAGACAGACAGTCTGGTGGCCATGCAGCCGCCTGCATCAGGAGCACAGACAGACAGACAGACAGTCTGGTGGCCATGCAGCCGCCTGCATCAGGAGCACAGACAGACAGACAGGTGGCCATGCAGCCGCCTGCATCAGGAGCACAGACAGACTGGTGGCCATGCAGCCGCCTGCATCAGGAGCACAGACAGACTGGTGGTCATGCAGCCGCCTGCATCAGGAGCACAGACAGACTGGTGGACATGCAGCCGCCTGCATCAGGAGCACAGACAGACTGGTGGCCATGCAGCCGCCTGCATCAGGAGCACAGACACACAGACAGACAGACAGACAGGCCATGCAGCCGCCTGCATCAGGAGCACAGACAGACAGGCCATGCAGCCGCCTGCATCAGGAGCACAGACAGACACACAGAGACAGAGACAGAGACAGAGAGACAGACCTGACCCTGCACATACCATACTGTATTGTTGGTGGTTTCTGCATAAAACATTACATTTATGCTTTCTTATCCCTATTGACAATTAGCCTTCAGTTTTTCATAGGGTTTTGTACAAGATTGTGTACAACTGAGAAATGTTGGTACATATAACTCGAGAGTACTGTGTGTGTATGTGTGTGTGTTGTTTTCCTGGTTGAGGACCCTTGGGGTGTCAGTCAGTGCAGTGTACAAACCCCCCTCTCACCTGCTAGATTGGTAGATTCACACTCCCCCTAGCCCTGCTGCTCTCACTCCTCATACGAATATTCATTAACAGGAAGACTGATTGAGATTGAGTTGCTCTAGTGTACCCGGCAGCCATGGGGGAGCTGACAGAACCAGAACCTATTAGAGCCGACAACCTCTGTCACTTATCCTCTCTCTCCTCATTGCACCTGACAGCCCAGAAAGAGGAAACTATCTGCACTAATGTATCTGTCTATGCTTCTCCACCGCTTCAATTAAAAACCTGCCTCTTCCTCCTATTAACCCTACAGCTAATATACACAGACACAAACAAACCCAAAACACATTTTAGGAGAACCACAAGCAAGTTGGAAGCCAGTCTTCTTCATTGGTATGAATGGCAGACATAAGGTGGAACTAGATGGGGAGATTTTATGTAGATACTAACAATGTTTACATTCAGCATTCAGTTCACATTTGACCTCCCACCACCACCACTCTTATGTTCTGATAGAACGTGTGTCCCGGTATTTTCAGGGTAAATAAGAAATCGGACCCCACCAACAACACAAAGAGGGGAACCGCTGAGTCAGGGACTCTGCACAAAGACCGCTGATAGGCTTCTGACTCAATGTAATGTACACACATCCAGTTCTCACAAACACACACACTCCTTCAAACAATACAATATATACGGACTACCGTGTTCAGCATTAGGCATTCATGTTTGCCATTCAGAGGGTGGGCAAGACTAAATATTTAAGTGCCTTTGAACAGGGTATGGTAGTAGGTGCCAGGCGCACTGGTTTGAGTGTGTCAAGAACTGCAACCCTGCTGGGTTTTCACGCTTAACAGTCGTTTCCCTTGTGTAGCAAGAATAGTCCACCACCAAAGGACATCCATCAAACTTGACACAACTGTGGGAAGCATTGGAGTCAACATGGACCAGCATCCCTGTGGAATGATTTCAACACCTTGTAGAGTCTATGTCCTAACAAATTAAGGCTGTTCTGAGGGCAAAAGGGATGCAACTCAATATTAGGAAGGTGTTCTTAATGTTTTGTACACTCATTGTATACTTGAACACTCCAGAGAACTAATTCATAACATTTCATCATTTAGCAGGCGCTCTTATCCAGATTGACTTCCAGTTAGTTATACAACTTTAAAAGGTTTGCACTGTAATTTTACATATTACTTTCTCTTCTGGAAATAATGTTTGTGAGAACGCAAGGAAAATCCCCTAGATTGTGACAGTGTTTTCACTGGATGAAGGTTTGATCAATCAACACAGAATCGAGATTACTGTAAATCTTTTCAGCTGCTCAAGATGAGGAATCTTTGCGGTTTCTCCCTTCTTCTCTGCAGAACCCCATGCCTTCTTACCCTGGTGGATGCCATCAGATTTGCTAAGAATCAAAAACATTTGTGCAGCCACCCTACCCGTAGAAACATGGGATTTTTCTGCAGCCAAATGTCACTGCCTATCATGGAAAACAGAGTGAGAAAGATCTGTTCAACATGGCTGTCGTGAGCTTTTCAAAATCCAACAGAAAAGCATCTGTCTCTTTGTCTGGCCACCCTGATGGAAGCTCATGTCTTCTTTAGTCACAGTAGCTCACCTCAGTACAGCCTGCTGGACCTCCTGCAGTGTCTCTCTGTCCGTGGGGACTATACCTGTATGCTGCAACAAAGGCCAATTCTTCCTTTTTCAAAACCACTTCTGAGAAGACCGCCCTCTGTTTCAAGCGTGCCATTTTTCTTTCACTGAGGCAATTT
Source organism: Salmo trutta (assembly GCF_901001165.1). Lineage (NCBI taxonomy): Eukaryota > Metazoa > Chordata > Actinopteri > Salmoniformes > Salmonidae > Salmo > Salmo trutta. Next base: position 20,999,701 of record NC_042988.1, on the reverse strand, counting down.
ATGTTTTTTTAGAGACCTGTACAGTAAAAAGCCATGTCTTCACTTTGAGAATTCAGTTAATTGCTCTACTTTAGGTAGTGATGACTGCTGAGCTACACAATACATGGTCTATCGTTGTCATGAACGCGTCACTGAACATAGCTGCAGTGGAAGTCTTAACACGATGATGGATTTAACTGCATTATTAGCATTTCAATGAACACGTGAACACATTGTGACAAGATAGCCATGACATTGAATGGAGGTCAAATTAGATGTAATTTTCACTCTTGTACATCATGCAAAATAGTTCATCAGCTCTCTCTGTTTCATCCTCACCTTAGTGGCTCCTACCCAACCACTATGTTGTCTGACGTAATACGTGACCTACTATGGGTTACAAGATGTAGGGGAAAATAACATGTGCGGTGAGAGTTCCTGAGTTATTACCCCTCACTTGGCCTCCGGGCCAAATACGTGTGTGAGCCAGTCTACTTCCCTGGCCCCATATTAGCACCAGACTCCTCCTGTTAATTACATGTGTACCAACATCCATCAGTGGCATTGTGCTGAGAGAGCACCTTAGGCCGAGTACACAAACACACTGTGTGCACAGTTACAGTGCATTAACTGAGTGACTGAGTGAATAGACACACAGAAGCGTCATGATGGGTGGTTCCTTAAAGGATGCTACAGTACTGTACCTAGCACTGATTCAATGTGTATAGCTAGTCTGATAGAATAGCTACTCGGATTGAGTCTCTAGAACAGCACAATGGAACTTCTGCCTCTCATCTCTCAGCAGTACAGGGGGGATAGGCAAAATATGTTTACATCCAAACTACTGTATATCAACCATTTAAACAGCATCAGCCTGCCAAGGGCAAATCTTGGAGCTCATGAACTTTACCCTTTCTCCATCTACCCAACATCCAGGCAGGGCCACATTAATAGCCCCTATGGAAAAAGGGGTCTCCGTGAGGGAGGGCTTCAAAGACATTATTAGAAGCCCCTGGAACACCTCTGCAGCCTTTAAGATAGAGAGGATCAAACGTTTCCCTCTTTCATGCCTTCGTCCTTTCCAGGAAATAGTCCCCCACCACATCATTAGTTTCACGTTCCATGAAAGACCACCTGCATAATGCAGGTTAGCATTTATTGGGATGACTCATGTGCTGGAGGCAGCTCTGCTCAGTGGTCACTAGCTGGCCCAGCCACAAAGTCATTCAACCCCAACCACACTGCTAACCCTAACGCCTAACACTAACCTAAATGTTGTTTTCATTCATTTTTACAATATAGCTCATTTTGACTTTGCAGCTGGCACATCTAGTGGATATCACTCAGTTCTGCATCACGGACAAGACTCATCCCCAAAAATGTTAACCTGCACCAATAATAGGGTAAACGTTTATACAGACACATTATTTCAGTGTCCTACTGGGTGTAGCCAGGTAAAGCAAAGGGACAGAAAAAGCAAATAGTACAATATTGCTCTATGAATAAGAATTGAGCAACAGCAGTCACTGAGAATAGGCTGCACTATATTGATTGGTATTGATGTTGACTCAGACAAGTCTGAATTGATACATATCAATAAGTGGAGGTAACTGAAATGCAAGATTCAAACACTGTATGAAACCTTAGGAATCTATTCTATTTCATTGTTGGGTATCAATTCTGTATAACATTGTGTATATCCCCAGTGTGGTCACTAATCCGACCAGGGAGAATCCTACAACATAGCCTGTATGCCTGCTAATTCTCTCCCTGTCCACACAACAAGCCAATAAAGCCCTAGACAAACAGATCATCCAATGTAAATAGCATCAAAGCTTGCAGAGCTGGATACTATACAGACAGGATCTGGGCAGAATCTACAAACGATTCATTGATTTGTAGTCCTCCCACCAGCCTACAGCAGAATAATTTATTGTATAGTAGTATACCGTATCTACTCAAATTTAATTTAGACTTCTCTGAAAGATCATTAAGGACAACATGTTATGATAGGCTCAGGCTGCCTCTAATGACTGTATTGTCTATAACGAACAGAAAACAGTAGACTGTCCTAACAGTTTTGTTGAGGCTTTATCCTGTGGTTGCATTGTAAGTGAGTTCCATTCTAAAAACAAACTGAGGGAGAGAACTGTTCACTGGGGAACACCTTTCATCAAGCAACCTTCTCTTCCCTACGTTAGAAACCTGTCTGTTGGGTTTCCTCCTTTTTATACTTCCTCTCCCATCTAAACTCCTCCTCTATCAACTACGGGTCCGTTCATGAGCTCTACTAAAAAGCTTATTACCATCACAGTCAATCTGGGACATATTTCTATGCTCAGTTGGTCTAATGCGTAAACATATTCCCCATTTATTTACTTGGCCCCTATCCTTTTTCCTCCCACTTGCAAAACACAAATTGTGCGTGTGCACTAAAAGATCCTCCTCACTAAAGCAGATTACACAGTCAACAGGCTGTGTCACTCCTGGGGCCAGAAGTAGCTGACTTGGTGTCTACTATCCTGGTGCTGCTCCAATGATCACTGACCTCCACCCTTCCAATTCAATACACACACACACACACACACACGACACAGAAGCTCAGAGTTTACCTAGCAAGGCTTTCCCTGGTTGGGTAGCAGGCAGTGTTTAATGAGCTGAGGGCCAAATGCCTTCCCTAGACTGCAGCCTGTGAGTGGTTAATTTATCAGGCAGCATTCCAGCCTTCCTCTGCCTGCCTGCCCACATCTCTCTCCCCATCTCTCTGCCGGGGTTGGCGTGCAGCACGGCGGATTACATTATATGAAGATTATCCATCACTTATGGATTTTATCCACAGTTTGGAGGACAGAGAGGGATTCTGCTTTAGATCAGGCTTTCACACAGACAAACAAGTTGTCACTAGAGATTCCTACTGTACTGTGTATTATCACTGCACTGCAGCAGCATTTAGGTCTACAAGCATACATCACTGCTGAACAAACCATAAAGCAAATAATCTGTAAAACAACAAGGCACAGGAATAATTCTGAGTTCTCTTGACTTTCTATTGTTCTGTTGGGTGGTTATGTCACCTGATAATGCCCACATTGCCCTATGAGGATGAGACAGTGTCAGAGTGCCAGGCTGTGATAAGGCTGAGAGGCAACAGTGCCCAAGCTAACATTGACTCTTCTAAATGATCTGTGCACTGTGATATAAATGCAGGGGCACATAGCACAAACACAGATAACGTGCTCCGAAATGTAAGAGCCTGCTTTCCCAGAGCACGGAACACTGACCAGGGTGAATACTAAAGACCTGGAGGGGGTGACATCTTAGCAAGACTACAGGGAGGTGAGGGGAGGATAACAAGACCCACGTCCCCATCTCCCCAGCCCCCCTAACCCCCACCTGGTGAGCAGCAGACTGATGAGGTCTGTCAGCCGGCTGCAATCAAGGGCTTCTGCTGCACTGAGCGTGTTCATCCGTGTTTATTGTGTGCAGAGAACGTATGTAGTCAGAGGCTGCCAGGCTTTACCGAGAGAGAGAGACGCTGTAATGTCTGTATTCTGGAGCTTACCTTCGGCCCGAATGGTGAAGGGAGTGTCTCCGGGTCGCTTGGCCGAGAACTGCCCCCCCAGGGAAGTCATTAGGAAGCACAGGCTGAAGAAGCCAATCCCCGCCACAAAGATCCTGCAGGGACAGGGACCAGGGCAGCCAGGAGACAGAGAGCAAGACTCAGGGTTACAACTCAGGGGGAACAATAACAGAAAAATGAGGGAGAAGGGGAGAAGAGTTAACTGTCAGAATGAAAGCAAAAGAGCTATACAGTACAAAAGGAATGGGACACAAGAAAATGACGCAAAATAAAAAAAAAGTCACTTAAAGATGATAAGTTTGAATTCGATGGCCATTGGTCTAACGCGTTGTAATTCTTTTCATGGGGGTAGTCAGGTGCACCTCACATAGCTCAGCAAACGGGAGCTGACAGCATCATGAAAACAAATGCTTTCCCTTAGTGTTTATCCTATCACTGCATTTCTTGCCATTTAACAGAGTGCAGAGAATCCAATTGTCGAGACTAGAGATGGATGAATTATCAATCAATCATTCTTAACTAATCTACCTACGGCAATGCTGGGGATCTGGTTGTGGACAAAGGTAAATGGCATGTTACATTCAGTACATGGGTCTTGTGTACTACACAATGCATGAAAAGTCAACTGAAAAATTATAACATTAAGGACTACAGTTGCATATTTGTGACTGCAACCATAATCACTGTAGACATTTTCAAATGTTCCGAATGGTGGGTGGAAATGAATGCTCATAACAGATGCCTTTCAAACTGTAGATGACATCCTTGCGTGAGAAAAGTGTTCCACTGAGAAATGCTCATGCAAATGTTGAAATATTTGAAAGCATTCTGGTCCATTCCTCCAGAGGAGAGCTGCTGGATGGAGAGCAAGATTTACATATTACACACCACAACTCACGTCACTTGCTGCTCATTTAACACGGGTTATGATATTGCTTTCTTTCTTCTCATCCTATGCTGTAAGGGTAGCCCTTTAAAAGAGAGCTTCATTTAATTCAGAGGAAATACTATACTCTTACTGCCTAAGAGCGATGTCACACATCATCACTGTCCAATATTTGGGCTAATGGTGAAGAGCTGAGTTTTGTGCTCATGAAAGCTAAAACCAGCGTGAGCAGAAATACACATAACTAGTTTATATCACCTACTGTAAGCTGATGCATCTGTTTGCATGCCACTGAACACATTCTACACACCAATGAATTCATTCACAGTAGGCACAAGCCTAACTGCTTTTAGAGTGCTGGCAGAGTTCAGGTTTACCATAGTGATCAGAGTATGCCCAAGAGCTCAAACAATGCAGTGATCCATATTGACTCAAGTGTCAAGTGCATATGCCTACTGTATAGGTACATGCATGTCATTCTGTGCACAGGGGAAAACACAGGCAAACTACTGTGTAAATATGTAGTTCATATTCAGTCTTGTTGTGCACTATCTGCAATGCACCTTGATCCGCTATGCCATTAGCCTACTCCTTGCTTTTATGAGGTTGTCATAACATGTTTCTGACATGACAGATCCATTTTCACACCTCTATGACATCACAGGTGTGTCGTCCTGTCAAGGCAACCTGACCACTGTGAGCTTGTTGTAGCCTACTCATGACGTTCCCATTTTCATAAGGTTAACTCGTTTTTTTTGTTCAACTCAATATGAGACTTAGGCTACACAGAGAGAAAACACTGCCTGTACATCGAGACCACGAGAACAGCAGCCTACATGTAAATGCTTACCTGAATGGTTTGAACGTCAGAAGACATCTTCTCACCATAGTTGAATAGTCTGTGTTCACAGCACTCATTTTCCGGAGAAGGAGAAAACGCAAAGAGCCCCCAACATTGTGTATATTTCAAAGTGTCCTAAGCGCAAACATAAACATAGTAATTATGAATGAATACTTCGGAATCGGATAACCAATACTGCACGTGCTTGGTTTAGTAAAGTTCGGCAGGAATACACTCCGCTTGCCCAGCTGCATACAATACAATAGTTTGCTTCCGCTGAGTTTAAATGAGTCCGTAAATTAACCCTGACTCCGGAGTCCTAGCCGTTCTGTTGGAAAAACACAAGTAATATTGTTCACTCCTCTCCTTGTTAACATGGTAAACGTGTATGTGTTTCAAGTTGGGAAAAGGGTAGCAGAGTTATCGAACGTAAAAGTCCATTGCTCACCAGTGAGCACACAATGTGTGCTAGGCTCCATTCGCTTTCTGGCGGTGTATTTCCAGATTGTGCAAGTAGCCTAGAATTGTTTTCAGTGCAGCGCCATCTAACGAGTGATATATACAATCAAAAGTTTCAGTATTGCAGGACAAATGACTAATGTTTTCATAAGAATGTCCCAGTCAGCCCTGCACAGAAGGCTAAATCAAAATACCAGTGAATTAGTCTCTAGAATAGAAAGCCAGCATCATAGATAACTGTAGGAACTAGGCTTTCATTTAAAAGCACACAAGCTATTCAATAAAAAAATAAATGCTTAGGCTTTGGACAGTATAATTTACTTTAACCTTACATACCAGCTTTTTTCACATCCGTTGACGCTGTGGACTACTTTTTTACTTTCAGCACCATGGCCAGTTAGTTCTCTTTTCCGTCAGCAGCTGAGCAGACATAAACTCAGAAAAAAATTTACCTCCCTTTTTCAGGACCCTGTCTTTCAAAGATAATTCGTAAAAATCCAAATAACTTCACAGATCTTCATTGTAATAAACGCAGTTGACAGTGAGAGGACTTTTTTTTCTGAGTTTATCAACAGTAGCACTCAATGGTCTGAATGGGGGACATTCAAACTAAGTCTCTTTTCGACAGCTGCAGTGTGACTGGTAGGACTAGGACCTGAAGCGTTTGTATCAGTGAAGAGTTTGCGCCTGTCAGACTAGCCTGCTTTGGCCCATTCTATGAATCCAATTGCTAAGAATCTACTCTACTATTCTAATATATAGCTAGGTAACTATGGGCAGAAGTTACTCACAAAGTTGACCGATCTCACCTTTCCACAATGTATCCTCTATCCTCCCTCTGGCTTTTTGTAACCTAGTAAAAATGTTGTATATAAAATACGATAACTGATGATATAAGACCTGGAAACTGGAGGAAAGATAGATGAAACCGATTGTCACAATCCCTAGATTTCATTGACACCCATGAAAATCAACATGTCTGTGACCAGCCTGACCACTTGTGCTTCTGCACCTGCAGGACTAGTCAGAGAGGAGAGAGAGAGGAGTATGTCATTGGGTTAAGGCAATAAATCACAGAGAAGAGACAGAAAGACAGAGAGGAGGCGGTCATTCTTGAGGTCACCCAGGGCCATCCCTACTATGACAGAGAGCCATCTACATCCCTGCTGCTATGGCAACCATTTTCATGCAGCCCTATGAGCCCTGAATCAGACTGACACGACAGGGCTCTCTGGCAGGCCCGGTACGGTCATGGTGTGGAGAATGGCATTATACCCAAGCTCTGGCTTCAAAGGCATTGACAGTCAGCTCACATTCATTTAAGATGACAAGTTCAACCCTCCACATTATTTTGTAGAAAAAAGGAGGAAGGGAAGCGCTGCTAAGGTACACAATAGTAGGTTTTGATAGACAGAAGCTGCTAAGGTACACAATAGTAGGTTTTGATAGACAGAAGCTGCTAAGGTACACAATAGTAGGTTTTGATAGACAGAAGGTACTAAGGTACACAATAGTAGGTTTTGGTAGACAGAAGGTACTAAGGTACACAATAGTAGGTTTTGATAGACAGAAGCTGCTAAGGTACACAATAGTAGGTTTTGATAGACAGAAGCTGCTAAGGTACACAATAGTAGGTTTTGATAGACAGAAGGTTCTAAGGTACACAATAGTAGGTTTTGGTAGACAGAAGGATAACATTCATTTTCTCGACCTTGACATCAGTAAAAATGACAAAGTTTGTTTGCACACATCAATCTTAAGGAAGCCTACCGATGGGAATAACATTCTGAGGGGAGACAGCTACCACCCCAAAAGGCTAAAAGAGAACATTCCATATGGCCAATTCCAAAGAGTCCGCAGAATCAGGAAAAAGACTACAGCTGAATTGGAGAATCGCTTCTTGAACCAGGTTTACAGCGCTCAGGTCCTGAAAGATCCAGGTTTAATGGCCGGACGACTGGATAGAGAGAACTTGTTGCAAAGGGGAGCGCCTCGTGATGCACCAGAGAGTGTACTTTGGTACAAAATATAGCACTGAAGCAGAGAACATTAAAAGAAACATAAAAAATCATTGGGGAATCATCCAAAGTGATACGCTACTATGCAAAGTCTTCCCAGAGCCACCAGTCATAAGCTTTAAGAGATGTCCTACCCTAAATGACAAATTAGTCCACAGCTATCTTCCTGGTAACTCTGAAAAGACTTGGCTAGACCACAAACGCAGCAGCTCAGTGCAACCATCACAGAAATATTGCACAGAAAATGTATTTTGTTGACACAGCTTCTAAAATAGAGTATCAAGTCAAGCATTTCATTAACTGCAATACTACTCATGTCATCTACAGATTTTAATGTCCATTACAAGGTGTTCTACATTGGATGAACAAAGAGACGCCTTCAAAACCGCTTAGCGGAACACAAGCACGCCATACGGGTAGGCAATGAAGACTACCCCATGGCAAGGCACTACACGTCCTTACACCATGGCAACCCTGCCTCCCTACAAGCTATGGGTATTGATCATGTTCCGGCCTCAATTAGAAAATGGGACCGTCTTAAACAGCTAAACCAAAGGGAAAGTCTTTGGATTTACAACTACAGGCCATTAAGTACCCTGATTTAAATTAAGATATGGATTTCTCACCTTTCCTGTAGGGTCGTAGGAGGTCCCTTTGCTGTCATCTAGTGGACATATTGCTATATTGCCCTCGGCTATGTTTAGACTGCGGTGGTCCATGTTTGCTGTGATCTAGTGTACTATAAAATAGATGTCTCTCCTATTCTTACCACTTTGCCCAGTCATATTCAAGGTTAGAACTACTTTTCTAGAGGTTCTGATGCCTCTAGCTTTGATTTGCATTTTGATAACATATCTACAGTACTTCACTTTTTAAATGTGTATTGTATTGCTTACTAGGTGTTGTCCCATGACTTCTGTAATCACTCCCTCTTCAAATCAGGGTTTATTGGAAAAAGCTGTTCAAAAGAGGACATTGCATTATCATATTTTTGTACTCCCTGATGAAGGCCATGCAGCCAAAACTTGTCCGAGTTTTTCATCTTTGTTTTCATTGAACGTGCCTTACAAATAAAGGCATTTTAATTAATTACATGAGTAGTGTCTTGGTCCTCCTTTCTTTTTGATGACCTTCACATTATTTGTTTGGACAGGAAGGAAACTCATTGCAGAGCAGACTGACATTTGTAGCAAGATATGTCAGGACGAGATACTGTGTGTGTGTGTGTGTGTGTGTGTGTGTGTGTGTGTGTGTGTGTGTGTGTGTGTGTGTGTGTGTGTGTGTGTGTGTGTGTGTGTGTGTGTGTGTGTGTGTGTGTGTGTGTGTGTGTGTGTGTGTGTGTGCGTGTGTGTGTGTGTGTGGTGTGTTTGCGTGTGCATGTGTCCATGCATCAAAATTGGCTTTAAGGCATAACATGTTAGTACTGCACAACCTTCAGGACCTGGTGTGCTCAGTCACAGCGCTCAGCACAAACCATATAGTAGAAACAATAGAGCCCTAGCTAACTCTCTTTGTTCTATCTGCTGCTGTCGCTCACTTCTCTGTAGTTTTATCTCAGTCTGCTTTTCATGCGAGTTCAAAACCCCTCTGGGAGGGCAATAGAACTCTTATAAGTGATTACTTTATATTGAGCTGTGACTATGTTTGTGTTGTTTCACAGTCCCCGATCACGTATCATGAAACTCCTTAGTTTCACTTTAATTAACAAAGATGAAACATCAATAGCTCTCTTCCACTGAGACTTTCTAGCTCTGATCAGAATGGAATAAAACACAGTCTAGTGGTGAGTGGCCTAGATACAGACTGTAGCTCTGATCAGAATGGAATAAAACACAGTCTAGTGGTGAGTGGCCTAGATACAGACTGTAGCTCTGATCAGGATGGAATAAAACACAGTCTAGTGGTGAGTGGCCTAGATACAGACTGTAGCTCTGATCAGAATGGAATAAAACACAGTTTAGTGGTGAGTGACCTACAAACAGACTGTAGCTCTGATCAGAATGGAATAAAACACAGTTTAGTGGTGAGTGGCCTACATACAGACTGTAGCTCTGATCAGAATGGAATAAAACACAGTTTAGTGGTGAGTGGCCTAGATACAGACTGTAGCTCTGATCAGGATGGAATAAAACACAGTTTAGTGGTGAGTGGCCTAGATACAGACTGTAGCTCTGATCAGGATGGAATAAAACACAGTTTAGTGGTGAGTGACCTACAAACACATTATCTGGCCTCCGTCCAGCATTTTCCCCCACAGCTCTTCTGCCAGACATCTGGGAGAAGAGGGGAGCAAGACTGGAGAGCTGCAGGGCATCCCGTCCTATAGGGAAACAAAAGCTGTGACTAACCACTGTGACACAAGAGGGAACCAAACCTCAACAGACTCAGCCTTATTATGAGTAGAATTTTATATTGAGAAAGGCTGGGTCTTTTTGACAAGGTTTGTTGTTTCACTGTAGTGTAGTTCCTTTCACCCCTCCGCTGTGAATAATTCTCGGATAAATGTCTGGTATAGTATGAGACATCGTTCAATATTCATTTTCCAAACACTTACGTATTTCCACTTGTCTCAAAAGCTATTCAAGTTAACTTTCTTTGTGACCTACACTAAAACCAATTGATTGAAATGACAAAACTGCTAAATCACTTCTGAAATGGGCCGGCAAATCATCTCTCTGGTTCTCAAGTGCCATCCTCAGGGTTTTTCCATTTCCTGGTGATTCTATACTTTTAAAGTCAAATTACACCCCCTGACTTGCTATCTCAGACAATTAAATTTCCTCAGTGGGAGAGTTGAGGGTAACAGAGAGTGTTACAAGGAACTATGATGTTCTATGTGCAATGACAACAGAAGTGGCAGTCAGACATTTGCATATGGTATAAACACCCTGGGACAGGCTGAAGCTAATTCAACTGACAGACAGATTGGGAAAAAAATACCTCTGATGTCCTAATGGCATTATAATGATGACTAACCTAGCTGGTGAGGGCATATGATGAAAATTACATCTCCTGTCAACAAATAGTCAACACCAAATATATAATTTCACCAATAACAATTAGGCTATAGAAAGACCATCACAGCTAATGGCTGTGACGTACTTCCATTAAAGTGGGAAAATAAGTAGAAATTATGAGATGAAATGAAGAGTCAACACATTGACCTACTGTAATTCATTCTGGGGTTGATTGCTTATTAGGTGAACTTACTAATACAGGCTAATGACACTGATAGACAGCCAACACAGTGATGTGCTGCCAGTGGCATGATGACTCATGCTGACAGTCAGAGGGAGGCCTTCATTCTCAGGGGCTCTATCGCCTCCATCACCTCTATGGGCTAATTCATCATGTACACAGTGATCAATATGGCCACACGCAACTGGACAGACAGCACTCTGTCTGCAGTGGCTCATGAAGACAATATGTTTCAGTGTAACATCCCACTGAGCACACTACGTCATTTCAACGTGGATAATTAATTGGCTCATATTTGGTTGAGACGTTGATAAATGAGATTACAAACTATTTTCACCCACAAAAAAAAGAGAGAAAAGTTAGTTGAATTTCCAATGTGTTATCACTGTGCTTTCAACCATCTTAAAGCACAGCAAGTTCAAATGGGAATACAATGTCAGATATTTTGTTTATTTATCTAATAGCAGAACCAAATGACCTGGGCCCAGTTTCCCAAAAGCATCTTAAGGCTAAGTTCGTAGTTAGAACCTTCGTAGGAGCATCGTCCCAATACCATCGTTACTAAAGTTGCAATTGAACACGCTATTTATTTACCAACTGCCTCAGACCACTCATAGAACAGCTAAGTCTGTCGTTAGATGCGTTTTTCCCCTACCTTGTCACTTTGTACACAGAAGATCTCCGCTCAGCATATAACCAAGATGTTTATCTGAAGCTCTGTGACCACTGATAACTTCACAACGAAGTTGACCACAAGTATAAAGTTGCCAATGTTTTTGCAATTGTTACAAACAAGCAAAGGATAAAAATCAGCTTAAAATGAAAACCGAGATGACTGCGTTAAAGTATAAACAGCCAACTTACTGTAGGCTACATAGACCCAGTGATGTGTATTCATGGATGCCAAGGAAAGCCAGGCTTCCCCCAAACATTTACAACAACAAAAACATACAAAATCATTTATCTTTTGTCTATCTGTGATTCAAAACAGCACCCCTCTGTCTCAGTATGTGTAGGGTATCTATCTGATGCTGTCTGGTCAAAAAGGGTATGACATTGTTGCCGCCAGTAGCATTGAATGCAAGGGAAGCCAGCGAGCATTTGGCATCCCTTGATAAAAAACTAATAAAATAATAACCAATCAGCGTTGAGCTAAACTGAGTGAGCTCAGCTGTGTATGGTGCTGGTGCACAAAAAAAACGTGTCAAGGGAAGCCAGTTTGGATTTGCCCAATCCAAACTTCATTATTGAAGCCCAACTTCATTATTGACAGAAAAAAACATATGGTTGTGTTGTTTTCCTCTGGTGGCTAGGACATTTGCATATTCTAGCTTCTGAGTTGGTGTAGGAGGCAGTTAAAAATGGGCACATATTTTTTTCAAAATTCTCAATACTGCCCCCTAGCCCTAAGAAGTTTTAAGGTAATATTGAATTGTATTTGGTTGACAATTCACCCATAATATCAACATTTACAGTAGATTTACCTACTGCTTGGATAGTTCCATCTGAGCCACTGGCTTAATCCCATTCTTGTCACTTTTTTATTTTTGGTTGAGTTGGAGACATGAATCCAACATATAATTTGTTAACCCCCTAGAGTTTATTGACGTACCAGTGCGTCCATCTAAGTAACATGATAAAAAATTCCCCATCAAAATCCGTAAATCTAAGGTAGAGATACATGCGTCTTAAAACCTGTTTGGGATAGGGGGCAGTATTTTCACGGCCGGATAAAAAATTTACCCGATTTAATCTGGTTACTACTCCTGCCCAGAAACTAGAATATGCATAAAATTAGTAGATTTGGATAGAAAACACTCTAAAGTTTCTAAAACTGTTTGAATGGTGTCTGTGAGTATAACATATGGCAGGCCAAAACCTGAGAAGATTCCATACAGGAAGTGCCCTGTCTGACAATTTGTTCTCCTTCTAGGGCATCTCTATCAAAAATACAGCATCTCTGCTGTAACGTGACATTTTCTAAGGCTTCCATTGGCTCTCAGAAGGCGCCAGAAAGTGGAATGAGAGCTCTCCAGTCTCTGGGCGAAAAACAGCAGGAGTTTTTGTGAGTGGTCAGGCTGAGAACAATGACACTGGAGTGCGCGTGCACGAGACGACTCCATGTTTTTCTTTCAGTCTATGAATGAATATAACGTCGCCCGGTTGGAATATTATCGCTATTTTACGAGAAAAATAGCATAAAAATTGATTTTAAACAGCGTTTGACATGCTTCAAAGTACGGTAATGTAATATTTTGAATTTTTTTGTCACGAAATGCGCCCGCACGTCACCCTTCGGATAGTGACCTCAACACACGAACAAAACGGAGCTATTTCAATATAACTATGGATTATTTTGAACCAAAACAACATTTGTTGTTGAAGTAGAAGTCCTGGGAGTGCATTCTGACGAAGAACAGGAAAGGTAATCCAATTTTTCTTATACTAATTCTGAGTTTAGTGAGCACCAAACTTGGTGGGTGTCAAATTCGCTAGCCTGTGATGGCCGAGCTATCTACTCAGAATATTGCAAAATGTGCTTTCGCCAAAAAGCTATTTTAAAATCTGACACCGCGATTGCATAAAGGAGTTCTGTATCTATAATTCTTAAAATAATTATGTTTTTTGTAAACGTTTATCGTGAGTAATTTAGTAAATTCACCGGAAGTTTGCGGTGGGTATGCTAGTTCTGAACATCACATGCTAATGTAAAAAGCTGTTTTTTGATATAAATATGAACTTGATTGAACAAAACATGCATGTATTGTATAACATAATGTCCTAGGAGTGTCATCTGATGAAGATCATCAAAGGTTAGTGCTGCATTTAGCTGTGGTTTGGGTTTTTGTGACATATATGCTTGCTTTGAAAATGGCTATGTGATTGTTTTTGGCAGGGTACTCTCCTGACATAATCTAATGTTTTGCTTTCGCTGTAAAGCCTTTTTGAAATCGGACAATGTGGTTAGATTAACGAGAGTCTTGTCTTTAAAATGGTGTAAAATAGTCATATGTTTGAGAAATTGAAGTTATAGCATTTTTAAGGTATTTGTATTTCGCGCCACGCTCTACCATTAGATATTGGTGAGGCGTTCCGCTAGCGGAACGTCTGTCCCTAACAGGATTTATTAATCCATCGCATCTGCCTATGGCGGCCTTCTACGTTGGAAGGTGGCCAAGCTACAGCGGTGTTTGTCAGACTATGAAACATTCCAAAAATTGGTCTTCTCGCGAAAACGTCTGTAGCGTCCGAACGATTTGGTCTACAAACTAATATGGAAAGATGTGACTCTCACGATGGTAGTCTTCGTTTTTCTCTACAAAGTCGATACCGTCGATGTGCCAACTTCTGTTTGTAGCGTCCGAACCATTTGGGCTACAGACTAATGTGACCCCCATTGTGGAAAAGGGAGATTCCCACGAACAGGATGGTGTTCTCGGTTTTGCTCTATGACCTCCACAAGTGTCACAGGACTCATCTGAAGGAATCCGGTAGTGGTTAAAAACATTAATGGAAGTATGGAGATAGTTTTGTGCCTACCACAAAAAGGGGTTAAATATGTGTAAAAATGTATATATTTCCTGAGCTTTCTTATATCACCTAGATATACACGTAGGACAGACACTTCAAAACCTTATTCTTTATGATTTACTTTTTGACTGTCATTTTTGCCGTTTATTCAATGCGTTTCTATGGGCTGTAGTAGTGAAGGCCAAATTCATAATTTTTTTTTAACCTAATTGGGTCTTAAAATTCTAAATTAAATAGCAAAAATTATCCATGGTATGACCATCTTAAAACAATTCCATATGTCAGCTTAGACCCCCAAGGTTTTAACTTGTCAACTACTTAATATGCATTTCATTGTATTTCTAAAGTTATTTAATTCCCCTTTGTCTATAAAATAATCATGGATATGTTGGATTCACGTCTCCATCTCAACCAACAATAAAAGTTATAGAATAGGACTAAATTAAATTTAACTTTAAATGTATTTTATGTCAAGATTAATTTGATTTAGTCATATTCTTTAACTCTGACTTTTGGTTGAAAATATAAAAAATGTATTTGTAGACAAGCTGGAATTAAAGCCAGTGGCAGAGATGGAACTATCCAAGCAGAAGATACATCTCCTTCAAATGTTTATTTGGTTGCATTGACAACAAAACACAATTCAATATCACTATCATTACATTTCTAATCAACCAGAGCTTGAAACCCTAGGCCTATTGTATTGTCTGTTTTTAGTTGAATTCTGGGTTTAATTCAAACAATTGTTGTTGATGACTTTGCAAATCTATATAAGCCTAAATAACATCCTTGATGATTGATTAAGTATGGTCACATTTCATTTTCTCTGTTAAACCTTCCCCGTGGAATAGCAACAGTGAATCTATTTAGTTTTTAAGTAGAGATCTCTCAACAATCATTCTCACGATAGCACATTGGTAATAGTCTGAAACATATCATAGCTGGGCTTGGGTATAACCTTGGATGGTAGACCAAAGGGTAGCTGTAGATACATTCATTCTCCAGCAGGAGGTGCTGCCCAGCCTACCTGCTCAGGTACAAATTCAACATATTTTATACATGGTATGTTTGTTTAAATTTGGTTACCATGATAACAGAATCCTGTGGTTGAAATTTCACCCTCAAAACAGTTTACGTAGATTTGTTTTTAATCCAACGTATTTTCCACATAGATTCCACGTCATACATGATTGACAAATTATGTTGAAATAATCAAATCAAACTGTATTAGTCACATGCGCCGAATACAACAGGTGTAGACCTTACAGTGAAATGCTTACTTACAAGCTGTCACGCCCTGACCTTAGAGATCTTATTTATTCTCTATGTTTGGTTAGGTCAGGGTGTGACTCGGGTGGGAATATCTATGTTTTCTATTTCTTTGTTTTTGAGCTGAGTGTGGTTCCCAATCAGAGGCAGCTGTCTATCGTTGTCTCTGATTGGGAATCATACTTAGGCAGCCTGTTTTCCACCTGAGTTTTGTGGGAGGTTATTTTCTGTTTAGCGTATGTGCCTGACGGAACTGCGTTTTCATTTTTCCCTATTGTTATTTTGTTTGAGTGTTTCTTGAAAATAAATAATCATGAGCACTTACCATGCTTCGTTTTGGTCCACTTCTTCACCTTCAGACGACCGTTACACAAGGCACTAACCAACAATGTAGTTTAAAAAGATATGGATAAGAAATAAAAGTAACAAGTAATTAAAGAGCAGCAATAAAATAACAATAGCGAGACTGTACCGGTACCCCCTGTATATAGAGTCAATGTGGGGGGGCACCGGTTAGTTGAGGTAATATGTGCAGTACAGTAGGTAGAGTTATTAAAGTGACTATGCATACAGTGAGGGGAAGAAAGTATTTGATCCCCCTGCTGATTTTGTACGTTTGCCCACTGACAAAGAAATGATCAGTCTATAATTTTAATGGTAGGTTTATTTGAACAGTGAGAGACAGAATAACAAAAAAGAAATCCAGAAAAACGCATGTCAAAAATGTTATAAAATGATTTGCATTTTAATGAAGGAAATAAGTATTTGACCCCTCTGCAAAACATGACTTAGTAGTTGGTGGCAAATCCCTTGTTGGCAATCACAGAGGTCAGACGTTCCTTGTAGTTGGCCACCAGGTTTGCACACATCTCAGGAGGGATTTTGTCCCACTCCTCTTTACAGATCTTCTCCAAGTCATTAAGGTTTCGAGGCTGACGTTTGGCAACTCGAACCTTCAGCTCCCTCCACAGATTTTCTGTGGGATTAAGGTCTGGAGACTGGCTAGGCCACTCCAGGACCTTAAAGTGCTTCTTCTTGAGCCACTCCTTTGTTGCCTTGGCTGTGTGTTTTGGGTCATTTCAATGCCCTGGCTGAGGGAATGAGGTTCTCACCCAAGATTTGAAGGTACATGGCCCCGTCCATCGTCCCTTTGATGCGGTGAAGTTGTCCTGTCCCCTTAGCAGAAAAACACCCCCAAAGCATAATGTTTCCACCTCCATGTTTGACGTGGGGATGGGGTTCTTGGGGTCATAGGCAGCATTCCTCCTCCTCCAAACACGGCGAGTTGAGTTGATGCCAAAGAGCTCCATTTTGGTCTCATCTGACCACAACACTTTCACCCAGTTGTCCTCTGAATCATTCAGATGTTCATTGGCAAACTTCAGACGGGCATGTATATGTGCTTTCTTGAGCAGGGGGACCTTGCGGGCGCTGCAGGATTTCAGTCCTTCACGGCATAGTGTGTTACCAATTGTTTTCTTGGTGACTATGGTTCCAGCTGCCTTGAGATCATTGACAAGATCCTCCCGTGTAGTTCTGGGCTGATTCCTCACCATTCTCATGATCATTGCAACTCCATGAGGTGAGATCTTGCATGGAGCCCCAGGCCGAGGGAGATTGACAGTTCTTTTGTGTTTCTTCCATTTGCGAATAATCGCACCAACTGTTGTCACCTTCTCACCAAGCTGCTTGGCGATGGTCTTGTAGCCCATTCCAGCCTTGTGTAGGTCTACAATCTTGTCCCTGACATCCTTGGAGAGCTCTTTGGTCTTGGCCATGGTGGAGAGTTTGGAATCTGATTGATTGATTGCTTCTGTGGACAGGTGTCTTTTATACAGGTAACAAGCTGAGATTAGGAGCACTCCCTTTAAGAGTGTGCTCCTAATCTCAGCTCGTTACCTGTATAAAAGACACCTGGGAGCCAGAAATCTTTCTGATTGAGAGGGGGTCAAATACTTATTTCCCTCATTAAAATGCAAATTAATTTATAACATTTTTGACTTGCGTTTTTCAGGATTTTTTTGTTGTTATTCTGTCTCTCACTGTTCAAATAAACCTTCCATTAAAATTATAGACTGATCATTTCTTTGTCAGTGGGCAAACGTACAAAATCAGCAGGAGATCAAATACTTTGCTTCATCTGACCACTTTTTTATTTATCTAGTCACTGGTGCTTCCTGCTTGAATTTTTGCTTGTAAGCAGGAATCAGGAGGATAGAGTTATGGTCAGATTTGCCAAATGAAGAGCGAGGGAGAGCTTTGTATGCATCTCTGTGTGTGGAGTAAAGGTGGTCCAGAGTTTTTTTTTCCTCTGGTTGCACATTTAACATGCTGATAGAAATTTGGTAAAATGGATATGTTTCCCTGCATTAAAGTCCTTGGCCTCTAGGAGCGCCGCCTCTGGGTGAGCGTTTTCTTGTTTGCTTATGGTGGAATACAGCTCATTCAATGCTGTCTTAGTGCTAGCCTCTGACTGTGGTGGTATTTAAACAGCTACGAAAAATACAGATAAACTCTCTAGGTAGGTAGTGTGGTCTACAGTTTATCATGAGATACTCTACCTCAGGCGAGCAATAGCTCGAGACTTCCTTAGATATTGTGCACCAGCTGTTATTTACAAAAATACATTGTCCGCCACCCCTTGTCTTACCAGACGTCGCTGTTCTATCCTGCCGGTACAGCGTATAACCAGCCAGCTGTATGTTGATAGTGTCGTCATTCAGCTACGTCTCCATGAAGCATAAGATATTACAGTTTTGAATGTCCCGTTGGTAGTTGACGTAGTAAGAACGTTGATTCAGCCAGTTTGTGCCCAGTGGAATGCTGCTTATCCCAGTTGATGTAGGATGTTCACAATGTCTAAAGCAATAAATACCAAATGTGCTTGATGGAGCTTTTAGCTGCTTCTTTATTTAACCTAATTATCTTCAAACTAACAGGCCACTTGCTAGTTAGTTGCATAGGGTAAGCCTACACTTAAATTTTTTATTTTTTATTTTCACCTTTATTTAACCAGGTAGGCAAGTTGAGAACAAGTTCTCATTTACAATTGCGACCTGGCCAAGATAAAGCAAAGCAGTTCGACAACATACAACAACACAGAGTTACACATGGAGTAAACAACATACAGTCAATAATACAGTAGAAAAAAAATAAGACTATATACAATGTGAGCAAATGATGTGAGATAAGGGAGGTAAAAGCAAAAAAATGCCATGGTGGCAAAGTAAATAAAGTATAGCAAGAAAAACACTGGAATGGTAGATTTGTAGTTTGAAGAAAGTTCAAAGTTCAAATATAAATAATATGGTGCAAAGGAGCAAAATAAATAAAATAAATAAATACAGTAGGGGAAGAGGTAGTAGTTTGGGCTAAATTATAGATGGGCTATGTACAGGTGCAGTGATCTTCAAATAATGGGATTCAATTTAGTATTTCATCTAATTACCATACCAGATAGGTCATTTTATGCTCTGAATGGGAAATCAATATCAGGGTAATACCCCTGCTATTCAAAGAGAGGTTAATCAAAAAGTAAATATTAATTGTCTCCATCTCCCTAACAGCTCAATGAACATCATGGTCTGTGTAGACAGCAGCACAGTAACCTTGACTCCCCTTTTGTATCAGTCATCTACTATTAAATAAACATGTTGTCAGGGAGAAAACCTGCTTGTACTCTGCTTTCATCGTTGTAATTAACTGCCAATCCCGTGCCATATTGAGTTTTGATATTGACTCTGACTCCAATCCCAGTTTCTAACAGGAAGTATTTCTTTATTTCCCTCCTCCTGTCAGGGCCCATACTGGCTGACATCTTCAAGAGCTCCAGTCATTGGATATCTGATAAATCGTTCACTTTACAATAACAATAGCTAGTCTTCCATCCAATTGCGACAGATGCGACAGACGTTAATGTGAATATTCAAAATGTGCATAAAGATAAAATGCACATTTTCCCACCAGTGTTTCCACCAAACTGACTTAGTGCAGATAAAAATCAGTGCGTGATGACGTAGTGCATACAAAATGTACTTTTTGTTTAAGTTTTCCATGTACCAAATAAAAATCTAATGTTCAATGTGTTTCCATCACATTATCAACTCTACCGATAGTTTCATGGTCCTTTATGGTTATAGGAAACCTATTGAGATCAACTTTGTTCCCCCAAAGACCTGTATAAAGTCAATGGAGAATCAGCTCCATTATAACAAGAAGCTCAGAATGTCAAACTGACAGACGTCTCATAGACTCCACTGGGAGAGAGGATAGCAGCGGAGAAGGCATAGCACTATGTTGGAGACATGAGGATCCAATAACGTAATACAGAAAACGTAATCCTCTTTTTCATGTGTGCACTCATCCAAATCTTGACACTTAAGAGGGCAGGAAGAGTGATCCAGATGCCTTCTAAAAGAGGGAAGACCAGACAGAGACAGACAGAGAGACAGGGAGACAAAAATCATGCCTTAACTTGTATTAAATCAAGACCAACACCAAGGTTCAGGTAAGTCAGGGTTTATTCTCAATTCTACTGTTGCCCCTGGCTGTGCACAGAGTGGAAAAAGACCTCACTTAATTCAATGCCAATAAACATTTACCTCAGGTGGAAAAGGAGGGGCACTTGGGATAGCACAGATCAAGGCCAAGAGAGAGAGAGAGAGAGAGACATATACAGTTGAAGTCAGAAGTTTACATACACTTAGGTTGGAGTCATTAAAACTTGTTTTTCAACCACTCCACAAATTTCTTATTAACAAACTATAGTTTTGGCAAGTCGGTTAGGACATCTACTTTGTGCATGACAAGTAATTTTTCCAACAATTGTTTACAGACAGATTATTTCACTTATAATTCACTGTATCACAATTCCAGTGGGTCAGAAGTTTACATACACTAAGTTGACTGTGCCTTTAAACAGCTTGGAAAATTCCAGAAAATGATGTCATGGCTTTAGAAGCTTCTGATAGGCTAATTGACATCATTTGAGTCAATTGGAGGTGTACCTGTGGATGTATTTCAAGACCTACCTTCAAACTCAGTGATTCTTTACTTGACATCATGGGAAAATCCAAAGAAATCAGCCAAGACCTCAGAAAAAAAATAGTAGACCTCCACAAGTCTGGTTCATCCTTGGGAACAATTTCCAAACGCCTGAAGGTACCACGTTCATCTCTACAAACAATAGTACGCAAGTAGAAACACCATGGGACCACGCAGCCATTATACCGCTCAGGAAGGAGACGTGTTCTGTCTCCTAAAGATGAATGTACTATGGTGCGAAAAGTGCAAATCAATCCCAGAACAACAGAAAAGCACCTTGTGAATATGCTGGAGGAAGCAGGTACAAAAGTATCTATATCCACAGTAAAATGAGTCCTATATCGACATAACCTGAATGGCCGTTCAGCAAGGAAGAAGCCACTGCTCCAAAACCGGCATAAAAACACCAGACTACGGTTTGCAACTGCACGTGGGGACAAAGATCATACTTTTTTGGAGAAATATCCTCTGGTCTGATGAAACAAAAATAACACTGTTTGTCCAAAAGGGGGGAGGCTTGCAAGCCAAAGAACACCAGCATTATGTTGTGGGGGTGTTTTGCTGCAGGAGGGACTGGTGCACTTCACAAAATAGATGGCATCATGAGGAAGTAAAATTATGTGAATATATTGAAGCAACATTTCAAGACATCAGTCAGGAAGTTAAAGCTTGGTCGCAAATGGGTTTTCCAAATGGACACTGACCCCAAGCATACTTCCAAAGTTGTGGCAAAATGGCTTAAGGACAACAAAGTCAAGCCCTGACCTCAATCCTATAGAAAATGTGTGGGCAGAGCTGAAAAAGCGTGTGCAAGCAAGGAGGCCTACAAACACCAGCTCTGTCACGAAGAATGGGCCAAAATTCACCCAACTTATTGTGGGAAGTTTGTGGAAGGCTACCTGAAAAGTTTGACCCAAGTTAAACAATTTATAGGCAATGCTACCAAATACTAATTGAGTGTATGTAAACGTCTGACCCACTGGGAATGTGATGAAAGAAATTAAAGCTGAAATAAATCACTCTACTACTATTCTGACATTTCACATTCTTAAAATAAAGTGGTGATCCTAACTGACCTAAGACGGAATTTTTACTAGGAATAAATGTCAGGAAATGTGAAACTGAGTTTAAATGAATTTGGCAAAGGTGTATGTAAACTTCCGACTTCAACTGTTTGGCCTGAGGGTTTCTTTTGTCAAGCCTCCCCACTGATAAGAAAAGGGCATCTTTCTGCACCTCAGCACTGTTTGTTGCTTTATTGTCGCTCCAGGCAAAGAGGGGGAGATGAACAAAGCTGTTTCCAGAGATGGAATGCTCTTCCTCCCCTTAGACCAGGTTAAGGGGACCCGGGAACACTTTTTGCCCATCAGCGATAATACCTGCAGGCAGGGAGAGAAGAAACTCACTGAACTGTGTACTCAAAATGCCAACCCTCATTTTCAAGTTTGATTCTATAGTTATGAATCATGATTCAAACCAAGGGGGAAAGGTTGCTTCTTCATTCCAAAATAGTATGATGGTGCTGTGATTTGCTGCACCAAAAATATTAGCATGCAATATGGTATGAGTATTCTTTATGTTGTTGATCAAATTACTCAATGGTTATTGGCATTACAATACATTTCTGACCAAAACATATTATGTTATTCCTAGGTCATACTGTAAGTATAATACTTCTGCCTTCCTAGAATATATTGTACTATATAGGAATCCCTGTATAGAGGAAATGCAGATCAATCAGCCAGGCTTCTGCTTCATCTGTCATGCTTTGGACTATGGCTGGTGGATGGGGATTTGTTCACTACTCAGGTACAGATGTAGGATCTTAATTTGAGCCAGTTAGCTAGAGAAGGAAAATAATCCTGCAGCAACAGTTATGTGAATTGTTATGTGGATTATATGGACATTTTTGTAGGGGTTGATACATTGTTCATTAGGGCAAATCAAGTCTGACATTTTAAAGTGGAAATATGAAATTTATAAACATTTTAAAAAAAACTCAAACACACTACAAGTTTACAAATTCTCAGCAACAGAAAAGTGATCAAATGAAGATCCTACATCTGTACACTGCTCGGCACAGTGACACATCAAAGTGAAATGGCTCTGAAGGTTTGGAGTCTCTTTCCTTCCTCTTTTTCCTTTGTATTCCACCTGTGAGGAACAGGCTGGTTTATACCCCAGAAGAATACCTGCTGAATGCGGTGCTGACGTCTGTATAGACTACACTGAATAAGAAGCACTGTGCTGTACTCGTCACATATATTGAAAAACAGAGATGTCTGAGATCTGACAGCACAACTTTAACACAAGCAACTTCTTTATTTACACCAACTTTACTCTCAAGAGACAGTGTAGGACTGGATGGAAATGTGACATCGCTATCTGAACCTCTCCCCTCCTCACCAAAAACACTGAGTGTAAGATTCCTCAATATTCAACCAATACACACTTGTCCTCATTTGCACCTGGTTCTGGTTCCTCTGGTGTGGCTGTTGCATTGATTCACACCAGTCTAGAGATGTCAGTTTGCTTCACCTTGTGAGGAGAGTCTTTAGTGCTGTGATCGAGCCTGTGCCAGGACCAAGCTGTTTAACGCTAGTGTAGTCTTAAGGGTAAAAAAAGACCTGCCTTCACTAAACCCCTAAAATAAAGCAGCTTAATTGAATTTTAAACCCCAAATCTATTTTGCATGAAGAAACAACCTGTCATTCATCAAACTTTGTGAATATGTGGGCTTTCCCTTTTCACAATGCAGAAAGACTGCATTTAATCAGCGGACACCACTCATTTTTTATTATAACAAACCTGTCATAATTGTTTTCTTTACTAAAGTAGAGGTTTATTATTATTATTATTATTATTATTATTATTATTATTATTATTATTATTATTATTGTTGCTAAAGGTATTGCATAGGTGTAAACATACATTTTTTAGCAAGAGATAGCACTTGTATAGCCTAAGAAAGCAGAAATGTGCAGAAAGTAGTTTTGTATGCACCTCATAAGCACCTCATAAATAAACAAACCCCCCCCCCCAAAAAAAATCCCCATAAACTAAAGGGAGGGAAGGGAGAGTGGCTGCCGTCACCGACGGCACTTGTGCTACACCCCCCCTCCCCAACCCACCTATACAGGTGGTGGTTCAGGTTCCGGCCTACTGTCCTCCAGAATGCAGACAGACTTAATCCGTTTCAGGCCGTAGGCAGACTCCCCTCGTTCCGGATCGTAGGCAGACCTCTTCCATTCCACACTGTCGGCAGACTCATTCGAAACAGTTACTTATATTTAGTTCTGGATCATTAATAGACTTACTCAGTTCCGGGTTGCTGCTAGACTCCTTTGGTTCCGGGTCATAGGCAGACTCACCCGGTTCTGGGTCACAGGCAGACCCCCTCGGTTCCGGGTCACAGGCGGGCCGCTCTGGCAGATCCGGCGCGGCGGGCCGCTCTGGCGGCTCTAGATTGGCGGGCGGCTCTGGCGGCTCTTGATTGGCGGCCGGCTGACGCACTAGATGTCTGATGCGTGGTGCTGGTACTGTAGGTATTAGCCTGGGAACACGCACCTCAGGGCTAGTGCGGGAACAGGACGAGTCGGACTGGGCTGACGCACTGGAAGCCTGGTGCGTGGTGCTGGTACTGGACGTGCCAGACTGGGGTTTCGCACTTCCGGGTCCGCACGAGAGACAGGAACTGGAAACACCGGGCCATGGAGGCACACAGGCGGTCTTGATCTCACCTCCTGCACAACCCGTCCTGGCTGGATGGAACTAGTAGCCCTGTACAAGCGGGGTGCTAGTACAGGTCGAACTGGGCTGTGCAGGGGCCTGATGGTTGCCGTGCGTAGAGCGGGCGTAGGGTAGCCTGGCCCTAGGAGGCGCACCGGCGACCAGATGCGCTGCGCAGGCATCCTCCTTGGATGCCCACTCTAGCACGGCATCTGCGAGGGGCTGGAATAACTCGCACTGGACTGTGCGTGCGTATGGGCGAGATTGTGCGCACTTCAGCAAAACACGGCGCCCTCCACTCCATACGGTCCTCCATATAAACACGGGGAGCTGGCTTAGGGCTCACCCTTGGCCCAGCCAAACTACCCGTGTGCCCCCCCCCAAAACAAATTCTTGGGGGTGCCTCTCGTGCTTCAACGCCAGTCGTGTTCCTCGGTAGCGTTCCCGGTCTTCGCTCCATTTTCTCAATGGACCCTCCCCGGCCATAATCTGTTCCCATGTCCATTTCTCCCGTTGGTCCAACTTAAATTCCCCTTGCTCCTCAAAGTCCACCTGTTACTCCTTCCTCCGCTGCTTGGTCCGTTTGTGGTGGGAGATTCTGTCACAGTTGTCGTCTGGAATGGAGGACCAAAACGCATCAGGAATGTGGATGCTCATCTTGATATTTATTTGAACCAAGAAAACACCAAAAATAACAAAAAGAAGACCGAACGATCAACTAAACAGTCTTGTAATGCTCACACACGCAAAACAAGAAACAATCTCCCACAAACACTAAACCAAACACATACCCATATATAGGACTCTCAATCAGAGGCAACGAGAAAGCACCTGCCTCCAATTGAGAGTCCAACCCCCCATTAACCTAAACCTAGAAATACAACTAACTAGACTAAACATAGAAATACATTAACAAGTAACAGTGCCCAAAAACCCCGGAATACATAAATCAAATACCCTTCTACCAAAACACCACCCCGAACCACATAAAACAAATACCCTCTGCCATGTCCTGACCAAACTACAATAACAAATAACCCTTATACTGGTCAGGACGTGACAGTCTGTTATCTTAGCTAGAATTCAGAACCAACTTCACAGTACCCTGACTGACAAACATTGTCTGTTTCACAAGACAACTAAAAAGGCAGATGAGATATGCTGGCTGTGTACAGACACTGCCAAAATACATTTGTTAAAGAAGGTTGCTGTGGTGTAAAAACTCCAAAATCCAAGACATGCTGCAACCCATTGCCCATTATGTTAATTTAGATGTTGACAGATATGTTATATAATATCCCTTCTGTATCCAGTTGACAAGTATGGAAATATGCCCAGGTAGCTGTGGTCTTAAGCAACCATCAGTACTAGAATTTTATTTGACAGTAGTACATTCTTGGGCAAGTTATGACACTGGTAGACTCCTGTTGCAATTACATATAACTGAGTTTTTTATTTAATGTATACATTTCTCCATATTGATGTTCACTCATTTTGACAAAGGCAACTTATAACTACTACCACTGTGATGTCACATGGTCAAGGTGTCATGTGTAACTCCCAGATGAATGAGTCAGGGAATGGGTAATTAAGGGGTGGGCCATGTGAATCTCCCTCAGGGCACTGACAAGGCTCTACAAGCCCTCCTTATTGCGATTAAGGCCCTAGTTCCCTCCTCACACAGGTAGGAAAGAGGACAGTGTTTCACAACCCTGACCTGTGATAATCACTATGACATCTGAGCACATTAATGATTATCTTCCACATAGGGATTCTCATTGACAGAGTCACCACCACAGTCAATAACATTTATGAGGAAGGCCATGTTCTAATTCCCTCCCAAATCACTAAAGGGCCATCATGATGATTTTGTCCAATTTATTTGAAGGGTAATACTTTTATTTGTGCTGCTATCAATGAAGTTAAAGATTTGAATGCAGCCACTAAGTGTAAGTTGACTTTCTGCCTTTCATACACCAGCAGTCCAATTCTAATGCTGCGAGGATTTGACATAGTCTATAATTATAGCTGAAAGCCTATATGACTGTAGGAGGTTGATGCATTCTCTGGCAAGACCCAGGAGACATTTGATTTTATCTGTGTCATTAAACAGCAAAGTGCTTAAAAATCAAATAAACATGGCAATAAAAGTGGTTGGGTTTTCTATTAGATTATTTTTTTTGAGGTTCATGAAACAAAAGGAAGTGTGATAGGTGAATAATAGCTGTGAAAGAATTCAATGTGAATGTCACGTCCTGGCCAGTATATAAGGTTAATTGTTTTGTAGTTTGGTCAGGGCGTGACAGAGGGTATTTGTTTTATGTGGTTCAGGGTGGTGTGTTTGGTTTAAGGGTGTTTGATTTAGTATTTCCGGGGTTTTGGTTTATAGTCTGTATGTATTTCTATGTCTAGTCTGGTGAGTGTGTTTCTGTTGGTTAATTGGGGTTGGGACTCTCAGTTGAAGGCAGGTGTTGTCTATCTGCCTTTGATTGAGAGTCCCATAATTAAGGGTGTGTTTGTGATTTGTGGGTGATTGTTCTGTGTTCAGCCCTAGGCTTTGCCAGACTGTTTGTTGGTTGTGCGTTCATTCTCGTGGTTTGTTATTTTGTATTCATTTTGGAAAGTTAATAAATCTCAAAATGAGCATACACGTACCTGCTGCATTTTGGTCCTCATTCACCGACGACAACCGTGACAGAATCACCCACCACTCAAGGACCAAGCAGCAGAGGAAGGAGCCGACGGCGTTCGAGTTGGACTGGCGGGAGAAGTGGACTTGGGAAGAAATTCTGGACGGGGCCGGACCTTGGCATCAGGCTGGGGATTATCAGCGCCCGCAGTGGGAAATTGAGGCAGCCAAGGCGGAGAGGCGATGGTACGAGGCCAGAGACGCGCTGAGGGAGAAGCACGAGAGGCACCCCCAATAATTTTTTTGGGGGGGGCACACGGGTAGTTTGGCTAGGCGAAGGAAGAGCCGGAAGCCAGCTACCCGTGGTTATATGGAGGAGCGTATGAGGTGGGGAGCGCCATGTTTTGCTGAGAAGCGCGCTATCTCACCCATACGCACGCACAGTCCGGTGCGAGTTATTCCAGCCCCTCGCAGGTGCCGTGCTAGAGCGGGCATCCAGCCTGGTAGGAGGATGCCTGCGCAGCGCATCTGGTCGCCGGTACGCCTCCGAGGACCAGGCTACCCAACTCCCGCTCTACGCACGGCTACCATCAGGCCCCTGCACAGCCCAGTCTGCCCAGGCTACTAGTTCCATCCAGCCAAGGCGGGTTGTGCAGGAGGTAAGATCTAGACCGGCTGTGCGCCTCCATAGCCCTGGGTTTCCAGCTCCTGTCTCTCGTGCGGACCCGGAAGTGCGTCCACCCAGTCCGACTCGTCCTGTTCCCGCTCCCCGCACTAAACCGCAAGTGCGTAAACCCAGCCTCGCCAGTCAACAGTCGTCAGAGCTGCCCGCCAGTCAACAGTCGTCGGAGCTGCCCGCCAGTCAACAGTCGTCGGAGCTGCCCGCCAGTCAACAGTCGTCGGAGCTGCCCGCCAGTCAACAGTCGTCGGAGCTGCCCGCCAGTCAACAGTCGTCGGAGCTGCCCGCCAGTCAACAGTCGTCGGAGCTGCCCGCCAGTCAACAGTCGTCGGAGCTGCCCGCCAGTCAACAGTCGTCGGAGCTGCCCGTCAGTCAACAGTCGTCGGAGTGGCCAGACTGCGCTGAACTGCCGGAGTGGCCAGACTGCCCAGACTGTCCCGAGTTGCCAGACTGCCCCGAGTTGCCAAACTGCCCAGACTGTCCCGAGCTGCCAGACTGCCCAGACAGCCTGGAACGGCCTGAGCCGGAGCCACCTCCAAAAAATAGGTGGGTTGGGGAGGGGGGGTGTAGCACAGTGCCGTCGTTGACGGCAGCCACCCTCCCTTCCCTCCCTTTAGTAAGGGGGAATTTTTATTTTGGGTATTGTTTGGGGTTATTTTTTTTTTGTTAAGGTGCTTCCGGGGTAGCACCTTTAAGGGGGGGGTACTGTCACGTCCTGGCCAGTATATAAGGTTAATTGTTTTGTAGTTTGGTCAGGGCGTGACAGAGGGTATTTGTTTTATGTGGTTCAGGGTGGTGTGTTTGGTTTAACCTCTCTAGTACATGTGGGACGAACTCGTCCCACCTACGTAACAGCCACTGAAATCCAGTGGCGCGATTTTTGAATCGTTAGAAATGCTATAACTTCAATTTCTCAAACATATGACTATTTCACAGCTATTTAAAGACAAGAATCTCGTTAATCTAACCCCACTGTCCGATTTCAAAAAGGCTTTACAACAAAAGCAAAACATTAGATTATGTCAGCAGAGTACCCAGCCAGAAATAATCACACAGCCATTTTTCAAGCTAGCATATCATGTCACATAAACCCAAACCACAGCTAAATGCAGCACTAACCTTTTATAATCTTCATCAGATGACACACCTAGGACATTGTGTTATACAATACATGCATGTCTGTTCAATCAAGTTCATATTTATATCAAAAACCAGCTTTTTACATTAGCATGTGACGTTCAGAAAAAGCATAACCACCGCAAACTTCCGGTGAATTTACTAACAGTTTGCTAAATTACTCACGATAAACGTTCACAAAAAGCATAACAATTATTTTAAGAATTATAGATACATTACCCCTCTATGCACTCGATATGTCCGATTTTAAAATAGCTTTTCGGATGAAGCACATTTTGCAATAATCTAAGTACATAGCCCGGCATTACAGGGCTAGCTATTTAGATACCCACCCAGGTCAGCATCCACCAAAATCACATTTCCTATAAGAAAGATGTTCTTACCTTGCTTGTTCTTCATCAGAATACACTGCCAGGACTTCTACTTCAATAACAAATGTTGGTTTGGTCCCAAATAATCCATCGTTATGTTCCAACAGCGACGTTTTGTTCGTGAGTTCTAGAATGCTTTTTCGCGGTGTCGCGCATGGCGCATTGGCGTGTCAAAAATGTCTAAATATTCCATTACCGTACTTCGAAGCATGTCAACCGCTGTTTAAAACCAATTTTTATGCCATTTATGTCATAGAGAAGTGTTAATATTCCGACCGGGAGTATGCATTGAGCCTAAACAGCCGAATAAAATTTCTCCTCAGAAGCGACTCATGCACGCGCATCATTGAAAGGTCCTCCGAGCATCCACTTACAAAAGGCGATAATATATTTCAACCTGAGGTTCCCTCGTAAACCTTCAGTTATTTCGCGGGCTCTGAGAGCCTATTGGAGCCCTGGGAATTGTCACGTTACAGCTAAGATCCTTACTTTTCAATAAAAAGAGGTAAGACGCACGACTCCTTGTCAGACAGGGTACTTCCTGCTTGAAGCCTTGTCAGGTTTTTGCCTGCCATAGGAGTTCTGTTATACTCACAGACACCATTCAAACAGTTTTAGAAAATTCAGAGTGTTTTCTATCCAAACCTGAACAATAATATGCATATTCTAGCTTCTGAGTTGGTGTAGGAGGCAGTTAAAAATGGGAACATATTTTTTCCAAAATTCTCAATACTGCCCCCTACCCCAAACAGGTTTAAGGGTGTTTGATTTCGTTTTTCCGGGGTTTTGGTTTATAGTCTGTATGTATTTCTATGTCTAGTCTGGTGAGTGTGTTTCTGTTGGTTAATTGGGGTTGGGACTCTCAGTTGAAGGCAGGTGTTGTCTATCTGCCTTTTGATTGAGAGTCCCATAATTAAGGGGGTGTTTGTGTTTGTGATTTGTGGGTGATTGTTCTGTGTTCAGCCCTAGGCTTTGCCAGACTGTTTGTCGGTTGTGCGTTCATTCTCGTGGTTTGTTATTTTGTATTCATTTTGGAAAGTTAATAAATCTCAAAATGAGCATACACGTACCTGCTGCATTTTGGTCCTCATTCACCGACGACAACCGTGACAGTGAAGGTAAACTTGAGATTTCAGAAGCAGTAAAACTCTCAATCTGAGAGGGATACAGTATGTAATTGTCACGTCCTGACCCTAATAAGATGTCATTTTCTATAGTAGAGTAGGTCATGGCGTGACAGGGGGTGTTTTGTGTTTTTTTCTATTTTTTTCTATTTCTAATTTTGTGTTCTAGGTTTTCTATTTCTATGTTGTTGTTTTTTGGGTTGATCTCCAATTAAAGGCAGCTGGTCCTCGTTGCCTCTGATTGGAGATCGTATTTATGTAAGGGGTTTTCCTTTTGTATTTTGTGGGTTGTTATCTTTTGAGTAGTGTTTGTTTCTCTCTGCGTCACAGTTTGTTGTTTTTGTAAATTCAGTTATTTTGTGTATTGAAAAAGTTTAACGGATTTAATAAAATGTGGAACTACAACCACGCTGCACTTTGGTCTGATCCTTTTGACAGCCGTGACAGAACAACCCACCACAAAAGGACCAAGCAGCATGGTAAGGAGTATCTGGAGGACTGGACTTGGGAGGAAATTAAGGATGGAAAAGGACCTTGGAGGCAGGCTGGGGAGTATCGACGCCCGAAGGAGGAAATTGAAGAAGTAAAGAGGGAGCGACGATACTACGAGGCGCTATATCCACCAATATGCAAGGCGGAGAGGCAGCCCCCCCCAAAAAAAATTGGGGGGGGGGGGGGGCATACGGGGAGTTTGGCGACGTCAGGGGGAGACCTGATCTAACTTCCTGTGTGTATCGGAGAGAGCCGTGGAGCAGACATGAGCCAGTCAGGGAGTCAAGCGCAGAGCTCGACGCAAGATTCCGAAGAGAGGTACTGGCAGAAAGAGCACTACGGAGCGGGCGTGCTGAGGAGCGAATGGATGAACGAGCAATGGGTTATGGTGTGATGCGCAATATATCGCCCATATGCATTCACAGCCTGGTGCGCTCGGTGCCAGCTCCTCACCGGTGTAGGGCGAGGATGGTCATTCAGCCAGAAAGGAGTAGGCCTGCTCAGCATGCCCGGTCTCCAGTTCGCCTCCATAGCCCGGTATGTCCTGTTCCTGCTCCCTGCATTTGTCCTGAGGTGGGGGTTACCAGTCTGGCGCCACCCATGCCAGTACCACGCATCAGGATTCCAGTGCACATTCCCTGTCCAGAGCTTCCGGCGACAGTTCCCCGTCCAGAGCTTCCGGCGACGTTTTTCAGTCCGGAACCTACTGAGACGGCCTACAGTCCGGAACCTACTGAGACGGCCTACAGTCCGGAACCTACTGAGACGCTCCTCAGTCCGGAGCCTCCAGCGACACTCCCTAGTCCGGAGCCTTCGCGGCGGCCTGCAGCACAGAGCTTCCGGTAATGATCTACAGTCCGATTCTTCTAATAATGATCCACAGGTCGGTGTTACAGAAGCGGAGGGATCTGCGGGCGGAACGGGGGTTACGCCCAGAGCCACCTCCGTTGCTGGAGGATCGGAGGGATAGGAAGGTTCTGGGTTTAGTACCAGAGCCGCCATAGACTTTTGTTACCCTCCCTACCCTCCCTTTGTGTTTGGGGTTGTTTTTGTTGGGTTTTGTTTGGGTGCAGTCAGGGTCTGCACCTTTGGGGGGGGGGGGGGGGTACTGTCATGTCCTGACCCTAGTAAGATGTAATTTTCTATAGTAGAGTAGGTCAGGGCGTGACGGGGGTGTTTCGTGTTTCTCTATTTTTATGTTTCTTCTAGGTTTTCTATTTCTATGTTGTTTTTTTGGGGTTGATCTCCAATTGGAGGCAGCTGGTCCTCGTTGCCTCTGATTGGAGATCATATTTATGTAGGGGGTTTTCCTTTTGTATTTTGTGGGTTGTTATCTTTTGAGTAGTGTTTGTTTCTCTCTGCGTCACGGTTTGTTGTTTTTGTAAATTCAGTTATTTTGTGTATTGAAATAGTTTCACTGATTTAATAAAATGTGGAACTACAACCACGCTGCACTTTTGTCTGATCCTTTCGACAGCCATGACAGTAATTCAACTGTAGGAATAGATTGTTACTCAATCGCTCTTCCCTCTGACAACAGCATGTCTTTAAGTGAGTCAAGGACAATTATAATACCCTTAGCTTGTCAAGATGTCGGAGGAACTACAATTCAATCTATTTTCAAAACAAGTGGGTGGACAGATGCTATAGAGTCTATTTCTCTGAGAGGGGGTGTATTGCATAGTGACAGAAAAGCCAGAGACAAGAACAAATGATGGATAAGTGAGAGTTAAGCAACTTTGACCTTCAAGACTTCAACTAACATTGTTTTTGTCTGGTCCAAACTCGGTATCCTATAATTCTATATGAGGATACTAGGGGAATTTGAGAAATTTTTACGGGGAAATAAAAGGCAAGTTTGAGGATTGGGTACGTGGGTGTTCTAGTATCACTCCAGATGTTATTCTTTGACGAAAGGAAAGTCTCAAGAAATATACAAGAGATGGAAGATAATAGAAGCAAGGTTAAAAAACACACAAAAGTATGAAATGTATGGAATTCAAGGGCAACATTTTAGAATAAGATGCCCTTTATGTCATGATTAATTTGTTAAGGGGGAATGCAGTACTAATTATTGTCCCTGTTTACTGAAATAAACAAGAAATAGAACATTTCCATATAAGGGAATAAATCAAACATGGACTTTATAAAAAATAACTAGAGGCCTTTCCAGATGACTGACAAAAGTGAAACTGAAAAGTCATCTGGAGCTGCTTGCATTTGCCCGAACAATCAGCATAATTCCTCACTTAAACCAGAGCAAAAAGGCCAGTCTGCACATGTTCTAGTGCAAACCTGACACTACATGACATTAGGCATGAAAAGAAACCCAGAGGAATGATCCATGTTATCATACAAATGAGATGTGAGACACTCCTCTGGCTCAGAAATGTGCAAGACCTAAACACAGCTTGAGGTTAGTTCAAGTGCTTTAAATCTGTATGAGTAAACCACTCACAGGAAAAGAGAGGCAGGAAGTCAAATAGAAGACTGTGATTTTAAGAGCTTTAACAAGATGGTGAGTAGTACTGCTATAATACATATCAGAAAGTAACACTGTGCTTTGGATTGGATCCTCTCTCTTTAGAGCCATGTGTTTGAGCTGTGAACTGTACCGTCTAAAGTAACTCATGTAAATTTAAATGCAGATGAAACAACAGAGAAAAACAGAGGTCATTTTTGTCTGGGTCTTAGCCATCTGGCTCTCTTCAGTTGTCAACAGTGAAAGTAAGTGATTTTTAACATTGTGAGACAGTGCACAAAAACATATTTTGGCTGTTTTTTACCAGGCAAAAAAGCTGCTTGAGGGAACAATCTTTTGTCTTTTAGTAAGGATGTGTCATATCCAGCAAATACAGAAAGTACAGCCATATTTCAAATAATTTGGGGTAAGATTCTGCTGTAAAAGTACTATAAAGTACAAAACATTTTTGGTTCAAAAGATCCATGCTGTCTGGCTAGGACCTTGATAAAGTGAAAGATGGAATCTGTAGTATTACCTTGAGAAAACCTGAGTAAAGATGATCTGCTTTCTACATATATATATATATATAATATGGTCTGATTAACAATATTGGCAGGCCAATCATGTAGCCAATATGCTGTGATAATGTATTAGGCCTACTGCCCAAACCTCATTCCTACAACTGTTTGTGTGAGGTTAATGTAAAAAAAAAATTATGAGCAGTAGAACTCCGCTTGCTTTTTGACTGCCAAAGTGATCTTGACTCAGAAAAGGTTGGTGACCACTGCTCTGGATGGATGTGTACCCGCCAATATCCAGAAACTTCGCACAGCCATTGAAGAGGAGTGGGACAACATTCGACAGGCCACAATCAACAGCTTGATTCACTTTATGCGAAACAGTTATGTTGGGCTGCATGAGCCAAATGGTGGTCACACCAGATTCTGACTGTGTTTTTGATCCACGCCCCTACTTTTGTTTTTGAAAGTTATCTGTGACCGACAGATACATATCTGTATTCCCAGTCATGTGAAATCCATAGATTAGGGCTTAATGCATTTATTTATATGAACTGTAACTCAGCAAAATCCTTTAAATTGTTGCATTTGATTTATTTTTGGTCTGTGTAAATACAGTGTGTGTAAGCATGGAAAGCTTCCTATACCTGGTGATGTAACAGTTTCCTCTTTATCCATCCATTCACAGGTAAAGTGGAGCTGAGAACCAGTACTGAGGTAAAGGCTCAGTGTGATCAGAATGTGTCCCTGCAGTGTGACATCATGTCACCGAGCCCACTCAAGATCATTCTCTTTTCCTGGGTAAGGAAAGGGAAACAGCTGTGTGTGGTCAATGCCACTGGTGTATTCTCCTTTCCTGGCGTCCGGTGTGACAACACAAACAACACCCTCACACTCAATCTGACTCGGGTGATGCCGTCCAGTCAGGGTAACTACACCTGCAAACTGCGCTCCAACCTAACGATCACAGCTGCCAACACCACTGTGACAATGCAAGGTCTGTATACTGTATAGGAATAATGCTCCTATATCTAATGATGATGATGCTGTTGTAGGATGAGCGCAATTGCAACAATGACACATGTAGGCAAGTCAGACCAAATATTACACACATATGGCAATGAAATTGTTAGACGTATTCCAGCTGTGTGAATGTTACTTGACAACTACTCAATACTCATCCTATTTTTCCCTCAACATTGCAGAGTGCCTAAGGACATCTGAGCACAAAGTGTTCCAGAATGAGTCTCAGGTTGAGTGCCAGTTATTTGGAGTTTACCCAGAAGGCACAGTACACTGGTTCCTGGGCTCTGAGAATATAACAGAGTCCGCCAGCACAAAGAGCCAGCTGGATGAAGAGGGGCTGTTTGATATAAGGAGTACCCTGCCTACCCAGGCTGGGACTGAGCCTTACAACTGCTCCTTGTGGATACCTAGTAGTGGAACCTACAGCTCTCACAAACAGCTGCACTACTCCAGGGGGCTCTCTTCAGGGACAAGGACTAGGAGCAGACTGCTGTTGGTCTTCCTGGTTGGACTCATAACCATAACATAGGACTACTCATGGGAAGGTCAGGAGGTTTTTTACTGAACATGGGACTTCGAACTACAGTAGGGCAAAGGGCTTTTCTGGTCAGGGCACATCTACACAGGATGGATCAGGGCCTTTCTCTTACTGAGTGAAGAGAAAGCAAACCTGGACTGCCATGGCCAAAGTAGATATATGTTTTCACTTATTATACTGGGAAGCAAAATATCAAAGAAATTGCAATAAATACAATTGAATTTTAAAGCTGAAAATCATTGTACATTGGGATTTGAGAATACTGTAAGAAGTATTAATCCGTTCATCGTTTGTCTTCAACATTATACACTTGCTTAACTTACATTGCTTATTACAGTAGTAGAGTACTGCTTCCTGGTGGTGAAAGTGTTTACTGACGGAAATAGTATTGCTGTTAGATGAGTAATAAAGCTGTTCTAAATTGTATTGTTGAATTGACTGATCTTGCTTATTAAGTCTGTCATATCTTGTTTGCTGTGTTTTCCAGTCAGCACTGATTAGACTGATTATACAATCAATCAATGCAATGTCAAAACATGGCTAGAAGGACATGTTACTGTGTGTTCTGGATTCTAAAATACAACTTGTATTGTACCATAGCAAATATAGTCACCCGTGTTGTTTTCTGTACTAGTTCTCAGTTTAAAAATTAACCAGACCACCGAGGGTACTCATGACATTGACAGTAAAAGAATGAGGACTCATGGTCATTCAAATTGCATTTCTAGTTCCTTCTCAGTGTACCACAAGGGGGCAGAGTCATCCCACCAGAGAGGACTGTCAAACCAATCATACACAACTCTTCTCCCTCTGCATACAAACACACACTCATGCTGTGTGAATTCCAATCCAACTGTTCTGTATAAATCAACACTTTGATGTGACACATTTCCTATCAATTTCCTCTACGCCAATGTGGGGTCTCCTGCAAAGTGAAGGAGTGAAGGGTAAAATGTCTGTCATTATAAAACACTCAAATAAATCCACATGACTTCTGTGGTGTCAAACTCACATCTCTAATGCATTATCCAGGTGCGAGGATATGTAAAGTGTTTTAGATGGACTGACCTTGTTGCACATGTTGTGTGGGCTGCTGTGAGAGATGTTAAAAGTACCTGTTGAGTACACAGTATAACAACACATGCTGCATTTTTCTGATAAATAGGTACATTTCCCCAACAATTGTGAGGATTCCTGCAAAGTGGAAGGTCATTATCAAACACTATGAGTCCTGTTGTCATTATCAAACACTATGAGTCCTGTTGTCATTATCAAACACTCATCAATATGATGAGTACTGTTGTCATTATCAAACACTATGAGTCCTGTTGTCATTATCAAACACTATGAGTCCTGTTGTCATTATCAAACACTCATCAATATGATGAGTCCTGTTGTCATTATCAAACACTATGAGTCCTGTTGTCATTATCAAACACTCATCAATATGATAAGTCCTGTTGTCCCAAACAGGGCATGATCAGTAATATAGTGTTTTAAATCGACTGACAGTTTGTTTCAGTAAAATCAAACATTATCTAGAATGGAGATGATGGTGTCGTGTCTTTGCATCATTAAAACGGAAGACATGTTTATCAAATAACTCTCTGTAATTATTATTACGCGATTAAACTGATTAATCGTGTAACTGTAATTAACTAGGAGGTCGGGGCACCAAGGAAAATATTTAGATTACAAAGTTATAATTTTCCTAATATAACTTTCAGATATCATACTATCTGATCTCAGTCTTCTGATTAATGATGTGTTATTTACCTCGCCAGTCTCATTCCAAACGTCGTAAATTGTTGGTAATCTTCATGAACCCTGGCTAACAAGTTGAATCAGCAATACAAAATTAGGTTTAATTATTTACCAAATACCTAAACTAATCACACAGAATTACATATACACAGAATACAAATGATGTCATATAGAAAACGTCCCTGGTGGACGGAACCTGTATGAGGCTTGTTACACAAAGAGAGGGGGTTGGGCTTGAATGAAAGAGCGGGAAGACTGAGGAACAAAAGAAACAGCTATGCTATCGTAAATACAGAATCGTATGCATTCTAAATTACCGCCCATTTGGAAAAGGAAAATGCAATAAATATTTACTCTGAGCTGCGCTTCGGTAGGTTGGTCGTAGATGCTGGCCGTGTTGGCCAACAGAGCTCTTCCTGTCCTCGGAAGAATGTCACTGGTGGTAAAATGGATACTTGTAGTATCTTCGTTGTGTGTTAGACTGGATCCGTCATCCGTCCTTTCCTAGCCCACGTCTACAGCGGCCGCTGCTAACTCAACGGCTAGGAGGTATCACTTCTGTAGTGAATAAGGGTTCAAAGTTCATACCATTCGCAACCAAAGCTAACGCTGAGGTTGGCTTAGTTCTGTACTTGACATGTGTGTCCTTTTAACGCAGAGGCTGCAGACCTCACGTACCGTAACTCTGGTTACATTGTGTCATTGTCTTATATAGTGGAGAGGGGAGAAAGGTGTGTTTCATCGTTTATAACCCCTGTCTCTTCACAGGGGCGGGCCACTGATTAAGCAGGGCACTTTCCTTATGAAAACCCAATTCTCTCATTTGGAAGCTAAAATTACATTTAATCTTCCAACAAACAGTTTCAATATCAAACATTTAAATTGCACAACAATTCCATGTGAATCTGATAACTAGAATGTGTAAACTTTCCCAGGTACAGTTTATGTCGTCCTGTCATCAGTCATAATGTCTCAGATGACAACCGAACTGACATCCATACTCATTAAGTTCCAACGCATATTTCCAACTGGTTCTATTACCGAAATATGGTTCCTTTCCCCCATTTGTTTGATGTTCCCAGACTCTCTATATTTAACAAAGGCTATTCAACAGTCCTTCAGTAGGGTTAGAGAGAGAGGGGAAGGGAGAAAGGTATTTATGGGGGGGTCATAAACCTTACCCACAGGCCAACGTCATGACAATGGTCATTGGCCTCCTTTTGGCAAACCTGCTCCAAGGTGTACAAAGGACCACAAGGGGCTTTAGTTGTAGCCTAGTCTGTATAGATTTAATGCAACACAGTGGTTAAGAGAACCACATCTCTGTTTAACTTGACTTGACTGGGAGACAAATTCCTGTTTGTGATGTAGTTTATAGAGTTCCACTGTAATATACACACAGACAGATGGGTGCATGGTGAGTGAACAGACTAAAAAAAGATAACACCTGCTTCCACATAGTATTAGGGAGACCTGACATGGCTATCCCTAGAGCACGGTGGTGAGACAGGCGGTTAAGGGCTGAGACTCAGCGATGCTGGTCCAAAGGCTCCCTAGAGAGAATAGAGAGGCAGGAGGAGAGGTCAGCCACTGTGGACAGAGTGAACAGAGTAGAGGATGAGTCGGCTCAATAGGCCAAAAACAACACGCTCCAGCAGAGCCACCACCCAATCAGACACTGGATCAATAAGTGAGAGAGAGGAGCGAAGACCCTGGTTCACTAAGCATGAGTGTAAGGACAGATGTGGGTGTTGAAGTGGGGTGTTAGACTGCAAGTCTAAGGAAGATAAGAGTCTATTTCTAGCCTGGCGTATGGGTCAGTAGTCAGCTCCCAAGAGCTGGGGCTGGCATGATTGACAATGGTTAGCTACAAACCAATGCGCAACACTGGCTGGGAATAAGGAATTAATTGCAAGTAATTGATGTGTGGTTGAGGGATACATGATATGCTTCCTTGTACATATTTGTCACATGGTATAGGAACACAGAATGCAGAACACACACACTACATCATGTAGAATATTCACTGCACACACCAAAGCTTCTCTGTATGTTTACCAATTTATTTTATATGTAGTTTTTAAGTGTTTGTGAAAATAAAAGTTTAGAATGAAAATATGGTAGATCACTTCATTGTGCCCTTACTCTTTTCTTTAAAATTAGCTAATGAGGGAAAGTTCCTGTTGTGTATTTTTTATTAGTTCAATGACTTGCAGTGTTCTGCTATTTAACGGAAACTATTGTGTTCTTCAGCTCTCATCATTTCAACATCTGTTTGCTACACAGACTTGTCTTTTAATGCTTTGGCTTTATTCAATTCATGTAGAAGAGATAACTCTTCCCCACATTAGTTTACCATAACTAAGAGAGCTATCTAATGAGAATCAGCAAATCCAAATGAACTTTCCCAAGCCCAGCTAGACATATCATCCCTTATAAACCAGTCCCGCTGAAGGCTGGAAAAAGAGAGGCTTTGATAGGACTGGTTTATAAGGGATGATATGTCTAGCTGGGCTTGGGAAAGTTCATTTGGATTTGCTGATTCTCATTAGATAGCTCTCTTAGTTATGGTAAACTAATGTGAGGAAGAGTTATCTCTTCTACATGAAGTACTCCATAGCATCCATAGATGCTACACAACACTTCATATACAAAGAGTCATCCACAGAGCATCACTGTAAGCTATTTATTGAATCTGTCTTCTATATGGAGACAATGTTCCAGTCCAAGCCCTTAAAACCTACTGTACTATGAGAGAATAAACTAGCCTATCAAACACAACCTCTTGGGCAGCATCTCTGTAATACGAAGGCAAGGTATCTGACATATGGGTGCATTTTTGACACAACTCACGTATCTTGACTGTAAGTTCCCCACCTTTTGACATAAGGTAAATAGAGGGAATTCTTGTGGGTTAGAATGGAGGACCTTGGGGTTTTGTGGGTTTCTCTGAGGATGGTCTATCTGTGAGGTCTGGATCACTGATATCCTGGCCTGAGATAATAGCTGGACTGGGGCGATGCTTTCTGCCCTCCTGGATACAGGCAGCTGTTGGATGGGAAGCCTGTTGCCATGGTGAAGTGAAGCTGCTGATGCCTCACACTGCATAGAGGCAGCAGGTTGGACTCTCTCTCTCTATGTTTTTCTTTTTTTACAGGGGATTAGCAGCAGAGTTTCTTTCTCTCTAAATGCACACTAATTAGCCGGTGGAGGGAAAAAATACATTACGTTCCCAAGGATCAGTTACGTGTGTGCTGATGTTTCTCCATTATGCAATCTCTAGCAGAGACAGTACCTGGGTAGAGAGATATACAGTACAAGAATACTTGTGGTTTGTTGCAGTGCAAAATGAGAAGTGGGGTAGAAAAGCAGGAGATGTGCCCTATGGATTATTGTCCTGCTGAAATGATCCCTTATTACTCCATGACTGGAGTGGCCTCATCAAGTCTTTGTTGTGTAATTCTCTATTCAGTCTTTCCCCAGCGCACACTGATTTACATTATTATTCTGGAATTGAACAGGCACAGACAAACGTCAACTGATTGATTGCAGCTTACTTAACAGCCACACATGAACTTCCTCGGCGGTACTGCATTGGGGGCAGCGGCAGCCATAATCAGAACCCCACAATGAAAACTGGGGTTTATGAAAAAGTTAATTTCTACAAGTAGTCAACAAAACTCCAGTGGATATTAGTACTGTTGTTTAGAGCTATGGTCCACTGCAAAACTCAGCACACTGTCATTACACAATATATCACGTTTTTGGTGGTGTGTACATAACATTAGGGAAAAACACAATCACACACCTGTGCACACACACACACACAGCGGCCGGTTCCACAAGGGGGCAAAAGGGGGCTTAGCCCCCTCAGTTGAAACTTGTGTCACCTCAGTTTTAGTTTCATGTCTCTATATAAAAATAGCAAAAAAGTTCAAATGACTGAGTGTCATGTTGGCGCCAAATCTGTATCAGCACAATGGACAGAGCACGCCGCAGTTTGTGTAGGGGGCTATGGAAAGCCACTGGGGTGGTTAGGTATGACTCCTTTGGGTTTCCATAAAAAGCGTGAAAAAACTCTTCTCGTCTCTGGGGTATGCTATGTGAATAACGTGATGCGCCTCCGCCTGATTTATAAGGGTGGGGCCAAGTTTACCGTTGAAGCAGCTTCACTCAATTCTACCTCATGCCCCACCACTACAGAGTTCAGCCTCTTAGCTAGCTGTAAAAAGCGTTAGTGTCATTAGGCTTAGCTTATTTTGCTAGCTCAAACCAGATAATCTGCCACTGCCACGATGGATATCAGAAATGGGCTTCGCCAAAGTTTCCAAACAAAGCCAAAAGGAGAAGGAGAGCGATGAGCAGCAGCATCAAACCACCGAGGCCGCCACCAAGCCCAGCAAAGATGATGCTTCCGAGCTCCAAATAGCTCCGCATGCAGTCTACCCACCCTTCCACAAGCGCCGCCAGGATAGTGCCTCCACAACCAACTGTTCCTGACGATCTTGGAACAGAGGAGACAGCCCAGGCTAGCCTAGAATCCTACCCTAGCCACAGGATTTCTGTCCAAAAACGTTAATTTAATAGCAACTGGTTCATAGAAAGAGTGTCTGGAATACTCAATCACTGCAGAATTCAATATAATTCCAATGCAAGAACCCAAATGATGCCCATGGGTATAGCTACATATCGGCGTGTTTCATCATAGACCTACGTTCTATTATGGTTTTCATGGTTGTAAATGAAACTGTACGTATTGGAAAAGTGTTTATGGTAGGCTGGCATTGCTTGATTGATTACGTGGGTCGAATTTGATCCACAAAAGTGTATTGTGCCATATCACAACATGTCGCTGTACAGTCGTGGCCAAAAGTTTTGAGAATGACACAAATATTAATTTCCACAACGTTTGCTGCTTCAGTGTCTTTAGATATTTTGTCAGATGTTACTATGGAAAACTGAAGTATAATTACAAGCATTTCATAAGTGTCAAAGGCTTTTATTGACAATTACATGAAGAAAGATGCAAAGAGTCAATATTTGCAGTGTTGACCCTTCTTTTTCAAGACCTCTGCAATCTGCCCTGGCATGCTGTCAATTAACTTCTGGGCCACATCCTGACTGATGGCAGCCCATTCTTGCATAATCAATGCTTGGAGTTTGTCAGAATTTGTGGTTTTTGTTTGTCCACCCGCCTCTTGTGGATTGACCACAAGTTCTCAATGGGATTAAGGTCTGGGGAGTTTCCTGGCCATGGACCCAAAATATCAATGTTTTGTTCCCCGAGCCACTTAGTTATCACTTTTGCCTCACCTTGCGCTCCATCATGCTGGAAAAGGCATTGTTCGTCACCAAACTGTTCCTGGATGGTTGGGAGAAGTTGCTCTCGGAGGATGTGTTGGTACCATTCTTTATTCATGGCTGTGTTCTTAGGCAAAATTGTGAGTGAGCCCACTCCCTTGGCTGAGAAGCAATCCCACACATGAATGGTCTCAGGATGCTTTACTGTTGGCATGACACAGGACTGATGGTAGCGCTCACCTTGTCTTCTCTGGACAAGCAATCGGAAAGGGGATTCATCAGAGAAAATGACTTTACCCCAGTCCTCAGCAGTCCAATCCCTGTACCTTTTGCAGAAT
Source organism: Salmo trutta (assembly GCF_901001165.1). NCBI lineage: Eukaryota > Metazoa > Chordata > Actinopteri > Salmoniformes > Salmonidae > Salmo > Salmo trutta. Next base: position 20,956,787 of record NC_042988.1, on the reverse strand, counting down.
ATCAGTCTGTCCCTGATGTTTTTCCTGGAGAGAAGTGGCTTCTTTGCTGCCCTTCTTGACACCAGGCCATCCTCCAAAAGTCTTCGCCTCACTGTGTGTGCAGATGCACTCACACCTGCCTGCTGCCATTCCTGAGCAAGCTCTGTACTGGTGGTGCCCTGATCCCGCAGCTGAATCAACTTTAGGAGACGGTCCTGGCGCTTGCTGGACTTTCTTGGGCGCCCTGAAGCCTTCTTCACAACAATTGAACCGCTCTCCTTGATGTTCTTGATGATCCGATAAATGGTTGATTTAAGTGCAATCTTACTGGCAGCAATATCCTTGCCTGTGAAGCCCTTTTTGTGCAAAACAATAATGACGGCACGTGTTTCCTTGCAGGTAACCATGGTTGACAGAGGAAGAACAATGATTCCAAGCACCACCCTTCTTTGAAGCTTCCAGTCTGTTATTCCAACTCAATCAGCATGACAGAGTGATCTCCAGCCTTGTCCTCGTCAACACTCACACCTGTGTTAACGAGAGAATCACTGACATGATGTCAGCTGGTTCTTTTGTGGCAGGGCTGAAATGCAGTAGAAATGTTTTTTGGGGGATTCAGTTCATTTGCATGGCAAAGAGGGACTTTGCAATTAATTGCAATTCATCTGATCACTCTTCATAACATTCTGGAGTATATGCAAATTGCCATCCTACAAACTGAGGCAGCAGACTTTGTGAGAATTAATATTTGTGTCATTCTCAAAACTTTTGGCCACGACTGTACTCTTGAGCGCCATGTCTGAAGCCGGCCTATAGGCATATTTGTTTTGCAAGACAGCAGTGCATGGCTGCATCTCACAGTAATAGGCTGTAGGCTGTTTTGGTTATCTGGATCTCCATTCACCTTTTCTTTACTGTGTTTGTTTACTGTTAATGTAACTAGCCTAATTATAGATTGTGTCATGCCTTTATCCATCTGATATTTTGTTTACTAGGCTTACTTGGTACCGCTGTTTTGTTCTGTTCCCCTTCGTTCATTCATTCATTCATTCGTTCGCAGTTGTGTCGGTATTCTAAGCCAAACTGCTATTCAGTATTTTTGTTGGTATGCATAAATAACTAGGCTACTACTTCAGCATTTAGTTTGCATTATTTTGGCCAGACAGCTGTGTGTACGGCTGCAGTCACATACAGTAGGCTGTTTGTAATAGGTGAATGACCCTATCTACTGTAATAGGTGAATGACCCTAGCCTATATTCATTACCAAACGGCCTTGCTTTAGTGGGTAGGGCGCTGTCCATTGTTCTGATACAGCGCAGCGGAGATAGGCTATAGATTAAGCACCAACCTGTCACTTCAAAAGCACTCAATCAATGGTCGGAGTCTCTGCATTTGAACTTTATGTTTATTGTGGTATATCGTGATATAAGAACAATTCAACATAATTCCAAAGCAAGAACCCCCAGAAATTGTGGCACCTCACCGATTTCAACTGCCGCCTTCGTCACTTTATCCTGGCACCATGTCTGACATACACATAAATTAACTGCCTATTTGTATAACCCTTTAAAAGTTTTCCTGTGCTGTCTACTCTGCTGTCAGTTGCACACAGACACGACACTCCAGGTTAGGGAGCTGAAAATAGCAGGCGAAGTGGGTGCGCCCACACAGTAGTCTCTGCATGCCAGTCAACTCAGCCATGTGATACTGTATGAAAATGGAGGGCATACTGATGCATGCACTGCACACACACACACCAACGTGCCATATTGCATGTGCCAACATGTGAATGAAAGTTATTCCAAAACCATCTATAGTGGTCTCAGGCTTTATTAATAAGTAATGCTGTATTGTACTGCTGGAGCAAATGTCCTATCAATAGCTTGGACCCGCACAGTGTGTCCTTTGGCTGCTGTGTGAGTCATTAATCACCATCTAATAAGCTGACACTACAAGGTTCAGTAGACGGGCCAAGGCTGCCACTATGTCCGCAATGCCAGTAAAGTTAACTATGGGGATTGAGGGAGTGGGTGGAGGCACACAGATTCAAGTAGAGAGCACCACTTAGATATTACAAGTCACGCACAAAAGCAAACCAAACCATTGTATTATTTTTGAAAAACAATCAACTACACAATTTAGGACCCTGCACTGTAAAACCCCTTACAAAGAGTTTCTACAGTTATTTGTCTGAGAGTTTCAGCCCACCTCTTAAAATTGGCTTTAAATTCAATTTCCTTGTTGGCAAACCTCCTGTTTGGAGGTGGGGATGACCTACAGTGTGCTTCTGACCATCCTGACAGGGCACACAATAAAACATTAACCCAAACACACAGGGTCAACCATCTTCATCCCCCATCAGCCCCCATTTATTTATTTTATTTAACTTCGCAAGTCAGTTAAGAACAAATTGTTATTTACAATGACGGCCTAACCCGGACGACGCTGGGCCAATTGTGCGCCATTCTATGGGACTCCAAATCACGGCCGGTTGTGATACAGCCTGGAATCTAACCAGGGTCTGTAGTGACGCCTCTAGCACTGAGATGCAGTGCCTTAGACCGCTGCGCCCCTCGGGAGCCCACTTCCCTCCCACTCATCTGTCTCACATGCCAAGGAGATGACTTCTCAGAAAGACACATTTCTCTTTCCATCCATCCGCCAAGGCAATTCTGAGAAACACGCATGCCGTACTATTGGAAGAGCGCATCACAATTATATTTCTCCCGGTAGCCATACACTCCTGCACAAAAAGACATCACTCCAATCCATGAGTGCACAACCCCAATCTATGGCTAACCATTAACAGACTCAGTTAGGCATGCTGTATGAGGTTGAGAAGCAGACAATAGCTTGTTGTCTTGGCACCTGAGATACATTGGGCAGATCTTCAAATGCCAGAGTCCAATTATGTTTGCTAGAAAAGGGAGGAAAACTGATTTTCAATCACTTACTGTAGCTGCCATGGTTTTGCTTGTTGATTTAAATATAGAGTTCAACAACGCTTAGTGGGAGTCGAAGTGATTGTGGTAATTAAGTCTACAATCTGTTCCCTCTAGTTCTCCTGTGTATTTCTGCCATTCCTGCTTTGGACCTTTTATTTTATACTGGCTTTATTTTATCGCTGAAACATCTACATGGGACTCCTAATCCTTTCTTTTTGAGATGGTGTGTGTTGACTCGTTTCTACCTGTAGCTCTTAGTTCTCTCTTCCATGGAGGCTAGCTGGTGCTGAAAAGGCGGCAGTGTCGGCACTAAGCTGAGCTCCCCATGGATCCTGCTAAGTGCTTCGTATCAGTCTTCCAGGCATTCAACGCTAAATCCTGCTGAGAGGCTCAATAAATCCTCACTCACTCACTTCATCACACCGTCAATAATTTGACAAAGGCTTCTGAAGTGGTAGTACATGTACAGTTATATCTTGATTCGATAAGTACTCAACCCCCTGAGTCAATACATGTTAGAATCACCTTTAGCAGTGATTACAGCTGTGAATGTTTCTGAGTAAGTCTCTAAGAGCTTTTCACACCTGGATTGTGCAACATTTGCCCATTATTCTTCTAAAAATGTTTCAAGCTCTGTCAAATTGGCTGTTGATCATTGCTAGACAACCATTTCCAGGTCTTGCCATAGATTTTCAAGCAGATTTAAGTCAAAACTGTAACTCAGCCACTCAGGAACATTCACTGTCTTCATGGTAAGCAACTCCAGGGTAGATTTAGCCTTGTGTTTTAGGTTATTGTCCTGCTGAAAGGTGAATTCATCTCCCAGTGTCTGGTGGAAAGTAGACTGAACCAGGTTTTCTTCTACGATTTTGCCTGTGCTTAGCTCTATTCCATTTCAGAGATGAGGTAGTCATTCAAAGATCATGTTAAACACCATTTTTGCACACAGAGTGAGTCAATGCAACTTATTATGTGACTTGTTTTGGGGGGGATCTGTTGTTCCATGTAGTGAATGTGTTATTCAATGCGTTTGAATGGGCTAATAGCGGTAAGGCCAAAAATACTGTTTCATCAATAATAATATAGATTTTTTTATACTTCAAGGGGTCTTACAATTCTAAATCAAATAAGTAAAATATCTTAAACAATTCCATATATGGCTTAGACTCTTATGGGATAAGCACATTTTTACTCCTTAAGTTATTTAGGCTTGCCATAACAAAGGGTTTGAATACTTATAGACTCAAGACATTCCAGCGTATCATTTTTAAATCATTGGTAAAAAAAAGAATAATCAAAAAACAATCATTCTACTTTGACATTATGGGGTAGTAGGGGTGCTGGAAGTGCTTCAGCACCCCTGATAAATATATATATTTCCCCTGAACAGACACAAATAAAAGCATTCAAAGTATTACACCAGAGAGCATAATTTAGCCACAGAGGATCATTAGCTTCTAAAACAACAAACTGCTGTGGATTAAAGATTTATCACAAGCACTTACAGTTGGGAAGGCTGTAATTTGAGCCGCACACGCGCCAAATATAGAACAGCTTGTTGTGTTGTGGCCAGAGGCATCATGCCCATAGGGGGCACAAGGTCACGTGCCCCCTCAGATTCCTGTTTTTTTTAAATTGTTTATTAATTCATTACTAAACTTCATTTTTAAGCCCACGTTTTATCGTAATTATTTATAAAAGCCACAGGAGGCTGCTGAGCAGATGACAGCTCATAATAATGTCTGGAATGGAGTGAATGGAATGGTATTAAACAAATGTTTTCCATGAGTTTATAAGTTTGATACCATTCCAGCCATTACTATGAACCCCCCCCCCCCCCCCCCCGATACTATATACGCTAGATACTCTAGTTTGTGCAACAGTATCATCAGTGGAGGAGGAGAGAGTTGTAGAGCAGGGCTCTCCAATCCTGTTCCTGGAGAGCTTCCGTCCTGTAGCTTTTCACTCCAACCTGAATTTGATCAAGCTATGTAGCCTATAGATTCCTTCTTGATGAATAAATTAAAGAAAAAGGTTCTGTTGTTTCTCTGTAATAATAGCCTCCAAGCAATTTTATGAAGTTGGCTTTAGCTATCCAGCTAGATCTGTTCCCGATCTCCCAGCCTCATAACTAGCTACCAAACCATTTCAGGCTATCAATCAAGTTAGAGTAGCTTGTCTATCTTAGCTGGAATTCCTTCTGGCAAGGTTGCTAGACTTTAGAAAGGCAAGCAATTACTAAATAAGACCCACATTCCTTTCAATCTTTTACCCAGATTTGAGCAAAAATGCATAGAAGCATATTTAGGGTTATGATACTCTACACCAGTGTTGCAGTTGTACTTAACTACTAAGGCAAATAAGTTCTCAAATAATCAATGTTCATCAATTCAAATGACAATTGAACAGGTTAACCTGTTAGGGCTAGGGGGCAGTATTTACACGGCCGGATAAAAAACGTACCCGATTTAATCTGGTTATTACTACTGCCCAGAAACTAGAATATGCATATAATTATTGACTTTTGATAGAAAACACCCTAAAGTTTCTAAAACTGTTTGAATGGTGTCTGTGAGTATAACAGAACTCATATGGCAGGCAAAAACCTGAGAAGATTCTGTACAGGAAGTGCCCTCTCTGACCATTCCTTGGGCTTCTTGACTCTTTTTATTGAAAACTTAGGATCTTTGCTGTAACGTGACACTTCCTACGGCTCCCATAGGCTCTCAGAACCCGGGAAAAAGCTGAATGATGTAATTCCAGCCCCTGGCTGAAAAACATTAGCGCCTTTGGTAAGTGGTCTATCAGAGGACAATGAGCTGAGGCGCGTGCACGAGACGACCCCATGTTTTTATTTTCTCTCTCTTTGTACTAAAACACAGATTCCCGGTCGGAATATTATCGCTTTTTTACGAGAAAAATGGCATAAAAATTGATTTTAAACAGCGGTTGACATGCTTCGAAGTACGGTAATGGAATATTTAGAATTCTTTGGTCACGAAACGCGTCGGGCGCGTCACCCTTCTTTACACTTCGGATAGTGTCTTGAACGCACGAACAAAACAGAGGATATTTGAACATAACTATGGATTATTTTGAACCAAACCAACATTTGTTATTGAAGTAGAAGTCCTGGGAGTGCATTCTGACGAAGAACAGCAAAGGTAATAACATTTTTCTTATAGTAAATCTGACTTTGGTGAGGGCTAAACTTGGTGGGTGTCTAAATAGCTAGCCCTGTGATGCCGGGCTATCTACTCAGAATATTGCAAAATGTGCTTTCACCGAAAAGCTATTTTAAAATCGGACATATCGAGTGCATAGAGGAGTTCTGTATCTATAATTCTTAAAATAATTGTTATGTTTTTTGTGAATGTTTATCGTGAGTAATTTAGTAAATTCACAGGAAGTTTGCGGGGGGTATGCTAGTTCTGAACGTCACATGCTAATGTAAAAAGCTGGTTTTTGATATAAATATGAACTTGATTGAACAAAACATGCATGTATTGTATAACATAATGTCCTAGGCGTGTCATCTGATGAAGATCATCAAAGGTTAGTGCTGCATTTAGCTGTGGTTTGGGTTTTTGTGACATTATATGCTAGCTTGAAAAATGGGTGTCTGATTATTTCTGGCTGGGTACTCTGCTGATTTCGTCCCACCTACCCTAGAGAGGTTAAAAGGTATGCTTGTCACGGTGAGCGCTACTGGTGGAGAAGTCAGGTGCAGGAGAGTAGAGAGATTGTGAACAGGCGCACACTTTATTTGGGTAGAGGCAACAAAACAGACGGACGCCACTGCGTCAAAACCTCCAGCCAAAGGAAAAATGCAAGGCGCGAACAGTCACAAAAAATGAGCAAATGTTACAATAAACAACCTTTGTGAAAATGCCACGGAAATAATAGGAAAAACCCAGCCTGGCGCGTACACATGAAACACGTAACAAATACAATTCCACACAAAGACATGGAGGGGAACAGAGGAATAAATACATGCAGTGTGATTAGGGAATGAAAACCAGGTGTGCAGTGAACAAGACAAAACAAATGGAACAATGGAAAAATGGAGCGGCGATGGCTAGAAAGCCGGTGACGTCGACCACCGAACGAACAAGGAGAGGAGCTGACTTCGGCGGAAGTCGTGACAGTACCCCCCCTTGTCGCGCGGCTCCCGCGGCGCACCGACACCGGCCTCGGGGACGACCTGGAGGGAGAGGCGCAGGACGATACGGCCAGCGAAACTCCCGCAGCAGTTCAGGGTCCAACACATCCGCCACCGGAACCCAGCCCCTCCCACTCCACAAGGTACTGAAGGCCCCCCGCCCGACGTCTCGAATCCAGGATGGAACGAACGGAGTACGCCGGGGCCCCCTCGATGTCCAGAGGGGGCGGAGGAACCTCCAGCACCTCCAGATTCCTGGAGCGGACCAACCACCACCGGCCTGAGAAGAGACACATGGAACGAGGGGTTAATACGGTAATCGGGGGGAAGCTGTAACCTGTAACACACCTCGTTCACTCTCCTCAGGACTTTGAATGGCCCCACAAACCGCGGGCCCAGCTTCCGGCAGGGCAGGCGGAGGGGTAGGTTTCGGGTCGAGAGCCAGACCCGGTCCCCCGGTGTGAACACCGGGGCCTCACTGCGGTGACGGTCTGCGCCAACATTCTGGGTGGAAAGTTGGCCCACTTCGGGTGGAGATTGTGAACAGGCGCACACTTTATTTGGGTAGAGGCAACAAAACAGACGGACGCCACTGCGTCAAAACCTCCAGCCAGGAAAAGTGCAAGGCGCGAACAGTCACAAAAAATGAGCAAATGTTACAATAAACAACCTTCGTGAAAATGCCACGGAAATAACGGGACAAACTCAGTGTTTTTAGGGAATGAAAACCAGGTGTGCAGGGAACAAGACAAAACAAATGGAACAATGGAAAAATGGAGCGGCGATGGCTAGAAAGCCGGTGACGTCGACCGCCGAATGCCACCCGAACAAGGAGAGGAGCCGACTTTGGCGGAAGTCGTGACAATGCTTAGATAACCTAAGCAGAAAAAGAAACATATTTTTTTACATAGAATTGGGCATAATGAGTATGGTTCTAGATTACAGGAAAAAGCTGTTACAGTTGTTTGAAAAATGGATCAGCCCCCCTGCGGACCACCCCCATCCATCCACACAGACTTTGTGTCCCCTCTAAAATAATGGGTGCATGATGCCCCTTGTTGTGGCCATAGACATATAATCCATAGAAGGGTTTCGGAACCTCTAACCCTGGCAATTTGACTGTTAAACTCATGGGTTCACTAGCAATGGCTGCCAGTCCTGACTTGAATGGGAACTGAAATCTTTGGATTATGTTTCTTTGGTTGGTTGTGGCTGTCAGTTTGCCTTTCGCAAATTTCTAAATACAATCATGAGAAAAACATACCATTTGGAAAGCCTACTGCTGAAAAAGACTAATCTGTCTGAAGAAGATAACAAATGTATCCCCTCCACCCCATTATATAAACATTCTCCCCTCTCTATGTCTCCAATGTCTTTAGCACATTCTTATCACTCAGAGCCAGTCATGTCTTTCATTGTGGGATGGAGGGCATTGTGAATGGCTCCTCAGGAACCTGGCTAGGTGCCCAATGATAAACGGCAACGAGGACCTTATTTAAATGAGCAGACAAACATCATTAGATTCCAAATAACAGCATGTTGATGTACACAACACTAGGCTTTCCAGACTTTGGGCGTGAGGGTTTTGAAGGATAAGAGTCCTGCATGGTTATGTGCACAATGTAAGCTTCAAATCTAAGGGCAGAGGTTAATAAAGAGAAAATCTTGCCTTGAACACTTAGCTGCAGCTTAACATCATCTCAGATCAGAGGGCGACATCCTCTAGCTGCAAAACAGCCCTCACAATGCATGAAAGACTGTATTGTTCACAACAGCAGCACTAAATCTATCATAAGTTTTTTTGTGATAATCATCAATCTCTCTTAGCTGTGCCCTGGCTATATTATGCATCATGGATGAACAGCATCCATCTCCCCTGTATTAAGCTCTTGGTTGAAATGAGTTTCATTGCCTAAAAGCAGGTTTTAAATACATACACCACACAGTGGATACTGATCCTTGAGGATACTAGATGTCAAAGACAGGAACATAAGGTGACGGATAAGAGCATATACCTGTTAAAGGCCCTGATTAAGCAACACACGTGCATCCTTCTTTTCCATAACAGAGCTGAATATGTAGGTCAGAGGCCCTGACCTCTGTCAACATACTGATCATCACAAAGCCTCATAACCCACACAGGTCATACAGCTAGGTCTATATTGCAGAGAGCTAAGGTCAAACCACGTGCTTTGTTCCTCAGTGTTGAAAGTCTTAAACACGTCGGTAATCCATGAGCTTCTACATCTACAGGTTAAACCACTTCAGATTCATGGACATCCTCCGCCCTCTCAATCACACACAACACAATATGTCTGGCCAATGTGCTTGTGGTGGGAAGCTTTTATGAGCATGTTACAGTATTAATGACCACGTTGAAATGACACAACATCTAATTCCCCTTGTGTTATGATGGTTAAGTGACACACGTGATGCTCTCATTGCCAAATCCAGCTCCTCTGCCCTAATTGTTTTTTTTTCTGACAGCGCCTAGCTGAGCCATCTGGCTGAGTGGCTGTGAAGAGCACAGCTGGGCCGCTATCAAACGGATGCAGTAAAATTATTTATATACTTGAGCTGTATAAGTGGGGGCAAGAGACATGATAGACAGAGCATTACAACTAATATTATGCCATTTAGCAGATGCTTTTATCCAAAGCCACTTACAGTCATGTGTATACATTTTACGTACAGCATGGGTGGCCCGGAATCGAACCCACGACTTGGCGTTGCCAGCACCATGCTCTACCGACTGACTTCATTAAACGAAAGTGACTTTAGAAACGTATGACACCTGAGGGGATAATCCCTAAAACTCTTGATTGAGTCTACCAAGGTTCTTCACAAAAGGATGACATTCCTGCAGTATGGCAAAGAAATAAATCACATTTGTTATTCAATCTAAATCTGTAAACCGCATTCAGAGGATAAGTTCAAGTTACTACAGTACCTTCTCCACATGGAGGAAAGTCTTTTTTTCAGTTATCTGTCCCTACTTTAGAACCATGCAGAAAAAGGCTACATGAGTGTACAACAATAAATCTATAATCTTTGTGGTCATAATGTCCCAACCAAGCCAACGGGCTACTGCTGATAACACAGTGTGTGGCAACAGCAACCCATTGACACATGCAAGTGGCTGACATCACGACAACATGGTTAATTATTTCGCCACATTAGACAGTCAAACAGTATCAGGTAATGTGCCTCGGAACCCAAACAATGGTCAGTTCATTATGTGTGGACAATGCACTGGAACCTTAATGCACTTCAGTGTATTAGCAATTTAGATCAGTGCTTCCAGTCCAGACCTCAACCAGATCATGCTGACCGTGTGTGTGTGTGTGTGTGTGTGTGTGTGTGTGTGTGTGTGTGTGTGTGTGTGTGTGTGTGTGTGTGTGTGTGTGTGTGTGTCTGTGTGTGTGCGTGTGTGTGCGCGTGCGTGCGTGTGTGTGTGTGCGCACAGTAGGCAGCAGGCAGGCAGTCACACAAGGGGCTGCAGGTGAAAGCTCATTAAGTAAGGCTGAACTCATTGACTGCTGAACAGAGTCAGACATGATTCATCACAGATTCCCTATCACATGACCAGGGTCAACAAACACTAAGTGGGTCACTCTTAGGACATGCTGTGACCCAGTGGAGATTGTAGAGTGCTGGCAAAATCAGTACCCTACAGCTAAATGACAGATCCTGGTGTCGTTTTTACTCTAGCCTGTGCATTGCATTGTTACACAACTAAACCCTCAAGTGATTATTTGTTAAGCTTATCATTTATATAGGCCTCGATCAAAGTCTTTAAAGTATGAATACAATAACTTGGAAACACTGCCCTCAAACCCAATGGTGCAACACCAGAGGGAAAGAAAGTGACAAGAGTAGAAAGTAGTAGGACAGAACTAACCCTAGATTACAAAACACAGTTGTCCCATGTTTACAATTGATATTTTCCAAGAGCAAACAAAGGCAAGGAAGGTGGCAAAGAAAACCTCTTTATGTAGGAAAAAACCTTGAGAGGAAGCAGCCATTTGCAGGGGAATCTCGTCCCTCCTCTTCTAGTTGACCAGATAGAGCTTTAATTAGAATGTGTTTTTACAGTGAAACTATATTCCCTGCCAATTATTACATTTTATACAAGGCATGATATAACTATGAATAAAGACATAAATATTACCCTTACTAACAGATACATGGCCATGAGTGCTCATGTAGAATATAAAATATGATAACCATGTTTGTGTACTCAAGCCTAGTCCATCGATCTTGGTAGCCTCTAAAGCGGGACTATACACTGAGTGTACAAAATATTAAGAAACTGTGAAAAACCCAGCAACGTTGCAGTTCTTGACACAAACCATGCCTGGAACCTACTACCATACCCCGTTCAAAGGCACTTCAATCTTTTGTCTTTCCCATTCACCATCTGAATGGCACACATACACAATCCATGTCTCAACTGTCTCAAAGCTTAAAAGTCATTCTTTAACCTGTCTCCTCCCCTTTATCTACACTGATTGAAGTGACTTTAATCAGGGACATCAATAAGGGATCATAGCTTTCACCTGGATTCACCTGGTCAGTCTATGTCATGGAAAGAGCAGATGTTCTTAATGTTTTGTACACTCAGTGTATATAGACATATGTATTATTTTGATTCTCTGATGGTACTGTTTGGACCTTACTCCCTAAAGTTGTTTGGGTCAAGCTAGCATGCTGCTAATGATCTGACCTCCAATGGCTCTCCACATCAAAGGTGCCATAGCAGTTTGGCATATGCCTTCATATATCCTGCCAAGCTCTTTCCTTGAGGTTATATCTAGCAGGGAAGGAACATGGAGTAAGTCCACCGTGACCTGGTAGAACCAGGTATTTCATAACAGAGCATCAAGGGATATAGTGAGTGGATGTTATGTAGAAACAGGTCATGAGGCCTGGAGGAGTAAAACACTCTCTAATGCCCAGCTTTGCCTGCCCTGCTGTGATTGTTGGTCCCTGCAATCAACATAGTCCAATGTTTTCTAGTGTAGTTACAAAACATGTTGTAGACTGAGTCTCTTCAGGGCTCTGGGGTGGATCATTAGCCCCACTTCAAACTGAAAGCCAGACGTAGGTAGGTGTTGTTTACTGTATCCCAGGGTCATCTCCATGTTTATTTGTTTTTCCAAGAAATACAAATGTAGGCCTATAGGGAAGCATCCATCTAGGGCTAGTCAGAGGGCCGTGTTATCTTTGTAAATAAATTTGATCATAAATGTGCTGTCTAGGGTCTCCATGGTGACCAACAGCAGTTGTGAGGTAACCATGCTGTTATGAAAGACCCGGGGCCTACTGTTGAGCCTCATTCAGAATCAGGCTTCACCCAATCAAATCTTGTTCAGTCTCTGAGCCTCAACATTCAATTCCACATACATTACATCATCTTATAAGGTCTTGCGCCACTCAAAGCTTGTCGAATGGAACAAATCTTCTAGATCAACGTGAGCATTAGCGGCTTTGAAACCTAGGTCATTGAAACTTGATGAGAGATAAAAGGACTGTCTATAATCTTGTAACAGAAGCTCTTTAAAATATTAAATACACTTTTGTATACTTTTTAGCTAGCAGCTCTGAAAGTAGCGCTCACAAGCCAAAAGTGGTCCCCGAAAATTGCATACTACCTCACATATGTGCAGATAGGTGCACCACGTCATCGCTCTCTCTATCTCTTGCTCTCTCTGCTGTGTCCACTGAGCCACCCTGCAACTTCATTGGATAATGCTGGGCAGGCCTCTTGCTAGCTGTCACTCAAATGGCAAAGGGCTGAACCTCATTGACTGAAACTCAAATTGCTAAAGGGCTGGCACACGTGGTCCAAGCTCGCAGTACTCTAAATGGCAGGCACAGCTTCCAGAAAACAGTCACCTTCAAACTAGGGATTTCGTGGCTAATTGAGGTAAGACAGGAATTCTGCTCATAGAATATGCTTGTACGAATGTATGAACTACACATTGACGCATCTAGCCCAAAACAGGAGATTTAAAAATGACTTACTTAGTCGCCAAAGTACCAGTGCCTGTCTTTAATTGAATTAAAACAGCATACTAGCTGAACTATGTATGACATGAGGAAGTGATCTGATGGGACACAGACAGTCTGGTGGTGAAGTATCCTCCTGACCTTGGTCAGAGAGGAAGAGGTAAAGCGAGAGGGATAACTGGGCCCAAAATCTGTCTTCTCAAGTAGGTGGCGTTTTGAGAGTATCAAATTTGGTTAACAAAAAATGTAATGGCTTATTTCCTACCTGTGGCTTATTTGATCGAATAGACGTTTCATAATGCCTAGGTTGTTACGAGTGTACTGATATAAGTAGGACAACTTTTAGTAAAAAAAACTTTTTGTAAAAAAAACGTTATATCGGAGTTGTACCTGTTGTTCACGTGTGTATCTGCCCTCTCATTGGCTAGAATAGTCCCACCTGATCTTTGCCTGCTCCCGAATGCCTTCCATTTTTGAAGTCATTTATTTTCATTGTTAGAGTGGCCACTTGAGTATCTGGTAAATATAATAGATAATCTGTGCCTTGGTTGGCTCTAGTGTTGTGATGAAGCTCCTCATATGAGAACAGCCTCATCATACCCTTGCAGTCAGTGACGTCAATTCATACTTCAGATAGAACTGTACCCTGAGATGTGCTGCAGCAGCACGTCTGTCTGCTTTATAAAGTGGTAAACCTAGATCAGCAGATAAAATGCCCCCGTCATGCTATAGTGCCTATGCTAACAATAAAGGAAGGATGCAAGGTCATGTTGGTGTACCTTACAGACTAACCTTTTAACAGACAGAGAAAACATGGACCATGTTTTAAAGTACAAACAGAAGAAAAAAGAAAGTGTGACAGATCGATCGAAATGCCACCATGCAGATTGTGACATTCTGCTGAAGTGTGTCAACACACTGCCATTCAACCCACTGACCTTGAAAGGTGAACCTCACCCCATTCCTTTAGTTAGTAATCATAGCAACGCCTGTTTACCCATCCATGCAGAGCCAACACAGTAATTCCTTTGGCTGATTTTCACTTCCCTAAAAAATAACGGATCAAAGTCAGGTCCCGTCCACACGTCTACCTAAAACACCTTCTGATCCACTATATCCCTAGTGCTGATGGTCAGTCCATGTCTTAAGACTCTAATAGAATATGGGAGTGCTGAAAACATCTGTTTCTGATAAGCAGGGCAAAATGTAGTCCCAACACCAAATTCAATAAATCGCACTGGGCCTGCAGGAAAATGTATCTCCTACCTACAAGACCGCAGATTTGGCAGTTCCCACTCATGTTTGATTCATGACATGGACCGTTCTTGCATATCAAGCGCCTGCTGTGTGAGCTTTTGTCTGTTTACCTTTGACATGTAGACATATGCAGGCAGGTTTAAACGTGAGGAGATATAAAACATTGATGAAAATCCCTCCGGTCTTTAAAAAGAATGTGGAAGTACTTCTGATCTTCAGGGAGTAAGGTGGATAAGGGCAAACGTTTGATCAAACTTTCCTTTGTCATCTGTTCTGGACTATAAATGTAGAGGTGACGCATCTGAAATCTGACAACTCAATACTTTACATTACCATACCTCAGGACATATAGCGCCTGTATGTCACAATGTATACACACTTAGAAAAAAGGGTTCCAAAAGGGTTCTGTGGCTGTCCCCATAGGAGAACCCTTTTTGGTTCCACTTACAACTATTTTGGGTTCCATGTATTACCTTCTGTGGAAAGGGTTCTATCTGGAACCAAAAGGGGTTCTTCAAAGGGTTCTCCTATGGATACAGCCAAAGAACCTTTTTTGGTTCTAGATAACACCTCTTTCTTACCTGTCTGTTGTTCGTTCAAGACCCAAGGACCACGGTTACGGTGTGTCCATTCCGTTCAACTGCCTAGCCTGCTCTTCATACATTTCCTCTCCCTGTGTTTTCTAAGCAGAGCAGCTGTTGAAACTTAGAGCCTATAGGGAATCAGACAAGTGGTGCTGTTATTTCTTTCATCAGCATGCTGTCACCTCCCAGACATTGACAAATATTTGGAAAAAAGCAAGACAGCTTTCTAACTTAATAGATATAGAGGCCTGCTGTCTGTGGGGGGTGAGGTACACCTACATCAAGTTGTCAGAGTAATCCCCCCTGGTCCCATTTGGTCTGCGCAGGCAATCATGGTTCTCATCGCTCAGTGGGACAGCCCATTACACAGGAAGCAGGGGATGCCATCACTCTTGGAGAGAGACCAGCTTTTCGAAACACACAAACTACACAGGTTTCATAGGATATTAGAGCATTGGATGTACATAATGTATCACAGTGATATGCCTAAACCTCCTCCCCTGTGCGTTGATCTATGGTCCAAGTCAAGGGTTAGCATTCATCAAAGAACATATTAGAGATAAGACTAGTATGTTTGTCAGCCTTTACTTACCTAGCCTCTTCAAAACATATTCATATGTCAACTAATGAGTGTATTGACGTGTTGGCAGTGAGGATTGAGTCGTCTGTGTTCTTATAAACTGGATAGAAGCGTAAAATGTTGCATGTTTATGATACATCCTTGGACGAGGACGACCGAAACATAGGGACAGAATGTTAGCCCTTAAATAGCAAAGTTTCACCATCTTTGAAATGTTGATCTGCATTCTTTTATCAACAAGGAGAAACTTTCAGAGATACAGAAATGCATTGGGCAATATATTTTCTATGGCATTGTCAAAATCTTCACATCTATAGCAAGAAATTGTAAAAGAAAATAAAGATGAAATGTTGATCCCTGTGGCAAACAGATAAACAGATGTTCAGATGCTGCTGCTGTTGTCCAGGTACCATGGCAACACAGTCCTCAGGATCTGGGCTTGACAATGAAATCACCCAGCAGGCACATCTCAGCACTTCTCTCTCTCTCTCACACTCTCACACTCACTCACTCACTCACACACACACACACACACACACACACACACACACACACACACACACACACACACACACACACACACACACACACACACACACACACACACACACACACACACACACACACACACACACACCAAGTACCCACATGTGAGCCAGCGTGGTGAGGGCCTGAGGTTCCACAGAGTGAGAGAGCCAAAGGAAGGTCATTCATGTCTCAGAGCTCTGGTAGTACCCTATCAGACACAAACAGACAACAACATACCATTGACATTTATGAGGTCTCTATTCCCTCGTAGGCAGTTTGGAGAAAAAAATTGCTCATGCCAAATTTTATTAAGAACAGATCTGACCCTCACGAGGAGTCAAATCAAAGAGGAGTCACTGTCAGCAAATCTCTAATCAAAAGGGGTTATATTCAGTACAGTACACCATCAACCCAAGTTAACATAGTAACCTGGGGCCCATGGCATTTCCTACTGAGCTGGTGTGATGTATTTAACCCTCACTGGAATGTTAAAGGGGCAATCTGCAGTTACTGCCTCCATTTTTGGACTAATAAATTAATAATATGTACCCATTGATTATTGAAGAATTAACTTGTGAATGCCTCATTCTCTTAGTTCAACTGTCGTACCTCATCAGAACCAAAAATACAAGTTTGTTTTACTCCAATGTTTGTAAACAAAGTAAATGCAAACAAACACTATAGCAGGGATCATCGACTAGTTTCAGCCGCGGGATGAATGTTTCTGGTGCGGAATGTCAGGGGGCTTGAACTAGCACTGACTTTACTGATAGCTACTTTATTGAGGAAAAATATACTTAATATGACTGTGATATGTAGTTGTCCCACCTAGCTATCTTAAAATGAATGCACTAACTGTAAGTCACTCTGAATAATAGCGTCTGCTAAATGACTTAAATGTACATTTGTATACGATCACATACAGTATATATATATACTGCTCAAAAAAATAAAGGGAACACTTAAACAACACAATGTAACTCCAAGTCAATCACACTTCTGTGAAATCAAACTGTCCACTTAGGAAGCAACACTGATTGACAATAAATTTCACATGCTGTTGTGCAAATAGAATAGACAACAGGTGGAAATTATAGGCAATAAGCAAGACACCCCCAATAAAGGAGTGGTTCTGCAGGGGGTGACCACAGGCCACTTCTCAGTTCCTATGCTTCCTGGCTGATGTTTTGGTCACTTTGAATGCTGGCGGTGCTTTCACTCTAGTGGTAGCATGAGACGGAGTCTACAACCCACACAAGTGGCTCAGGTAGCGCAGCTCATCCAGGATGGCACATCAATGCGAGCTGTGGCAAGAAGGTTTGCTGTGTCTGTCAGCGTAGTGTCCAGAGCATGGAGGCACTACCAGGAGACAGGCCAGTGCATCAGGAGACGTGGAGGAGGGCAACAACTCAGCAGCAGGACCGCTACCTCCGCCTTTGTGCAAGGAGGAGCAGGAGGAGCACTGCCAGAGCCCTGCAAAATGACCTCCAGTAGGCCACAAATGTGCATGTGTCTGCTCAAACGGTCAGAAACAGACTCCCCGAGGGTGGTATGAGGGTCCGACGTCCACAGGTGGGGGTTGTGTTTACAGCCCAACACCGTGCAGGACGTTTGGCATTTGCTAGAGAACACCAAGATTGGCAAATTTGCCACTGGCACCCTGTGCTCTTCACAGATGAAAGCAGGTTCACACTGAGCACGTGACAGACGTGACAGAGTCTGGAGACGCCGTGGAGAATGTTCTGCTGCCTGCAACATCCTCCAGCATGACCGGTTTGGCGGTGGATCAGTCATGGTGTGGGGTGGAATTTCTTTGGGGGGCCGCACAGCCCTCCATGTGCTCGCCAGAGGTAGCCTGACTGCCATTAGGTACCGAGATGAGATCCTCAGACCCCTTGTGAGACCATATGCTGGTGCGGTTGGCCCTGGGTTCCTCCTAATGCAAGACAATGCTAGACCTCATGTGGCTGGAGTGTGTCAGCAGTTCCTGCAAGAGGAAGGCATTGATGATATGGACTGGCCCGCCCGTTCCCCAGACCTGAATCCAATTGAGCACATCTGGGACATCATGTCTCGCTCCATCCACCAACGCCACGTTGCACCACAGACTGTCCAGGAGTTGGCGGATGCTTTAGTCCAGGTCTGGGAGGAGATCACTCAGGAGACCATCCGCCACCTCATCAGGAGCATGCCCAGGCGCTGTAGGGAGGTCATACGGGCACGTGGAGGCCACACACACTACTGACCCTCATTTTGACTTGTTTTAAGGACTTTACATCAAAGTTGGATCAGCCTGTAGTGTGGTTTTCCACTTTAATTTTGAGTGTGACTCCAAATCCAGACCTCCATGGGTTGATAAATTGGATTTCCATTGATTATTTTTGGGTGATTTTGTTGTCAGCACATTCAACTATGTAAAGAAAAAAGTATTTAATAAGATTATTTCTTTCATTCAGATCTAGGATGTGTTGTTTAAGTGTTCCCTTTATTTTTTTGAGCAGTGTATATATATATATATATATATATATATATATTATGCGTGGGAATACTTTGGAAAAGATTTCCAAAATTAAAATCACTTGTAGCTGATTTGCTGGTGTTTTCCGTCTTTTATGTAAAAAAATAATAATTTAAGTTTAATTTTGATATCATGGAAGGTCAGTCCTTGCATCCATAGCTATATCTATGAATTTGAATGTTTACATTTCTCCAGCCCCATCCCTCAGCTTTTTACCGAAACAGTGGCAGGAGAATGGTTTGTTATTGTTTCAACTGCTGATTGGCACTGTAAAGACCTGTATGTTGTCTGTGAGAACTGTCTCTGAGCTACTGTACTGTATAACTACTATCGTGATTGGGGAAGGTTTGTATGAGGACTAGGAGGGCCGAGGCAAATGGGTTTGGAAGTCCGCACACATACAGTTTTACCACTGTATGTATTTCTGTGGGTTGAATAAATGTTTTGAAATGAACAATACAAAGTAATTCAAATGAAAATGGCGATGCTATGACAAACTGCTGGGCGCCATGGACACCACATCAGTTCAGATCATTATCTAAATTAAATTGAGAGAAGCAGCGGTCACAGGGAGCTTCATCTTACGATGTCGGATCATTTAATGGCTCCTAGTCAGAACAGGCTAATTTAACAGCACAGGGTGAGATCAGTCATAGACGGAGCACTGGATTGTCTCACATTCAGAGGAATAATATTATTCTAAACATTATAATGACCTAATTATACTGGCTCAGTGGCCACGGGGTCTTAAAGAGAACTAGGCTGCAAGACAACTTTTGATTAAGTGGTAGAGAGGTGACTGTGAATTTGTCCATCTTCCGTTTAATCAGAAGTAATGTGCAGCTGTATTTTTATGTAATGATCCCAAAGTTTTGATAGATATTCATTCAAATGTTTGAGGGGGAAACTAAACATTTGTCTGGTGTGCTGGAGTAACCCTTTTGTGGGAAAATCTCATTCTGATTGGCTGGGCCTGGCTCCCAGAATGAGATTTTCCCACAAAAGGGCTTTATTACAGAGAGAAGTACTCCTCAGTTTCATCAGCTATCCAAGTGGCTGGTCTCAGATGATCCCACAGATGAAGCAGCTGGATGTGGAGGTCCTGGGCTGGCGTGGTTACACGTGGTCTGCGGTTGTGAGGTCGGTTGAACTTACTGCCAAATTCTCTAAAATGACGTTGAAGGCGGCTTATGGTAGAGAAATTAACATTACATTCTCTGGTAACAGCACTGGTGGACATTCCTGCAGTCAGCATGCCAATTGCATGCTCCCTCAAAACTTGAGACACCTGTGGTATTGTGTTGTGTGACAAAACTGCACATTTTCAAATCAAATCGTATTTGTCACATGCGCCAAATACAGCAGGTGTAGACCTTACAGTGAAATGATTACTTACAAGCCCTTAACCAACAATGCAGTTAAGAAAATACCTATAAAAAAAACTAAGAGACAAAAATAACAAATAATTAAAGAACAGCAGTAAAATAACAATAGCGAGGCTATATACAGTGTCACAGTTGTCGTACTGGAGAGAAGACCAAGGCGCAGCGGGTTGCGTGCTCATCATCTTAATTTATTAAATAAATGTGAACACGTGAAAACAAGAAAACAATGAACGACTAGTGACAGTTTCACAGGCTATACATTCACTCGCAGTGCGAAATACAACTACCCACGAAACACAAAGACAAACACACCCTACTATATAGGACTCCCAATCAAAGGCAACTCAACACACCTGCCTTCAATTGAGAGTCCAACCCCAATCAACTAGACAAAGAAACACAGACATAGACCAGTGACAAACCCCATAAACATACATCAACTACCCTCTGCCACGTCCTGACCAAACTACAATAACCAAATATACTCTATACTGGTCAGGACGTGACAGTACTCCCCCTCAAAGGTGCAGACCCCGGAATGCACCTACACAAAACACAGAAAAAAAAATAAAACAACCAGAAAAATCCCCTAAACAAAAAGGGAGGGAAGGGAGGGTGGCTGCCGTCAACGACGGCACAGTGCTACACCCCCCCTCCCCAACCCACCTATATGGGAGGCGGCTCAGGTGCGGGACGTGGACTCCGCTCCATCCCTGACGTAGTCCACTTAAGTGGCGCCCCTAACTTCGCCCGGATGGCGGGCGATTCTTGCCGCGCCCGGCTGGTGGGTGTCTCTGGCCGCGCCCGGCTGGCGAGCGACCCTTGCTGCGCCCGGCTGGCGGGCGTCCCTGGCTGCGCCCGGCTGGCGAGCGGCGATGGCTGCGCCCGGCTGGCGGACGACCCAGTTGAAGACTGTTCCCTATTGGTACTAATGATGCTTTGGACAAAGACATTGGAAAAAGCCTGGGGATACATTAACCCTTAAAAGTCAATCCATACCCTACACATCTGAGTTTGGGCTGTCAGTCATGCATGTCTATATTTTCTTACCCATTAAATATTTAGAGCTTCAGGAACCAGCACTTCCTCTGACAGAATGAGTCGTGTAGCTGTCCTGGTTTTTATTTATTTAACCTTTATTTAACCAGGAAAAGCCAGAGTCTCTTTTTCAAGGGAAACCTGGCCAAGAAGGCAGCAACAATCAATACATTACATAATTAAAATATACAACAAAACATGATCCAGCCTAAAAAAAACATTTACACTCCTCTGTAACAGAGTCTCCCATCAATATTTTTAATTAATTCAGTGGCACTAACATATCTAGATGAAACATGGATTGTAGACTATTCCATGCCTCTTGTGCACAAGAAGAGAAGGTAGTCTTGCCTAATACTGTGAATGTCCTGGGGACTTTAAGTAGCAACCACCTAGCAGACTGGGTATGGTAACTGCTGGTGGTGAAGGAGACCAGACTACAGAGGTAAAGAAGGAGTTTACCCAAAATGACTTTGTAGATGAACACATACAAATGTATCTTTCTGCACATATAAAGTGAGGTCCAACCTACCATTTGGTACAAGGTGCAATGGTGGGTGAGTGACTTGGCATTTGTAATAAAGTGCAAGGATGCATGATAAACAGAGTCCAGTTTCTATAAGACAGAGGAGGCTGCATGCTTATACAACAAGTCACCATAATCAATTACAGAGAGAAAAGTGGCCTGAACAAGATTCTTTCTAGCCATAAGAGGGAAGCAAGCCTTATTACGAAAATAAAAACTCAATTTCAATTTAAGCTTTGTCACAAGATTATCCACATGAACTTTAAAAGGACAACTTGTCATCCAACCAAATACCTAGGTATTTGTAGGATGACACTTTTTCAATGGATAAGCCACCAGATGTGACTATGCTAACCTTCTCTGGCAGAGTTCTAGCTCTGGTAAAGGTCATGAATTTAGTTTTTTGTACATTCAAGAGCGGTTTGAGACCATAAAGGGAGGCCTGCAGTGACTGAAAACCAGTCTGGAGGTAAAAATGTAAACACTTATGCAAAAATGGTCCTCTTTGACTGTGTTCAGCACTGAAAATAAAAGCCATACACAAACAAATATGAACATAAGTCAAGGGACCTGCGGTCATGCAGCAGAACACTGTATAAATCACACAGAAACGGGCTCACATATAGAAGACGCAGGGAGGAATGACTTAACATGTTTCCATTCACATATGATGTGTAATAGGCAAAAGCATCTTAAGGCTAAATTCACCATAGGACCATAGGATCCTATGGTTCTAACGAAGAACTTAGACTTAAATGTTTTTGGAAGACCTCAGTCTAGCCCCCAGGTCATATTACACATCATATGTGAATGGAAACATTGACCGACTAGACTACTACTTTCAAGACAACAATTAGGAATGGTCAATGTCATGTAGTGCTAAGTGGTTAACCACAATTTTGTTTTTTTTAACAACTAATTGACCTGACTGTTGGTTCAAGTATTTGAATTCCATTTTGTTCGTTCTTTTGCTTCACTAGGTATCTCTATCTGAAAACACATGACCTAAGTGATTGATAGTTGGTATTCTGCAGTCATAAAAGTATGCCTTATTTACTTTGAAGGACTATTAAAATAGTGATTTTATCAGACAGCATAGGCAGCAGCTCTATAGTCATCCGACTTGGAATGAAATAATAAAGTTATCAAATGTAATATACACAACTGAAATATTTTTTTAAACTAATGTGAGTAAATGGTTAATAAGTGATAAGCAGTAATAGACACTCACTACCATCATGGGACGTTTGTTTTATTCTGTGTTGTTACATCATTCAACCCACATAATGCATAGTGCATTTCATGTTTAAAAAAATAATTTAAACCAAAATCGAAAAATCTAGATTTTTGTATAATCTAACCAAAACCGAACAGACCTCAAAAAGTACAAATCGCTCAGCACTAATGCAATGATATCCGAAGGGTCAAAGTATTTTAAATTCTGATAGGATTGTGTAACAAGCACACAGGATCAGAGTACTTTTGAGGACAATAATGTCCAATGTGTTACAATGTGTGGATGTCCCATTTTGCCATGGGTGCTTTGGGTACAGACAGGTACAGCGCCAGTGGCTGTAAACATGACTCCCTGGCACATAGGCATCAGGGGATGGGCTACCTTCCTGTCACATCCACTCCAAGACCCAGGAACACAAAGAGGCTCTTTCTACCGCCCAGAGCAGGGTATTTCAGGTTAAATCTTTCAGATGTTCACAGTGCATGGAAGACAGGATAGAAAATATAATTACTTGTCTTGACAAAAAGCATACATTTTCCTTGATCTGGGTACTTAGACTAGGCTGCAGATATACCATACAAGCTTTCACAGACTCCAAAACAATCTCTACACAATGTTCTCAGTTTAGAGAAGTCTGATGAAGACAATTTACAGTTGTGAATGCTTCACTATATTTGTGAAAATAGAGATTTAACTTGTATAAAAACATGCAATCTGGGTACTAGGCTGTAGATATATGCCTAAGTACTTACAGATCAACTTTGAAGATGTGAGGGGAAAACAGTTGAATATCAGAGACAAAATAAAGTTTAGATATCAATAATGGGAGAAGTAGTACTGAAATACAGGGAACTAATAATCTGAGTTGAAAAATGTACTAAATCAAAGTCTCAGCACTATGAGAACATCAATTATCACGGGCAGTAAAATGTTCTTTACACCTAAGCACTCAGTCATTCAGCTCAAAGGTCAGTTGTTTTTCCTCTTTCACCTGGTCTGTTAAGTCAGGCTGCATGGCATCAACATTCTAGCCTCAATACATATTGTACACTGGAAGCGCTTCAGAACTCGACCTACCTCCAACAGCAGGGAGGGAAATCCCCTTCTTTTGTAATGAAACCACCACTATCCCTCTCTCCTAGGACATTATGTGACACACTAAAGCAACAGCACTATGTCAGCAGAGATGGAACCAAGAAGTGAACGTTTGTGGTTGGTGCGCCCTCATGGGTGGATCAAAATAGGCAAAAGACAAACTAGCCCTGTCATATATTGAGCTGTTGATGGTAATCAGTAGTGACCAATCCTTATGTCATTTTTACAGAGTTAATCTATGTAATTCTAATGATTTCAGATATTCAGGCAAATTCAATTCTCTGCTTTTCAACCTACTAACCTTTAGCTTTTTAAGTTCAGCATAACAATATACACTGAGTGTACAAAACATAAAAAAACTGCTCTTTCCATGACAGACTGATCAGGTGAATCCAGGTGAAAGCAATGATCCCTTATTGATGTCAACTATTAAATCCATTTCAATCAATGTAGATGAAAAGGAAGAGTCAGGGCAAGACAAAATATTTAAGTGCCTTTGAACGGAGTATGGTAGGGCAAAAGGCTGTTCTGAGGGTAAAATGTTTGATATACTCCGTGTAGATTAATTATCACAGACTCAAGGTAGAAAATAGACTACTGTCATGACGTTGGCCTGTGGGTAAGGTTTATGACCCCCCATAAATACCTTTCTCCCTTTCCTCTCTGACTCTACTGAAGGACTCTTGAAAATCCTTTGTTAAACATAGAGAGTCTGGGAACATCAAAAGGTGGGGGGAAAGGAACCATATTTCGGTAATCCAACCAGTTGAAAACATGCATTGGTACCAAATTAATATATGCCAGATCAGTTGGCGTCTGAGACATTATGACTGATGACAGGACGACATAAACTGTATCTTGGAAAGTCTACACATTATAGTTATCAGATTCACATGGAATTGTTCTGCAATTTAAATGTTTAAATATGAAACTACTTGTGAAAAGATTAAATGTAATTTTAGCTTCCAAATGAGAGAATTGGGTTTTCATAAGGTTAAAGCTCTGCTCACTCATTGGCCCGCCCATGTGAAGAGACATTAGTTATAAACTATGAAACACGTCCTTCTCTCCCCTCCTATATAAAGCCCTTGACGAAAATTGACCTTTCTGTTCCGATGACATTAGGGCGACAGTCCTATGTTGAAAATGTTCAGATAATAAGCTGTTCCAGGTACATTAGGGCGAGAGCCCTATGTTAGAAGGACAAAGACCACCTACAGAGCTAAGCCAACCTCAGCAAGAACCTAAAGAAATTAGCATCGAAGTTCAATGTGAAGGTGACGACCTCCATGCCAGAAGGATGAATTTCGACTATACCAGCCAGAATATACCTCCTAGCCGTTGAGTTAGCAGCGGCCATTGTAAACGTGGGCTAGGAAAGGACGGACGACGGATCAAGTCTACCACACAACGATGACACTACAACGCATCCAGTTTACCACCAGAGACATTCTTCCAAGGACAGGCATATCTCTGTTGGGCAACACTGCCTTCCATCTACGACCAACCTATTGAAGCGCAGCTCAGAGTAAATATTCCTTGCATTTTCCTTTTCCAAATGGGCGGTTATGTAGAATGCATAGGATTCTGTATTTACGATAGCATGGCTCACGAGGTCCCATTGAGACCCAAAATCCTTTGTTCCTAGTCGCCCCTCGCTTTCATTCAAACCCAATCCCTCTCTTTGTGTAACCAGCCGTCATATCGTTTCCGTCCACTAGGGACGTTTTTCATGTATGATAGTAATCAATGTACGATCCATTCTGTGTTTATGTAATTCTGTGTGATTATTTAGGTATTTAGTAAATAAATAATTAAACCAAATTTTGTATTGCTGATTTAACTTGTTAGCCAGGGTTCGTGAAGATAACCAAGAATTTGACGATGTTCAGATGAGACTGAATAAGGTGACAAAAATAAACTCAGAAAACTCAACTCCTATGAGTCAGAAAACAATATTCATGCGATAGGTAAGATATAAAAATATTGCAGAGAGCATATCCAGCTGACAATCTCTTAGAACAAAATATAAACTATTGGAATAAAGACTTGAAAATAACTGATATTGGCACATGATGGAGGGAATGTTTGAACACAACTAATGAAATTACAGTTTACAAAAATGTACGCTTAATCCAGTATAAACTAATGTATAGAATTTATTACACAAGAGACCAAATTCTACAGCACAACGGTAGAGTTATGTTTTAAGTGTACAACTAATAATGACTCAATAATCCATGCTTTCTGCCTTCTGGGAATGCTCAAATCCAACAGATTTAGAAAGTTGGCTGTCAGAAGTATTACAATGTAAATGTACTTTTAATCCATCTATTTGCATATTTAAAGACATGGCGTATGAGGGTGCAGTGAGATACCCAATGACTTGGATGATACTTTTTCGTCAATCATCTTGAAAAAACGTATACTTAAAAAAATGGAAATCAACCAATCCTCCATCATTAACACAATGGAAAGGTCAAATGCTTTATTATCTAAATGTTGAAAGTGTGTGGGCAATAAAGAGAAAGAACCCAAATGGTGCAGTTTGAGGCCATCCGGCAGAGAGGGATGCGGGTGCTGGAGAAGGGAGTGTGAGCAGGTGGGTCAGGGCAGGGGTGATGCTGTGGATGTGTGTCTTTATGTTGTCGTTTGTATGTGTATGTTTTGTATCGTAAAAATAAAACTCTTCTTGACACTCAGTAACTTATCTATTTGTGGATGGAGGCTCAGTCAATACCAGACTGCCTTTCAAGTCCTTCTAATAACGCCGCTGTCGTGCTATCAGGACTCCAGACTGCAACACTTATATCATACAAATCCAATTAAAGCTAGAAGTCTTCATAGGATCCCAAAGTGGGTCAGTCTTAAAGAGAGGCGCGGCTTCACGTGATGGTTCTGACGTTACATTCTGGATGATTCATACTGGGTCAATTCCCTGCCAGCGGAATAGAGAAGATTCCAGAGTGTGCTTTATATCATACCTTGCACCAAAAAGGAGATAACTACTCAGAATCATGGAGCTTCTCAAGTCTGTGAATAATGATGAATGACCTCATTATTGTACATATTCTACAGCAGGCTCTCGCGCTCTCCTCATCTCGGAGTCCTGCGTGTGACCTACAGATGTCGGATGTTAATTTGACCCCTTTAATCACAGGAGGAGAATAATCCCTCAGCAGGAAGATTTGAATATCTGGAAAAATATTTGGAAATCCTCACCAGGGGGCAGCTGGAAGTAGTGTTTGTATACAATGCAGTACCATACCTCCATTGTACCTTCTGTAGGCTAGGTGCAGGCTACAGCGCGTCACTTGTGAAATCTTATTTGGATTACAATAAATTAACATATTTGTTGGAGGTAGATGTATATTTTGTTAAGGAAAATAGTTTTTTTTAGATTAATTGTTTCATTATATGTTGAAGGCAAGCAATAAGCGGGAAAAAATTCAAGGTTTCCTCAGTGCCTGTGGGTCCAGTGGTTACAGCAACTGACCTCGGCACACATAGGCCCAAGTCGGCATGGGCTTGAATCTGGCTCACTTCCCTTTGACTTATGTATGAACGTATATTTCTGACACATTAATTCCGTGTGGTTACAGGGTTAAAACAGAAACAACTCAAAAGGTTAACAGTTTAGGCATTAATTCTGAGTGGTTAAGGTTAGGGCTATGGTCTGGGGAAGGCTTAAAACAAAATAATGAAAAACGCATGCCTATGTTTCATCAGTATTCATTAACTCAGCAAAAAAAGAAACGTCCGCTCACTGTCAACTGCGTTTATTTTCAAATCAAATCAAATTTATTTATATAGCCCTTCGTACATCAGCTGAAATCTCAAAGTGCTGTACAGAAACCCAGCCTAAAACCCCAAACAGCAAGCAATGCATGTGAAAGAAGCACGGTGGCTAGGAAAAACTCCCTAGGAAAAACTCCCTAGAAAGGCCAAAAACCTAGGAAGAAACCCAGAGAGGAACCAGGCTATGAGGGGTGGCCAGCAAACTTAACATGTGTACCGTAATTTCCGGACTATTAAGCGCACCTGAATATAAGCCGCACCCACTGAATTTTAAAAAATATATTATTTTGAACATAAATAATCCGCACATGTCTATAAGCCGCAGGTGCCTAACAGTACATTGAAACAAATTAACTTTACTCAAGCTTTAACGAAACACGGCTTGTAACAAAAATAAATAGGCTTTAACGAAACACGGCTTGTAACAAAAATAAATAGGCTTTAACGAAACACGGCTTGTAACAAAAATAAATAGGCTTTAACGAAACACGGCTTGTAACAAAAAACAAAAAATTAGCAGTAAACAGTAGCCTACCAAGAAAGTAATTGGTCACCATCTTCCTTCTCCTGTGCACTGAAACCACTGAAGTCCTCTCCTTCGGTGTCGGAGTTGAATAGCCTCAGAATTGCTTCATCCGATATTGGATCGTTTTCATTGTCGCTCTCGTCACTTTCATCCGGAGGCAAATCCCCCGCTGAGCCCTTTTCAACATGCAGCAGTCCAGCCTTTCGAAACCCGTTGATGATAGTGGATTTTTTGACAATGCTCCACGCTGTCAGGACCCACTGGCAGACTTGACCATAAGTTGCTCTTCGCATGCGGCCCGTTTTAGTGAAGGATTTCTCCCCACTTGTCATCCAAGCCTCCCGCTGAACACTGAGCGCCACCTTAAATGCACGATTTACACTGATGTCTAGTGGCTGCAAATACTTTGTTGTACCCCCAGGAATCAGGGTGACAAAATGACTACCGTAATCAGAATGATGGGAAGTTTGAGAGCGCTCGATTTAATCTAAACAGTAAACAAAAAAGATGTTTGACCTTAACCCGTTTGGCAATTTCATTGGTCGAATGAAAGCTTCATGCCACCAAAAAACTGAGCACGTCACAGAATGTGTTTTTTTGGAGAAAAAAATTGAAAGCGGGAAAAATCCATATATTGTTTAAGCCGCGATGTTCAAAGCGTGGGAAAAAAGTTGCGGCTTATAGTCCGGAAATTACGGTAAATATTTGTATGAACATAACAAGATTCAACAACTGAGACATAAACTGAACAAGTTCCACAGACATGTTCCACGGACAAAATTAAAAGTAACAGTCAGTATCTGGTGTGGCCACCAGCTGCATTAATTACTGCAGTGCATCTCCTCCTCATGGACTGCACCAGATTTGCCAGTGCTTGCTGTGAGATGTTACCCCACTCTTCCACCAAGGCACCTGCAAGTTCTCGGACATTTCTGGTGGGAATGGCCCTCACCCTCACCCTCCGATCCAACAGGTCCCAGACGTGCTCAATGGGATTGAGATCCGGGCTCTTCGCTGGCCATGGCAGAACACTGACATTCTTGTCTTGTAGGAAATCACACACAGGACGAGCAGTATGGCTGGTGGCATTGTCATGCTGGAGGGTCATGTCAGGATGAGCCTGCAGGAAGGGTACCACATGAGGGAGGAGGATGTCTTCCCTGTAACGCACAGC
The DNA here is from genome assembly GCF_901001165.1 of Salmo trutta. Lineage (NCBI taxonomy): Eukaryota > Metazoa > Chordata > Actinopteri > Salmoniformes > Salmonidae > Salmo > Salmo trutta. Next base: position 20,927,442 of record NC_042988.1, on the reverse strand, counting down.
ATTGAGATTGCCTGCAATGACAACAAGCTCAGTCCGATGATGCTGTGACACACCGCCCCAGACCATGACGGACCCTCCACCTCCAAATCGATCCCGCTCCAGAGTACAGGCCTCAGTGTAACACTCATTCCTTCGACGATAAATGCGAATCCGACCATCACTCCTGGTGAGACAAAACTGCTACTCGTCAGTGAATAGCACTTTTTTCCAGTCCTGTCTGGTCCAGTGACGGTGGGTTTGTGCCCATAGGCGGCGTTGTTGCCGGTGATGTCTGGTGAGGACCTGCCTTACAACAGGCCTACAAGCCCTCAGTCCAGCCTCTCTCAGCCTATTACAGACAGTCTGAGCACTGATGGAGGGATTGTGCGTTCCTGGTGTAACTCGGGCAGTTGTTGTTGCCATCCTGTACCTGTCCCGCAGGTGTGATGTTCGGATGTACCGATCCTGTGCAGGTGTTGTTACACGTGGTCTGCCACTGCGAGGACTATCAGCTGTCCGTAATGTCTCCCTGTAGTGCTGTCTTAGGCGTCTCACAGTACGGCAATTTATTGCCCTGGCCACATCTACAGTCCTCATACCTCCTTGCAGTATGCCTAAGAAACGTTCGCGCAGATGAGCAGGGACCCTGAGCATCTTTCTTTCTGTGTTTTTCAGAGTCAGTAGAAAGGCCTCTTTAGTGTTCTAAGTTTTCATAACTGTGACCTTAATTGCCTACCGTCTGTAAGCTGATAGTGTCTTAACGACCGTTTCACATGTGCATGTTCATTAATTGTTTATGGTTCATTGAACAAGCATGGGAAACAGTGTTTAAACCCTTTACAATGAAGATCTGTGAAGTTATTTGGATTTTTACGAATTATCTTTGGAAGACAGGGTCCTAAAAAAGGGACGTTTCTTTTTTTGCTGAGTTAGGTATTCTTAGTGCTTGCTAGAGCATTGTAGCGCAGCGCGCTCCAGCTCCGAGCCTCATGAGTTTCCGCCCAGTGCTGGGCGATATAGGCTATGTTTACACAGGCAGCACAATTCTATTATGGGTTTTCACAGCTTTCATTATGTGACAATGGATAGGCTAACGGGTAGCCTACACAATGTAGCCTGTTGGCATATAATCAAATAACAAGGGGCCTATTGCAATCATCGATGGCACTAAATTATCATCAGCTGATGTCTCGTTATACCATCAATACCATTATTGGTCACCTCATTACCGCTCGTTAAAAGATGATGTCGGTGTTACCCTTAGTTCTGCTTGCAACCAAATTCTTAAGATATGTTTGCCCTTTGGTTGGTATTGTAATCGGAACTTATTTTGTACAACAGAGCTAACGTATTTAATTGTTTACCACGGCAAATCAAAATGTTATTAAATTATTATAAAACAACAGTTGTTGATGTGTATGGCTGCATTTCATTTTTGTACATTTCAATGTTGCGGTAATAGGACCTAGGCCTAGCGTTTGAGTGAGCGAGAGAGAAAATTATTTGGATAGCAAGAGAACTGCTCTTTTTCAGGCACTCACGGGGCTCATTTGAATTTCCTGATTCACCAAGTTAAGATCCGACATATGTAAGTGATTGTCCCAATTTCTTTAAATGGTCTATTCCAATAAACACTAAAAATCGGAGAAACATTGTTAGTTTGTCCCTAAAACAATATGTCTCATTCCACTCTTTTCTGAGTGTTCCCCCTGGAAAGGAGGGGTGGAGGTGTCTGAGTAGCAACCTGCATTGCTACTCAGATTAGTTCTGAGTGCACGATATCTAAGATAGTCTCTAGGTTTTGATTGCCTGAGGTAGAGTATCTCATGATAAGCTGCAAACCACACTATCTTCCGAGAGTTTTAATCTGTATTTTTTGTAGCTGTCTACATACCACCACAGACCGATGCTGGCACTAAGACCGCACTCAATGAGCTGTGTTCCGCCATTGGCAAACAGGAAAATGCTCATCCAGAGGCGGCGCTCCTAGTGGCCGAGGACTTTAGTGCAGGGAAACTTAAAACTGTTTTACCAAATTTCTATCAGCATGTTAAATGTGCAACCAGATGGAAAAAACTCTAGACCACCTTTACTCCACACACAGAGATACGTACAAAGCTCTCCCTCACCCTCCATTTGGCAAATATGAACATAATTCTATCCTCCTGACTCCTGCTTACAAAAAAATTAAAGCAGGAAGCACCAGTGACTCGGTCAATAAAAAAGTGGTCAGATGAAGCAGATGCTAAGCTACAGGAATGTTTTGCAAGCACAGACTGGAATATGTTCCGGGATTCTTCTGATGGCATTGAGGAGTACGCCACATCAGTCACTGGCTTCATCAAAAAGTGCGTTGATGACGTCGTACAACACTGTGACTGTACGTACATACCCCAACCAGAAGCCATGGATTACAGGTAACATCCGCACTGAGCTAAAGGGTAGAGCTGCCGCTTTCAAGGAGCGGGACTCTAACCCGGAATCTTATAAGAAATCCCACTATGCCCCCCGACGAACCATCAAACAGGCAAAGCGTCAATACAGGACTATGATTGAATCGTACTACACCGGCTCCGGCGCTCCTCGGATGTGGCAGGGCTTGCAAACCATTACAGACTACAAAGGGAAGCACAGCCGAGAGCTGCCCAGTGACACAAGCCTCCCAGACGAGCTATGCACGCTTCGAGGCAAATAACGCTGAAACATGCATGAGAGCACCAGCTGCTTCGGACGCCTGTGATCCCGCTCTCCACAGCCGATGTGAGTAAGACCTTTAAACAGGTCAACATTCATAAGGCCGCAGGGCCAGATGGAATACCAGGACGTGTACAATGAGCATGCGCTGACCAACTGGCAAGTGTCTTCACTGACATTTTCAACCTCTCCCTGTCCGAGTCTCTAATACCAACATGTTACAAGCAGACCACCATAGTCCCTGTGCCCAAAAACACTAAGGTAACCTGCCTAAATGACTACTGACCAATAGCAGTCACGTCTGTAGCCATGAAGTGCTTCGAAAGGCTGGTCATGGCTCACATCAACACCATTATCCCAGAAACCCTAGACCCACTCCAATTTGCAAACCACCCCTAACAGATCCACAGATGATGCAATCTCTATTGCACTCCACACTGCCCTTTCCCACCTGGACAAAAGGAACACCTATGTGAGAATGCTATTCATTGATTACAGCTCAGCATTCAACACCCTTGTGCCCTCAAAGCTCATCACTAAGCTAAGGACCCTGGGACTAAACATCTCCCTCTGCAACTGGATCCTGGACTTCCTGACGGGTCGCCCCCAGGTGGTAAGGGTAGGTAACAACACATCCGCCACGCTGATCCTCAACACAGGGGCACCTCATGGGTGCGTGCTCAGTCCCATCCTGTACTCCCTGTTCACTCATGATTGCAGGGCCAGGCACGACTCCAACACCATCATTAAGTTTGCCATTGACACAACAGCGGTAGGCCTGATCACCAACAACGACGAGACAGCCTATAGGGAGGAGGTCAGAGACCTGGCCATGTGGTGACAGGACAACAACCTCTCCCTCAATGTGATCAAGACAAAGGAGATGATTGTGGACTGCAGGAAAAGGAGGACTGAGCACACCCCCATTCTCATCGACGGGGCTGTAGTGGAGCAGGTTGAGAGCTTCAAGTTCCTTGGTTTCCACATCACCAACAAACTAACATGGTCCAAGCACACCAAGACAGACAACAAAACCTTTTCCCCCCTCAGGAGACTGAAAAGATTTGGCATGGGTCCTCAGAACCTCTAAAGGTTTAACAGCTGCACCATCGAGAGCATCCTGACTGGTTGCATCACTGCCTGGTATGGCAACTGCTCGGTCTCCGACCGCAGGGCACTACAGAGGGTCGTGCGTACAGCCCAGCACATCACTGGGGCCAAGCTTCCTGCCATCCAGGACCAGGATCTCTATACCAGGCGCTGCCAGAGGAAGGCCCTAGTCATAGACTCCTGAACATCTAATCAAATGGCTACCCAGACTATTGCATTGCAAACCCCCTCTTTTACGCCGCTGCTACTCTCTGTTATTATCTATGCATAGTAACTTTAATAACTCTACCTACATGTACATATTACCTCGACTAACCGGTGCCCCCGCACATTGACTCTCTACCGTTACCACCTGTATATAGTCTCGCTTTTGTTATTTTACTGCTGCCCTTTAATTACTTGTTCCTTTTATTTCTTATTCTTATTCATATTTTTTAAACTCCATTGTTGGTTAGGGGCTTGTAAGTAAGCATTTCACTGTAAGGCTGTTGTATTCGGCACATGTGAGGCGGCAGGTATCCTAGTGGTTAGAGCGTTGGACTAGTAACCGAAAGGTTGCAAGATCGAATCCCTGAGCTGACAATGTCTGTCGTTCTGCCCCTGAACAAGGCAGCTAACCCACTGTTCCTACGCTGTCATCGAAAATAAGAATTTGTTCTTAACTGACTTGCCTAGTTAAATAAAGGTAAAATAAATGTAAAAAAATTTGACTAATAAAATTTGATTTGGTAGAGTGGCCAGACAGAAGTCACTCCTCAGTAAAACGCACATGACAGCCCGCTTGGAGTTTGCCAGAAGGCACTTAAAGACTCTCAGACCATGAGAAACAAGATTCTCTAGTCTGATGAAACCAAGATTGAACTCTTTGGCCTGAATGCCAAGCATCACATCTGGAGAAAACCTGGCACCATCCCTACAGTGAAGCATGGTGGTGACAGCATCATGCTGTGGGGATGTTTTTCAGCAGCAGGGACTGGGAGACTAGTCAGTATCGAGGGAAAGATGAATGGAGCAAAGTACAGAGAGATCCTTGATGAAAACCTGCTCCAGAGCACTCATTACTTCAGACTGGGGCGAAGTTTCACCTTCCAACAGGACAACGACCCTAAGCACACAGACAAGACAATGCAGGAAGGTTCTGAATGTCCTTGAGTGGCCCAGCCAGAGCCCGGACTTGAACCTGATCGAACATCTCTGGAGAGACTTTAAAATAGCTGTGCAGCAATGCTACCCATCCAACCTGACAGAGCTTGAGAGGATCTGCAAAGAAGAACGGGAGAAACTCTTCAAATACAGGTGTGCCAAATTTGTAGCGCCATACCAAGAAGACTCGAGGCTGTAATCGCTGCCAAGGGTGCTTTAACAAAGTACTCTGTAAATACTTATGTAAATGTAATAGTTAAGTTTTTTATTCTTAATAGATTTGCAACAATTTATAAAAACTTGTTTTTGCTTTGTCATTATGGCGTATTGTGTGTAGATTGATGAGGGGAAAAACCTATTTAATCCATTTTAGAATAATGTTGTAACGTAACAAAATGTGGAAAAGGTGAAGGTGTGAATACTTTCTGAATGCAGTTTAGTGTACGTCTGCTGCAGAGGAACAAGAGAGAGCCTTAGAAGTGCTCAAAAGATGTTGGCACACCATTTAAAAAGAAGATGGAGAACAAGCTATAGGATGAGAAATACCAGAGTTTTGTCGCAGATAGAGCTGATTATTTTATTTATTTTTTACCAATTGATACTTGAAGTCACAGGATCGATATTAAATCGGCAAAATTAATATTGGTATACTTTTTCCCCATCCCTACTTTAAAGCCTGGTCACCTCTGCCAACACAAGTGACAGAGGACCAAGTACCCAAACACAATGGAACAATAAGAGCCAACAGAGTGACTGATGGGGTGTATTCACATCAACATACACACATCCTGTTTGCACTCAAAATAACATCCTATAACAAAGGCCCATAATCCTACCAGCTGAACATTACTTCACCACCTGTGTATATTGTATTTTGGCTTACTAGATACGGCATAGCCTACCTAACATAAGAAACAACCTAATCAAAATCATTTTGCACTATTGCACTCCATCTTCAGCAAAGGAACAGCTGCTTGCTACTGACAACTGATCCTCTAGCCTACATCATTCATTCCATTTCCCTGCCATACATGTGCACTCCCTGTTTTTCAATGCCAATGCTCTGCACATGCGAGCATCGTGAGCTACACACACACGCACAGGTAGGCTAGTGGTTAGAGCGTTGGGCCAGTAACTGAAAGGTTGCTAGAGCTGACAAGGTAAAAATCTATCGTTCTGCCCCTGAACAAGGCAGTTAACCCACTGTTCCTAGGCCGTTATTGTAAATAAGAATTTGTTCTTAACTGACTTGCCTAGTTAAATAAAGGTTAAATAAATAAATACAAATAAAATAAATCAATAAAAATGATTGCTTGCTGAATGCTTTGAGAGCCCATCCCCCTTCAACAGTGTGTTCCTAGAACAGCCTGTTCCTAACATCACCCATTCACACCCACGCATCATCACTTACACCTCTGGGGCCATGAGAGCAACACACCAGCTCAATATCACAGCAGCTGGGGGACTATATATTCTCTTTTGCTGTCGTTCTCCTAGTAGTGTTAGATATACAGGGGAATTTAGGGGGAAATTCTAAGTAAACACATACAGTGGCAGGACTCTAATTTTACTTTCTGGACTCTTTAAAAACTGACAGAGTTGAGAGGGAGCTGAATTGCTGGGGGACACTGAGCCATCAGTAAACACAAGTTTCGGTCTGGAAAGGACAGGACTTTTGAAAGGGTCAAAAAGTAATAGAAATGGGGCCAGACTAAGCAAGGAAACGTAGAACATTCAACTAAACAGGAGATTAATTCAACTAGATTTGACCTTCAGGTTGAATGTCTGGAGCCCAGGGAGGACTTATTTTATTTGACAACTTCCTGTATGTGACAACTCTGCATCAGAAAATATATAAAAACATGCCTTTGGATGACAGAGAAGATGACTTGAGACAACAGTACAAAGCAAGGCTGCTAGATTAAGCTAAAGGCATACACTTTCTACCCAGCTCCACTCACCATTAGCAATAGGCATCACATCTGCCTTGAGACCCAGCCTGGATGTTTTGTCTAGCTACCAGTTCCTCAACTTCTTCATAAGATCTTCAAAAAGGGAAGGTTTTCACCTAGTAAGTAGCCTGAGGGTTGAACTCTACCCTAGTCATGAAACTTGAGAAACTGTGATAAGACTTCTACAGACAGTCTCAATCCCATTTAGCACAATAGTACTCAAATGAGATGGCAATCACTCCAATAACCCCCTCATATCACAATGCTACCATAATGCTACTGAAAATTACAATAATTCAGAGAACAGCATATCAGTAATCAACGCTGTGAATAATGATGAGTTTAATAAGGCACAAATCCCTGCTCATGAAATAATTGTAGCTGTTGTATCATAGCAACATGTTATAATCACAGCACAGTGCGTGAGTGAGCGAGCGAAGCCAGCTAAAGTAGATGGGCAATTCCATGGTAACAGAGATTTTTCACTTTCAAATGTATGCCAAACCAAAACCAATGACTGCAACGTTTAAAATAAATAAATAAAACATTGTAATGGGGCTTTTTCAAGTGAATAATTGAGTATGACAGCTGAGTGCAAATCAAATCAAATGTTTTGTCACATACACGTGTTTAGAAGATGTTATTGCGGGTGTAGCGAAATGCTTGTTTCTCTAGCGCCAACAGTGCAGTAATATCTAACAATTTCACAACAATGCACACAATACACACAAATCTAAAGTAAAGTAATGGAATTAAGAATATATAAATATTTTGACGGGCAATGTCAGAGCGGCATAGACTAAGATACAGTAGAATAGTATAGAATACAGTATATACATGAGTAATGAGATGAGTAATGCAAAATATGTAAACATTATTAAAGTGACTAGTGTTCCATTGCATGTAATATAGCAGGAGGATCCACCCATGAAGACACACAGACAGACCCCTTAGCTGAGCTTTGAAGACAGAAGTCCTCCAGAAAGAGAACGTTAGTGGAGAGGAAAGAGACTACAAAGCCAGCCGGTGAAGGAGGGAGGGAAATGGGAAAATAAAGCCCTCTCTGCACAACACACTCATTGTCATTCCATGCAAATTCTCACTCAGTGTCTATGTGGCTTAACGAGAGCCTAAGTGGCCATGAGGGTGATTTGAGAGAAAGCCTCCTACGCCACGGCCAGTCGAGGGCGTAAGTAGTGGGGCTCCCAGGTCCAGGCCGCCTCACACAGGACCAAAGGCAGAGATGAAAGAGCCACTCGACTTGGTCCTCAGTGCCAGACATGTGAGCTGGACACTGGGATACACCAATCCATGGAATGCCCCCTATGATGAGCAATCCCACTGAGTGATGCAATACCCTCTCAATGTAAGGGGAACTCCCACTGTGACTCTGGCTTAACTGGGACACAGCAGGATGACAGAGACATAGAGATAAATTGCATGCAAGACGAATTGCATAAAAATGCATTAGGATTTGACTAAGTCAAAGTCTGGATCCTTCAACAAATTCCTATAAACAGTAATAGCGATTAACACAGACGTTTCCAGGACAGAATCCCTTTTACAGCGCTGTTATAACAACCTCCACTTCACCTGTTCAATCAACTGTTCATTTTGATTGGCTATTAGAAATACGGCTGCATTGACAATTCTCTAATGGGGAGGAATTCATGCATATTTAACACCATTTCTTTCACAGATCTCTATGCCATTTTCTCTGAGACAGTGAAACAGTATCAAATCAAATCAACTTTATTTATATAGTCCTTCTTACATCAGCTGATATCTCAAAGTGCTGTACAGAAACCCAGCTTAAAACCCCAAACAGCAAGCAACGCAGGTGTAGAAGCACGGTGGCTAGGAAAAACTCCCTAGAAAGGCCAAAACCTAGGAAGAAACCTAGAGAGGAACCAGGCTATGAGGGGTGGCCAGTCCTCTTCTGGTTGTGCCGGGTGGAAATTATAACAACACATGGCTTAGATGTTCAAATGTTCATAAACGACCAGCATTGTCAAATAATAATAATCATAGTAGTTGTCGAGGGTGCAACAAGTCAGCAACACAAGAGTAAGTGTCAGTTGGCTTTTTCATAGCCGATCTTTGAGAGTATCTCTACTGCTCCTGCTGTCTCTAGCGAGTTGAAAACAGCAGGTCTGGGACAGGTAGCACGTCCGGTGAATAGGTCAGGGTTCCAGCAGGTCTGGGACAACAGGTCTGGGACAGGTAGCACGTCCGGTGAACAGGTCAGGGTTCCATAGCTGCAGGCAGAACAGTTGGAACAGGAGCAGCAGCACGGCCAGGTGAACTGGGGACAGCAAGGAGTCATCAAGCCAGGTAGACCTGAGGCATGGCCTTAGGGCTCAGGTCCTCCGAGAGAGAGAAAGAAAGAAAGAGAAAAAGAGAATTAGAACGAGCATATTTAAATTCACACAGGACACCGGAAAAGACAAGAGAAATACTCCAGATGTGACAGACTGACGCTAGCCCCCCGACACATAAACTACTGCAGCATAAATACTGGAGGCTGAGACAGGAGGGGTCAGGAGACACTGTGGCCCCATCCGATGAAACCCCCGGACAGGGCCAAACAGGTAGGATATAACCCCACCCACTTTGCCAAAGCACAGCCCCCACACCACTGGAGGGATATCTCCAACTACCAACATACCATCCCGGGACAAGGCCGAGTATAGCCCACAAAGATCTCCGCCACGGCACAGCCCAAGGGGGGGCACCAACCCAGACAGGAAGACCACGTCAGTGACTCAACCCACTCAAGTGACGCACCCCTCCCAGGGACGGCATGGAAGAACACCAGTAAGCCAGTGACTCAGCCCCCGTAATAGGGGTAGAGGCAGTACCGGCATTTCCTCGAGTGGTGTGGTTCATTTGAGACCACAACCTTTCGCAACGTGATGACCGTTTGGGTCTGGCAGGTCACAGAATGATGAGCATCAAATAACTAACCGGGATCCTGTGGGAGGTGGAGGGCTGAGCTGGACTGACCACATAGACTGCTGGAGAGGTTTACAGGAAAAGCTAGGGTCTTACTAGAGAATGAGTAGAGCTGCTTTATTTAAAAAAACTGAGCTCCTGAAGGCTCTCTCTCACACTGAGCTGAGGAATGGAGAGCAGAAGAACACAGAAGCCTGATAACCACTTGATAACCAGGCTGTGGTAAAGAAGTAGCTGTATCCATAGATACACATATGTACTCTTTCGTACAGTATCTATGTCTATCAATAGCTCAAAGCACAGTATGTACTAAGGCAGAAGCCATCCTCACAAAAATATTGGAATGTATCACACAATGCATCAAACATGCAAGCTCCCTTTTGTAGGCATAAAAGCAAGTGAGCTTTTCATAAATTCATTCTGCTGTGCTCTCTCAAGGTCCCAAGTGTTGTAAAAGATGAGTGGTTAGTTGCTGGTCCATTATGATCAGCATGGCATACCAACGATGTCATATAAGAAATTAACATGCAACTTGTGCTATCTTGCAGAGAATGTGGAATGCAAACTTGCACCGTGTGAGGTTTAAAAAGGCTTACAAAAGTTTGTAATTTCCACTTAATAATTTCAAACTTGATCTGCCTTAACAAAAAAATGTTCAACCCCTACAAAAATGCCCATTAATTATAATCATTCACATTTCCTGTTGCTGCAGGATTAATTTTCCTACTGTGAGAAACAGGTCAAATTAAGATAATACATCTGTACATACATATTGCATAAAAGAACAGTCAACATACATTCTATAGTACACAAACACATAGGCTGATTTAACAATCCCATACACAGAGCAGACAATTGCTTTTCTGTGTGCAAAAGGTCTTATGAATGTATACAATCATGAGTATACAAAAATCATCTCACTGCAAACAATGCATCCTACATACACCCGCTGGTTTGGGCTCACTCCTATCATCACCTCCCTCCTTCGCAATCTGATTGTGTCATTTGCATGAGTCTTTCTGATTGGCTGCTTTGAATTCACTCAAAGAGATACTCCACTCTCCTGATTGGATGAGAGCAGGAGGGGGCATGGAATCTCTGATTGAGAAAAACCATAAATAGCGTGCACAGGCAACCAGACATACACAGATGCAACTGCCAGCTACTCTCAGTGATTTATTACTACAACCTACCACACTGTCCCTGTTCACTGAATAACTCCAGCAGCTTCTGCAGCAGAGTCCAACTTCTCCATAATCTCTAAAGGTTCAAGGAGAGTTATTTTGTAACAATAGCAGAATTGGAAGAGAGAGAGCCAGTGTTAGAGGAAGTGTGTCAGAGGAAGTCATCATGTCACTAGAAGTGAAGGAGAAGACTGAGGTGCGTCTGGTGTTCCTGGGGGCGGCCGGCGTGGGGAAGACGGCCCTGATCAGCCGCTTCCTCCAGGACACATTCGAACCCAAGCACCGGCGCACCGTGGAGGAACTGCACAGCAAGGAGTTCGACATCGGAGGGGCCAAGGTCACCATCCACATCATGGACACCAGCGGCAGCTACTCCTTCCCGGCCATGAGGAAGCTCTGCATTCAGAACAGCGACGCGTTCGCCCTTGTGTATGCCATCAATGACCCTGAGTCCCTGGAGGCTGTCAAGAGCCTGCGAGACGAGATCCTGGCGGTCAAAGAAGACAAGTTCACACCCATCGTGGTGGTCGGCAACAAGACGGACCGGCATGGCGAGCGGACGGTGTCCAGCAAAGACGTGCTGTCCACTATGGAGCTGGACTGGAACAACAGCTTCTTGGAGACGTCTGCCAAGGAGAACAACAACGTGCTGGAGGTGTTCAGGGAGCTGCTGCAACAAGCCAACCTGCCCAGCCGGCTGAGCCCCGCACTGAGACGACGCAGGGAGACCTTCCCCAAAGACGGCAACAAACGGCCCCCCATGAACAAGACCAACAGCTGCCTCATTTCCTAAGGCAGAGGGGCTGGAGAGGTCTGACAGATAGACAAAGACAGACAGGGGCCAGAGAGGCTAAGGATGGGGACCCGAAGCTGGGTCAGTGTTACAGATAAACACAGTGGTGTTGAATGTGCTACTACTGCTGCTGCTATAGACCGTGCTGCTGAGTTGGAGTCTGACGGCTTCAATTCCCTGTAAGCCTCTCATCTAACCATCCTAAGTATCTCCACCACAGCATTTCCACTGAAGTAGAGGAAAGGAACACTGACTGCAAAAGGGGAACCAGAACTAATGACATCACACAGGTGTGGGACATTGATAAAGCTGAAACTAAATGAAAGAAGTGCAAGAACACTGAATGTCCTGAATGTGGTGGTGTCATTGTTAAAAATATACTGTGACAGTGCAAAAGTGGCAATGAGCTTACTTTGTCAAGTTTTCAATCTATGTCCTACTATGTTACTGTTGTGTTTGCCTTTTGTAAGTGTCGACGGTGTTCACTTGCAATAACTGTGAAGATAGACAGTTGTGGCTAATTGGGCAAAAGCTGAATTTGGAAAATGTGTCATGAGAGCTTTTTTATTCATCAAGTGAAGTTTCTTTGTGACAAATCTTTATTTTGCAACAAAGCATAGTATGTTCTGAATCAACTCTGGTTGCGTTCCTCATTCTATAATACCAATTTGTTGTTTGGCAATATTCATATGCACTTGGAGTTATTTTGCACAGATATCATTTATTAAAAAACTTACAAAATGTGTTCAAATATAAATTATTTAGAGTGTATTGTTTTTCTATGAAAATTTGAAGTACATGTTGATGATTAAATCATGTTTATTCACCAAAACAGTATAACAAATACGTTATATTACTTGTTGTATATATATTGTCTATTCATGATAAATAAAATATTATTATATATCAAAGTATTAGTCATGGTCATTTTCGGTGGACTCATTTCGACAGGTGCTTATTGGAAAAGAAAGTGCAATAAACTAATGGCCAAGTAATAACACATCTGGTATGATGTGTGACAAGGACTCATTTATCACGCAAACATCAAATCTCTTACTCAAGTCAAAACTCAACAAGCCAGAGACTGTATAACAGACTAGCCAGAGATGATATTTAGAACAACTTACAAAGCAATACCCCCAAAAAATCTGTCCATTTCCAGTATGATTGCAGCAGAGACCTGGCCAAGCTCTGAAATAAATAAAAAGAACACAAACAAGCATACAATCAACAAGACACAAATGTGGTTATGCTGATAATAAAATCAGCTTCATTACCAGGGATGTAGAATCATCCCAAAACATCATACCAGTATCACAAATCCACTTCCTCAAAAATCACTTCCTCCCAAAACCTTCAACAAGTATCCTACCTCTTCAAGCATCTTCACCATCCTACCCATGCTAGATTACGGAGATGTAATTTGTAGATCGGCAGGTAAGGGTGAAATCGAGCGGCTAGATGTTCTTTACCATTCGGCTATCAGATTTGCCATTAATGCTCCTTAAAGGACACATCACCACACTCTATACTCCTCTGTAAACTGGTCATCTCTGTATACCTGTTGCAAGACCCACTGGTTGAAGCTTATTTATAAAACCCTCTTAGACCTCCTTCCCCCCTATCTGAGATACGTACTGCAACTCTCATCCTCCACATACAACACCCGTTCTGCCAGTCACATTTTGTTAAAGGTCCCCAAAGCACACTCTTCCCTGGGTCACTCCTCTTTTCAGGTCGCTGCAGCTAGCGACTGGAACGAGCTGCAAAAAACACTCAAACTGGACAGTTTTATCTCAATCTCTACATTCAAAACCTCAATCATGGACACTCTTACTGACAGTTGTGGCTGCTTTGCGTGATGTATTGTTGTCTCTACCTTCTTGCCCTTTGTGCTGTTGTCTGTGCCCAATAATGTTTGTACCATGTTTTGTGCTGCTGCCATGTTGTGTTGCTACCATGTTGTTGTTGTCATGTTGTGTTGCTACCATGCTGTGTTGTCATGTGTCGCTGCTTTGCTATGTTGTCTTAGGTCTCTCTTTATGTAGTGTTGTGGTGTCTCTTGTCGTGATGTGTGTTTGGTCCTATATTATTGGTTTATCCCAGCCCCTGTCCCCACAGGAGGCCTTTTGCCTTTTGGTAGGCCATCATGGTAAATAAGAATGTGTCCTTAACTGACCTGCCTAGCTAAATAAAATGTTAAACTGTCACCAGTTACAGTAAGTTGTCTCACATTACCCTCTAGTGGGAGGCCTATCTTTTTTGACATTGCTTGTCTGTCACACAACGCACCTTGAAATCTATGGGGAAACCTGTTAGTAAATACAAAACCTGGCCAGAGCAGAAATAAAATACTAGGGAACCTTTCACTGTGCCAGACAAAAGACCATTGTTTGTGTTGCTCGGCAGGATGTCAACTTGTTCCTCCAATGCCCAGATCATTGACATGGCTAGTAACAGAAAACATTCTGCAGGGAATCATGTCTAGGTTCCATATGAAAAGAGTGTGAAATTCTCACATAAGTATCTACTTTCCTGATCAATGCATCATTAACCTGACACTGCCACAAATAATTTCAGTTATATAATATGGTTGATTGGACATTTCAGATTTAGCATGACTTCCTGTAGCTATCTATATCAACAATTACCTGCAGATAATGTTTCCATAGTAACAATCAGAATCCAGTATAAGTGTACTTAATGAAAGTTAAGACAAACATCTGTGCTCTAGTGATAATTCTAATATATAGTACTGTGCACACACATGCACACAGAAATATGTTTCCCCTTTCCAGCCACACACAGAGACATGGTGCATTGTTTCCCTCTGCCCAGACGAGGAAGTGACCTATGATCTGTGACACTCTAGTTCCTCTTTGAGTCCTGTTTAAACACACAGCTGTCAATACACCAGCTGGTTCACACTCATCACCGCGCACCGAAAGAGACCCACACTCAGGTGCGTACCACTCTCTCCGGGGTTGGAAGGGCTTCCGTTTACCATCTATCAAAACTTAAAGAATGTACAATTTATGTTATAGGCGATGGGCTAACTTAGAGCTCCTACATTTTATGCATGCAACTTATTTTCTGTGATCCAAGACTTCATAGGGCCAACATCAGAAATCAGCACATCTAGTTAAAAGAGATTCTATTACTAGTCTATAATGTCTTTATCATACCTTTTTACAGTTCTTAGGAGTGGTGGTGTAGTATTTTAGCATGTGCATCCTTACCAATGCCTCCACTGCATGGGATAAGAGTTTTCTAGTCCGTCTCTGCCCCTTGACTTGGTCAAAGCTCCTCAGTGATGAGTAGAAACCTGAGAAGTTTGGAACAAGTAAAGGGTCCCTGACTTCATCTGAAGAAGTTGTCTCACTATACTGTACACTCACTGCATTAGGTAGCTATACTACAACAACACAAACCAGAAGTAATGTTCTCTGATCAAAGCGTAGATTAAACTCAATGGTATTTTCCCCTGATCAAGTATAACAACTGACAATATTGGGATTGTACGATGGTCAAATAATTGTGTAACTACAAATCAATAGTTCTGGGATCTGATGAAGGTTGACCTGAATAATGTGAAGGGTTCATTTTAACAGAAGAGTAAATTGATTGTTAATTAAGACTAGAGATACTACAATTCTCCAGAATAAAATGTAACATTATTAAACACATAACAATTTTGTTCACCAATAAAAAGTCTGGCAAAAACAAAATGAAGCCAAAGGTTTATTTTAACTTACAAAAAATTGGATGCAGACACCAATTATTCAATTAAATCATAAACTCACAAATAGGCTACATCAAGATCAGACAATGAGGGTGAAGTAACAAATCACTGTGCTATCGGAAGACATGGATATGAGTTGGCATAGCAACAGCTATTTCTCTCCAAGGACCTTTCCTCATGTATATACCACACATGGGTATAGTTAGCGGTTTACAATTAGCACATCCTACAGGATAACAAAAGAACAAATGCCAACAACAAAAGTAACAAAGAATGGTAAACAGAAAGTTCTGCCGAACGGAATGCAACACATTTACATTCGCAGACTTTGCTGTACCAGAGACATAGGCATAAGCATTAAGAGCGGTTTTTCTTCACATACATTATGCATTTGCCTCATAAGCATATCTCCCTGAGCTTAATGCTCCAACAGAGTGTTCAGACACGACTTCCCTTGAACATCAGTTTGACTATTAGTCCACATCTTTTCATCATGACAGATCTCAGTCCTCCTGATCAGTAAGTTGACACCACAATTCCATACATCATACGGTAAAGTGTCACGATTACAATTTCTATATTCAAAACCATGACCTCAGCATGGACACATAATGCATATATTGTCAGTCTTTCTGAATGTCAATGAGAAGCAACAAGACTATATAGGAAAGCCTACTTCAGAATCAGGATGTCATATCCCCCTTTAATATAAAAGGTTATATCCATTCAGATATCCAGCTGATGTTATACAGTTTGCCCAACCTATGGAAATCATGACATTTGTTCCAGTTACACAGAGAATAGTTGACTGACTGGACCAATACAGTAACAATGACTAGGACAGTGTTTGGGATTCAAACATGGTGGGTCAAAAGTTCCTAATCTGTGGCCTAATGTGTGGTGGTAGACAATATATGTGGTCTTACTAGATGTATTTGGTGAGTCAGCCTGAATTCACAAGGCTTAGGTGTCACACAGAACTCAGAACTGGTGGGGAGTTGCTGTACTAGGGTTCCTTTAGCTTTGTTCTCAGTAGGTTTTGCATTAACACACCTGCATCCAAATGCAAAGCAGTCACAGTGCTCGGTAGGCCTGGAGGGCCAGGGGGTGTGGGAGGAAATGATTCAAGCAATAAGTGATGTTATTGGGAAGATACTTAGAGTGAAATACGGTCACCCTCCTTCATAACGGAGAACTGAAGAAAAAGACATCATTAGATATGTTAACAGTGGCTAGACCAGGGGTGAGCAATCATTTTGGCTCGAGGGCCACATTGGGATTTCAACATTTATCAGAAGGCGGCACAGATTTTTTTCAAAAGCAATTTGTGGGCCAGAAAAAGGGCAGTTGTTTGAAAAAAAATATCAGTCCATTATAATATCTACATACTTTCTATCTAGCTTCAGACATTCAAGAGTGGCCTGGAGTTTTTTGACCCAAAATAATTTCCGCCCCCCCAAAAAGACATCTATTTTTCCCACCCCTGGGCTAGACAAGGAAAGCTAGTTTTCATCGTAACACTCACCCTACACCTTTAATTCAGGTGGGCAAAACAGTGAACAGTGAACCAACAAAATAACAAATCCCTTCATATCTTGAAGCATGGAGGAATTAAAAAAGACATCAAAACTACCATGGAGGTGAGGTACAGTAATTCATACATTGCTGGTTTGGCAGACCTTAAGGCAAAAACATCACAAATGACCTGATAACAAATATGCACGTTAAATCAACCTTTTAGTATTGCTTAACTTTTTGTTTCTTTTATCACTTTTATTGAGCAACTCCATGTTATGTTCCGGGCATAAAAGCTGATGAAAATGCATTTTATTGGTTTGTAAGAGGGGATATGATGACGGTACTCCCCCTCGTCCTAGTCTTCTGAACTAGGCTGTGTGTGAAGGTGCAGACTACAGGGACAGTATGCACTTCTAGCACTGTGGAGAGAGGAGGGGACCATAGCGTGTATACCACCAGCCTTTCTCCGAACACCTCACCTCCAGCACAGACTCAATCCTATGTCTCTGGCCTAGTCGTCCACCGTGATGTTGCGGAACAGGTAGGCCATGGACTCCCCATTGTGGATGCGTCGGATGGCCTCGGCCAGGATCATACTGACGTCCACTGTCTTGATCTTTGGACACTGGAGCTTCTGTACCTCGTGAGGGACGGTGTTAGTCACCACCACCTGGGGGGCAGACAGACAGGGATCAGAGGAGGAAACACCATAATGAAGGTCGGCCGTGTGCAGTAGATCACCTGCTGGGTGTCCACGAACAGTGTTGATATTACATGTAGAATCGCTTGGAAATAAATGGAAAATTATGGACAATGTACTGTGGTCAAAGGTGATAGGACAGCCGGGCCACCCGCTGTTTTCAACCGTTCGTCGGCGTGGTCTATTTTGTCTCATTCCCAGACTGAAGTGTGCCTGACTACGTATCTTATAACAGCCTTTATACAGGCGACGAAACATCCTACGAATCAAGTTGCAATACCTTGCACACAGGTGGTACATAGAAAGTGTTGCCACTGCCTTTCCGTTGTAAAGTGATAGAAAAGCTTTTACGATGAGGAACTGAGCACTTCCCCAATCAAGATGTAGTGATAAATTCAGAACACAGGGCTGCTGTTACAGATGTAGGATCTTAATTTGATCGCCCTGTTGCAGGAAATCTAATGCAGGAAATCTAAAACTTGTAGTGTATTTGAAGTTTAAAAAGGCTTCTGAAGTTTGTCATTTCCACTTGATTTTCCCTCATGAAAAATGTATCAACCCCTACAAAAACATCTATTAATTATAATCCACATAATAATTAGCATTTCCTGTTGCTGCAGGATTATTTTCCTGCTGTAGCAGACTGTCTGAAATTAAGATCCTACATCTGTATCACACCTCGTCGATGGCGGACTCCTCAATAAGACGGGGGGCATCGGCAGACAGCAGCCCATGTGTAGCCATGATGTAGATCTTATAAGCGCCTCTCTCCTTCAGAATCTCAGCTGCCGCCACAAAGTCCTCCACGTCGTCTATGATGTCATCCTGGGAAAGAACGGCAACCATGGGATTGGTAATGATGTACGCCTGTAGTTCCTTCATCCATAATCTAAGGCTGTCATATTCTGTTATTAAATACAATGTGGCAAAATGTTGCAAATTCATTTCAAGTGGCTCATTTTAGCACAGGCCTTCCAAGACAAAACCGCAAATGGCCCAAAGAAAGGGGCACATTTCTTACAACAATGATGGCGATTCTTCCTCCCACATCTCCTACAACAGTGATCGGGGGCTTCTCCTTGGCCATCATTACTGAAAAGGAAGAACGAACTGGTCACTGCTAGTCATCACATACAGTATCCATTGGCATAAACAGGAAAACTAACGAGGATACATCTCAGAGTAGATTGGGTAAAATGGGTTAAAAAGTATGAGCTTTCCACAATTACAAAGTCCAATTTCAATCACTGTTATGATTATGTATTCTGCAATTAATAGTTGATGTTCCATGCAATTCCCCCCTTCTGGGTAACTGATTAACATTCTCTTTTCAAAATGAGATGTAACTGGGAAATTAGATAAATTCTGTCAATTGTCCCAATTATACCCTTATAGATTTAAATGGAATGCCAAACTCATTCCAGCACAAGGATAATCAAAATGACAGGCTTTTTGCCCAGTATACCCAATCAGACGCTGATATTAAATTGCCTCCACAACACACTGTCTGCTCAGAGCTCAGTGCAGACATTTGGCAACAGTTTGCATGTAGCAATATGCACAACCTAATCTTGTCATTAATCCATCAAAAACGATAGAGGCAGACAAGCACTGATGAGATAATCACACGCTTACTAATGTTCCAGGTTTGTCTTATTGAACACCACTGTTGTCAGTCAATGGGGGAAGCACACAATCAGCGGATGGACAATCAGCCAGCCAGAGTGGGGAAGCTGATTGTGGGAGTGGAAGCTAGAGATGAGCAGGGAACACAGGTTCATGCCAGGAACACATTCCTTCCTGGAACACATGCCTTCCTTACAGGGGACCACACACAAGCAATAATAAGCACTGGAACATTTCAGCTTTTCAAAATGCATCAACATCACCACTAGGTCTTAAAACCTTCTGTAGTCTTAAAGAGGTACTACCTAGAATGTTTTCAGGTAGAATATAGAAATTAATCAAAATGATCTAGTAAAAACTATAGTTAGGCCTACACATATTTTAGAGATAAACTTGTCTTGGATATATGTGAAGCAAGAGTTGAAAAGCCTGAAGATCTCAGAAATCCTCTCAATGATGCTAGAAGCCAGCATTGCTGAGCTAAGGAATACATATGCTATAATACAACTAATATGTGATAGTCATGGTTTGAGGTTATAATCAGATTTGCATATTCACACCCAAACCAGTAGATGTGTTGTTATTGACATGTAGGGTCCACGTTTAGGATTTATAGATCCAAACACCCTCTGATTGGTGTTTCTCGGTACAACTCCGGTTATTTAAACGTGGGAAGGCCCAAGATGTGACACAGCAGCCCACTGGTTTGTATGGGCAGCAGGGAAGAGGGTGAACACAACATAACCCTGACCTGACCTACTGTGGTATACTGTACTGTGTGTTCAGCAGCACACACAAGAACAACATGTTGCCACCCACCCAAAAATCTGGATCTTTGCTTTAGATTCTGAAAAAAAGGATTATCCTGTTTCCTCTTCCTATCATGATGTATTAGGCCTACATATAAAAGGCATGCTTAATTAGTATTCAAAACATGCATTTCTGAAGGCCAGGTGTTAATCAGACTCCTTCGGGCGAGGCTTCAATAGGGAAGCATGATGTGTTGATTGGCAAGATGAGTCCGGATGAAAATAAAAACATGTATCTGGGA
The DNA here is from genome assembly GCF_901001165.1 of Salmo trutta. Lineage (NCBI taxonomy): Eukaryota > Metazoa > Chordata > Actinopteri > Salmoniformes > Salmonidae > Salmo > Salmo trutta. The sequence goes on along the minus strand of NC_042988.1, from coordinate 20,906,995 downwards.
GAAATGGTTCCATTTGTCAGATGATTGAATAGAGTCTCACAAAGCAACTAACGGAGGGCTTTCAGGCCATCTTGCAGAACAGTCTGAAGTCTCTGCCTCTGACACACACTGCTGGACTGGAGACCTGACTGGGGATCAAGGAAGACATTGATCCATTCCTGATGAGGATCTCATCTACAGTATGCAATGAGGGTACATAGGCGTCAGTACATCCACTATGGATCTGTAGCGCTAGACCACATCAACTAACTGATCCATATCATTTGTAATTGGTCCATTGATTGTCTTTGTTATGCTTTCCTCAATCACAACTGAGGACCATGCACTTAAGACTGTTTGTTGGCAAGATGATTTGAAAACCCTTGATCACTACATGCACGCATTTAGGAACCATTTGGAGAGGAACCATTTGGTGGTCAAAAGGGAATTAAGTTTACGGTCGTACTTGGGAGCTCTATGCCTGGGAACGGAGCTTGTTGTTTGCTGCCAGCTATTATCAACAAATAAACACCACGTTAACACACATCCACAGAGACTCGACATAACAGACTACAAAGACATGAAGCCAGGACTGGGAAAATCCTCTTACATGAAGCACAATCTTTAAAGCTAACCCGTGAAGAATCCAAAACCATTCCTCTAGGCTTATTCATTCAAGAAATGTGTAGGACAGTTTGCAACTGACCCAGGCTTACAAAAAGATGATTTTTTAAGTCAAGGATAATAAATTAAGTAAATAATACAAATATTATTACAAACACTAAAGCTGAAGGGGGGACACAGCCAGTTGGGCATAATACTGGCTGGAGTCATTTGCCAATGACACAAAGCCCAGACAGAAAGTCTGACCCTGTTTTGTCAGACCCAACTGTTTTAACAGCCTTACCACGAATGTACTGAGAAAATGAGACATACCCAATATCAAGTTAGTGTCATTCTCTCAAAATGAAAAACAAAATGGTTGTTCTCTTATTCAAAATGTCATTTTTAAACATGCAAACCATTCTAAAAGGATTTGGTATGAATGCCTTTACATTTTAGGGAGGCTAAGGTCGCAACATTAGTAGAAGCAGTGTATCTGTGGAATTAGAACGTGCAGTAAACAGGCTACACAATTCAAGATCCTTTAAAAATAATGTCAGGTGTTAAAATGGTTATAGCAGAATCATCACTTATGAAGCTGTGGGTGCGGACATTAAATCCATATGATGAGGATTTTGCCATGGATATTTTGGGGGGTTGAAATAATGATTCAAATAATTCAGAAACTTGAACATTTCACACTACACTTAACATACTTTTGGATGCAACCATTGACGAGTACAGGCATCTATGCATCCCTCTATATATTACAGACACAGCCTGACCAACAATAAAGAATTAGGGAAGCTACAGACAAAGATACGGTTTCAATTTCATCTGATGGCAGACTGACTACAACTACACTTGGCTAGTTACCAAGCTATAAGCTATATAGGGCTTCTAGAGAGGTCTTACAAGGCAGCTCCAGCCCAGGGTGTCCTGAGGTGTTACGGACACAGGGGGGAGAGTGTCGTCCGTCCGCCATGTCAGACTCTGAACACTGAGCCTCGCCATGCATCACTGCCAGGCCCAAACGCAGTCGCTCTGCATAGGACTGAGCTCTGAAAGACAACAGCAAGAAAACACTGGAGAAATGCAGACATTTACATTATTTAGCAGATGCTCTTATCCAGAGCGACTTACAAATTGACACCCTTTTACATTATTTACATAAGATGATCACACCAGGCCTCTGTAACTAAATAGTATGTTACCTCTTAGCAGCAGATGGTGACTTTGCAACAATAATGGCGTTTCTGTAATCTGGGACCTGAAGGGAAGTGAGAGGAGCCCACATTTTACATTGAATAGGCCGCTGTGTGTAGTTCACTATCTTACAACTTTACTACCAGGCATGGCACATGAGCTACAGTGAGATGGTTACCTCCTCCTGGATGTACTGAAGCAGAAAGGGGGAGGCACGCAGGTTGTCCACTGGAAAACTGAAGAAGCCCTGGATCTCCTTCTGATGTAAGTCCATGGTGATGATGTGAGTTAAACCTGGAAGGAGAAAGAGAGAGGATGAGAAAAGAGACTGAAAAAACAGCGGACTGCTTTTAAGAGAGGGTGAAGAATGAGAAATCAGCCACAGTGGCAAGTTTAAAGGGAAATGTAAAACATTTTCCACTTCAAATTCTTCTCCAGCACAATCCCAACATCAACACATGTGAAAATGGAACGTTTCTGTTTTGTAATAAAAAAAATATTGGTGGATAAGTGCTTCCAATGTCATCATCAACCAATTAGTAGACAATTAGAAGTCAATGCCTACTCATTATTGGTTAAAATCACATGATGCACACCGCTGGCGTCATTGGAAACACTTATCTTCCTCTATATTTTTTCCACAAAACAAAAAAAAGTTCAATTTTCACATATGTTAATGTTGGGGTGGGGCTGAAGATTACAAATATGAAGTTCAAAAATGTAGACATTTTCCTTTAACACAGATGATCAAGGGCAATGTAAACAGTAAACTGTTAATACTTGCATACAGGCTGTAATTACCTGCTTTGGCTAGCATGGAAGCCAGCAGCTTGCACACTATGGAACCCCTTTTTCTCATCTTGCACTGCTTGCTGTAGGGGAAATAGGGAATGACCCCAATTATGTTCTTTGCACAGGAGGTCTTAAGGGCGTAGGCCATGACCAGCAGCTCCATGATGGCCGTGTTGACATCTCTGGTTAAAACAAGGGAAAAGTGTCAATAACAAATAATGGTCACATTTATGGTGCGGTCAGTGCAAACTCATGCTGAGCAACTCTCCAGCAGAGGGCAACAACATATGCTCAGGACAGCTTGTGCACGCCAAGTCAGATGACAGATAAGAGGATGGCTATTAATAACACTGGTAGCTATTCATATTATGGTAGATGAGCTTGTGCCTGATTTATAGTGTGTGAATCAAACCGGTTTGAATATGGGTAATGCAACCTAACACGTGATATGACTGTGTGAATACCCCTCCTACAACATAGATTGATATGCATAGTCCTAAAGGCTGCACCACATTACACACACAGTATAGGTGTGTGTGTCCTAGACACAGAAGTATGGAGGAGATGACATATTTCAGTCTACTCACCTGGGTATGGTCTGGATGATGAAGATAGTTTGGCCGCGAACAGATTCCTTCACATCTACTCTGGTCTCTATCAAGGGTCACATAAAGTTGAATCAACAGCAAGTGTGGGTAAAATGCTAACTTTACACTTACAGCTCCCCAAATGTGCCTAGACTTGTTTATGTCAACTAGGGCATAACACTCAGTTCAGGCATAATTATCAAGCCATTGTAAACACTTATCTGTAACATGTCATGTTTTCCAAAACAGAAAAATGATTTGTATCAGGGCAAACAAATAAGCTGTTCTTTGTATTAGCAGAGTAGGCAGAGTGACTGGGTTTCAACTAGGAGTTGGAACTGGTTCAGGGAACAGAACAAATGTTTTTTTTTTAGGAACAGAATCGGGAACGAACGTGATCTATACTGTTCCGGAACAGAACAGTTATTTTAAAAGTATGGGAACCGGTTAATAACATAATTTTATGTTCCAGGCATTTTTTTCCAGTCCCGCAAAAAATGCAACAAAGTGCCTATGCAAAGCCCTCACTCTGTCGCTCAGACTACAAAAAGGTAAGGCATGTTTTTATTTTAATTCTGATGCCTCTCTGCACACACAAGCTTGTTAGCTAGCTCTGGTCCAACAGTCAACTCTCTGTAGGTCAGACATTCAAAGTTAATTCATGGAAGCCGCTCCTCCGTAAGTATAATTCTGTGGGCCTAATTCAGATAAAACATGTCAAAACAACAAGATGCCCAGGGCGTCAAGCCGAGCCTCCTCTTCCCTCTCTCGCTCTCAATTTCAATTTTGCTGTAGGAACAGTGCAACAGAACGAAAAATTAAAATGATGGTTCTGTTCAGAACGAAACGATTAGAAAATAATTTTGGTTTCAACCCCTGGTTTCAACCAATGATTTATACAGTGCATTCGGAAAGTATTCAGACCCCTTCACTTTTTCCACATTTGTTACGTTACAACCTTCATCTAAAATGTATTTAAAAAAATTTTTTTCCATCTACACACAATACCCCATAATGACAAAGCAAAAAAAAGTTTGCAAATTTATTACAAATAAAAAACAGAAATATGACATTTACATAAGTATTCAGACCCTTTACTCAGTAATTTATTGAAGCACCTTTGGCAGCAATTACAGCCCTGAGTCTTCTTGGGTATGACGCTACAAGCTTGGCACACAAGCTTTGCAGATCCTCTCAAGCTCTGTCAAGTTGGATGGGGAACGTTGCTGCACAGCTACTTTCAGGTCTCTCCAGAGATGTTCGATCGGGTTCAAGTCCAGGCTCTGGCTGGGCCACTCAAGGACACTTGTCCCGAAGCCACTCCTGCGTTGTATTGGCTTTGTGCTATGGGTCGTTGTCCTGTTGGAAGGTGAACCTTCGCCCCTGTGGTTCCAGGTTTCCTCCAGACGTGACGCTTGGCATTCAGGCCAAAGAGTTCAATCTTGGTTTCATCAGACCAGAAAATCTTGTTTCTCATGGTCTGAGTGTCTTTAGCTTTTGGCAAACTCCAAGCGGGCGGTCATGTGCCTTTTACTGAGGAGTGGCTTCCGTCTGGCCACTCTACCACAAAGGCCTGATTGGTGGAGTGCTGCAGAGATGGTTGTCGTTCTGGAAGGTTCTCCCATCTCCACAGAGGAACTCTGGAGTTCTGTCAGAGTGACCATCGGGTTCTTGGTCACCTCCCTGACCAAGGCCCTTCAACCAGATTGCTCGGTTTGGCTTGGTGGCCAGCTCTATGTAAAGTCTTGGCGGTTCCAAACTTCTTCCATTTAAGAATGATAGAGGCCACTGTGTTCTTGGGGACCTTCAATGCTGCAGAAATGTTTTGGTACCCTTCCCCAGATCTGTACCCCGACACAATCCTGTCTCGGAGCTCTACGGACAATTCCTTCGACCTCACGGCTTGGTTTTTGCTCTGACATGCACTGTCAACTGTGGGACCTTATATCGACAGGTGTGTGCCATTCCATGTCTAATCAACTGAATTTACCAAAGGTGGACTCCAATCAAGTTTTAGAAACATTTGAGTCTCATAGCAAAGGGTCTGAATACTTATGTAAAGAAGTTATTTCAGTTTCAAAATTGTAATAAAGTTTTAAAAAATTCTAAAAACCTGTTTTCGCTTTGTCATTATGTGGTATTATGTGTAGATTGATTAGGATTATTTTTTTAAATCAATTTTAAAATATTGGCTGTAACGTAACAAAGTGAAGGGGTATGAATACTTTCCGAATGCACTGTATACCAATGGAGGCTGCTGAGAGGAGGATGGCTCATAATAATGTCTGGAATTGAGTCAATGGAAAGGTATCAAACACCTGGTTCCCATGTTATTATTCCAATTATTATGAGCTGTCCTCCCCTCAGCAGCCTCCCGTTATATACATAATTAGTTTCAACTCACCTCTATTGGACTCTTGATAGACCACCGACTTGCCCAATTCAACTCCTAGTCGTCTGTGAAAAAACACACCAGACAAATCAGTACAAGAGGTATGACACTGTGATGTGTCTTATTCAGACAGGACAGAGGCCCTGCATGGAAACGGATCCCCACTCTGACTAAGCCTGCTGTACCTCTACCATTTGATACCCAAGCAAACAAGCAACATGTTGTAATGTGTCACATTGTAATTCAGAGACAGTTGGCCCACTACCTTGCATATCTAGACATGGGAAGAGTTCAGCTAGATCACTGGCACTCGCGCCCTGTTTCAATGTCACTAACGTTAACAACAGACAGGTCCCAGTTTCACACAGCCGAGACACCCAACACTGTCTCACATTAAATCAATTCCCTTTAGCCTCTGAATGTCATTGTCAACATCTAGCAAATGACCAACTCATAAACCCAATAGATTAATGACAGTAAGCAAGACCCCTGGCTACATTCAAATGACTTAATCTGTGGCCATGCACCTGCAAACACCAGCATACACATTTTAGCGAGCTAGCTAGCAACATTATCTGGTTAGCTATCTATCATAACACGTACATTTAGCTAGAACAATAAAATATACATACTCAGTTATTTTCTTGGCTAGTTCTGTACATGCTGCAGTAGAATTGGCAGAGAAGACCCGATAACCACTTTTTGCGACATTCATTCTGGCAGCAGGTTAGCTAGCACCTGTCTATACCGCTAGCTAGCTTCTTCTCAAACTAACGATACCACACTTGCAGCTTGCTAGCAAGCTAAGCTAACTGTTAGATAGTCATACGAAAAAAGATACAAAAACGTGCGACGTTGATGTTAAAATGCACTTTGTTATTATTAGACCTTATTAAATCCAGTATAAATATAATCTCCCAAGATAGCTATGCTAGTTGAGTGAAATAAATTGCTTGGGGCTAGCTCTCTAGCTTTGCTGTCTGTCTGACTGTGTGTGGTTGGCTGGCTGTGCAAGAGATGAACGACAACAACAAAAAGAATCCTGAACCGAATCAGGGGAAAGTATTTTTTAACAGACCTGCCGCCTATTATTAGTTGAGTTAGCAATGTATGTATTTTTTGTTGGAAACGGGAGTGTTTTTAGAATCAATTAGTTACATAGATTCCTGCACTGGGGGTCAAGTAGCCCAAAGGCCGGCAGACAGCGATATTGAGTCGTTTCATTTCACCGTCCATCTTATTCTAATGTCGTATTTTATTTAACCAGGCAAGTCAGTTAATAACAAATTCTTATTTCGAATGATGGCCCACCCCAGCCAAACCCAGACAACACTGGGCCAATTGTGCACTGACATATGGGACACCCAATCACAGCCAGATGTGATACAGCCTGGATTTGAACCAGGGAATGTAGTGACACCTCTTGCATTGAGATGCAGCACCTTAGACAGCTGCGACACTGGGCTGGATTTGTGAGATGTGAATGAGAGGCTTGTAAGAATCATGACTTTGGAGTTTTTAGTTCATCATTTGCTGGTAGGTGGTCCTGCGTGCTCTGGGCATTACTTATTCAAATGAACGAAATTAGTCAAAAGATTTGTTATTTTGACTTAATGAGTCGAAAAGATCAGTCAGGAGCTTGCAGGGATTTGTAGTCTTGCATGATGTCTACTTTGATGCTAATTAGCATTTTCGATTATATGAGAATAGATAGAGCCGAATATTTTGATAAAACTCAGAGAGAGATTTACATGGTTATCAAAACACCATGCCTACACGAAACACAGCCCTTATTTTACGTGTTTCTAAAATCCCCTATGGGAAAAACAAATAGTGTAAAAATGATTGGAATCATTTCCCTGTTTGACCACTAGGTTTTATTTGTATTATGACAACTCCACTGTGGGGCTCTATTAGGTTAGGGGTGAAAAAACAGACTGCTGCAACCTAATTGGCTGAACGCGATACACAACATCCTGGATTAACATTTAGCCACTCTAGCAGGGCAGTGGAAAATGTTTTTTCATAAGGAACGTATGCATATTTTCCCAATTTTTTCCACCTTCTCTCCATTAAATAAAGCTAATGAGGAAGGTGAAGCCTATGCAGCCTGAATGGAGAATGTTTCAGGTACAAAAAGGTCCACTAGGGATACGAATGTATTGCCGGCTGCATACAATGCGTTTGGACGGTAAGATGAAATGATTCAATATCGCCATCTGCCGAACTTTGGGCTTGAAGTCAAGAGTTTAGTTGAACATCTGATTTGCTTCTTGCAGCAATCATCATGCGGATAGTGCTGATGTGATGTACTACTGCTGTGTTGACAGGACATCTCTGATCTATCTATCCTACAAAGGATACCCAAAAACAATACATTCATGTTTTCCTTTAGGCTATGTATGAAATAAGCATGGAAACATTTTAGCACCTGTGATGTTTATGTGTGTGTATGGGTGGGTGGTTCCTGTTCATTTGGTTTCTTCTTGCAATTGCTCAAAATAACCTCAAGAGGTCAACAACTGTCAAGTTTTAATCAGACCCGTGCGTCAATCTAAGTAACGTAATAAAAAAATGCCCATCAAAATCCGTCACCCCTAAGGTTGATGTCAGCGCCCCTGTGGAAATCTAATTAGCATAATAATAAATAAATAAACATCAAAAGCTGTCAGTTTAAGCTAGAGATCTGTTTATTTATTTTTTCATTGGATGTGTCTCAATCCACTGCATTTGCCTATGTCGCTCTTCCGCATCTGCGGTGAAAGGTGACCAAGCTAGAGCGGTGTTTGTCCAACCATGAGATATCCCGAAAATCTGTCTTCTCACAAAATCGTCTGTAGCGTCCAAACGGTTTGGCCTAGAAAACTATTAGGACCCCTCTATGGAAGATGAGACTCTCATGAACACAGGGGCGAAAATCTGATATCAACTTTGGAGGGGACAATTACATGACATTTTCTCAAGAGCAATTGCTGAGGGGGACACCAAAAGTAGTGCTGTAACACATAGCCTACATTGTAATATGGTAAATGTATATTGAGGAACCAAAGAAATAAGGTGTTTGCCGTACTCCTAACTACCGGTACCCAAAACTACACAACTAATCACAACAGCAATACCATTGCCTTTAACAAATCTTAGTTCAGTCAGCAGTTTAAGTTGAGAGTAGGGGTATCCATTTTCCAATTATGTTCCTATTTTACAAGTTAAAAAAATTGAGAAGTTTTCATAATGTTGCCAAACAAAGACTCAACAAACTTACCTGAGACTCCCTGTCTCTGCCAGTCTGTCCCTGCATATCTGTCCCCAACTCTGCTGTCTGTGTGCCATCTGTTGCGTGCTCTGCCTAATGACATCATTGTGAAACATTTCCATTAGAATTTCATTTCTTTCTTATGAACATTTTATCAACTAGTCTTTGAGATATTAGGCTACTAGGGTTCTTACTTTGCGTTTTGGTGTACTGAAAAAGACTCTGATGTCCGTCTTTTATTTTTCTGCCATTTTTCTACCTGGCTGGCTGGCTGGCTGGCTACACACACACACAGTGTGCAGGTTATTTACAGTAGGAGATGGGCTTCTATCATCTTATCTTTTATCATTCTATTTGGGCTTCGATCTAAAAGGTAGCTAGCAAATGTGAAACGGATTAAAATGACAAGAGTTGACAGCTGTATGAGTTCACCATTTACACAACATATGCTGCAACCTTTTGTAATTTTAATAGTTTGTTTCATATTGGCTGGCTTCCAACAATAGCTGAATTTGCAAAGCTAGTGAGCACCAATTACGTTTCAGTGGTGTTTGCTATAATCTTTGCTACCCGGGTTAAATAAAGGTGAAATAAAATAAATAAATAAAAGTTCCCTTGCGACAATTTAGCTTTTGTAACGAGACCATTAAATATATTTAAGACAATGGAAGAAGAGAGTGTAGTTCTGTTCAGTTTGGACTTCAGTTTATCGCTAACCTTATCACAGGGACTTTGAAGCACTAATTTACAGTAGATACGACCCCTCTGTTACCTTGCCAACTAAGGAACTGGCAGTGGATCAAACCATTGTGAGGCAAAGGGTGGGGGGGTCACAATCTTTTGAAACTTAAAAACGCGCTATTAAGTGTCTATAATCAGCTCAATTGCTTTCATTGCGTATTATTAATATTATTTAAATGACATAGTTATGTTTCAGTGATATATTGGGGGGGGACAAATCATATTTTTCCCAGGATGGGGGGGTCATGTCCCCCCCGGGATTTCTGCCCCTGCATGAACACGATGGTGTTCTCAAGCGTTTTGGGCGATCTGCCAACTTCTGTCTGTAGCGTCCAAACAGTTTGGGCTACACACTAATATGCCACGACATAAAGAGAAAGATCAGTGCTGTAACAAAGATATTTTTTATGTGAAACACTTTGCAAGTCGTGTCTTGTGAGTGTAAGCTAAAGCCTACTGAAGACTCTGGAAGATCATTAGCATCATGTGGAAAGCAGTCCAGTGTTTCAAATTCACAATATCAATTACAGTCACAGTGGCACCTGCTCCAGCGTGCACTGCTCACCGCTTGACTAACCTATTCCCCATATATTTTTCATTGACAAGACAACGTCCACACCCAGCAAACCTGTCCTTAATCCTTGGGTATGTGTTCAAGTTCACACTACTTTATTGAGATGCCAAATTCCTTCAAGTTTATATCTTGCAAAACATCAATCCCTCTCATGAAAAAGTACAAGTGAAAAACTGTGCTCTCTATGGACATCTTTCATGTTTTACATAGATTTCCTTGATGGAGAAGTTTAGAAGAACTCTTACAGGAATTTGACCTCACAAAGCAAGGTGTTGAACATGTATCAGCTCAAGCTTGTAACCCTTATATGATAGTGATTTTTTGACTCCCATGTAACCTACTTTCTGCTTACACATCCAATCCACAAGTCTCTCATTGATTAGGTCCCCAACCCCTTCTATTGTTACTGTATCTATTATTACCAAACCATAAGGACGGAAAGAAGGAGATTGTGAGATAATAAGGTAACTTCTACACCAATGTCAAAGCACAATCTCAAAAGAAAAAGGAGTATCAAACTTAATTCATAACAAGACATGTCTGGAGATAACACTGCCAACAGTAAACAAGCCATGAAATGTTGAGGTTTGTAAATGTGCATCTTGATACTTCAGGGAGTGTACCTGTGGACAACAGAAATAAAATTCTAGTTACTGATATGATCTTTCCTTTTTCATGGAGGAAAACTAAACCAACAAAAGACTGCTCCATTTCTAGCATACCTTAATCTTTTGAGCAATGCCCTTTATCTGTGTTCATATGAGAGCAAACATAACATTTTGTCTAATGCAGATCATTTTCACAATGCCCTATAGCTGTTAATTGTTTTTTTTGATGAATACACAAAAACAGAAAATAGGCAAGTACCAAATTGGGTGGGGAGAGAAAGAGAGAGGGGGGTAGAGAGAGAGGTGTGTGGCTCCTCCTCACTCTGTGTGCGCTCTCTTCCTCTCGCTTTTTAGTGTGTTCCTCATTCACTCACTCAGAAAAGGTTGAGAGGGGACAGAGGGTCTCTCAGCAAGAGAAGGGTAATAAAAAGGGGATTGTTTGAACGAGAGAGACTGTGTAAACAAAGGGAACTGGGTGGGGGTTGTGTTCTTGGGGATCTTATCACCTGTCTTCAACACACCGCTCCTGCAGCACTATAGGACTCCTGGATGGAGAGGCAGCAGGGAGAGGTAAAGGCAGATCGCCTGGAGCGTCTAGACCCACTCTGTGACTCAGAGAGAGAGATGATCAAGGACACCTGGGCCAAAGTCTACCAGAACTGTGATGATGTCGGGGTGGCCATTCTCATCAGGTAAACTTTACCTATACTCTCTTTCCCTTGTTTTTTGCCTATAACATCTTGAAATTGTCAGTCTAAAGACACTGAAAAACCTGCCTAGGTGCACCCATTTCCATTTGGGGAGTTGTGGAGGGCTGATGACAGAAGAGCTGTAACTTACTGAATGCTAACTGTTTCAACACAGCACACACATTGTTCTTGCTGAACAATATGTGTGCACACACAAACAAACACACACACACACACAAACAGAGCTGGTGATTGCAGTCCCCTGACCAGTGGCAACAGCTTCTGCCGCCACAGGGAGCAAAACTCTCAGCAGCATCTTGTTATCATAGGGATGTTCAGGGCCTCAACCAAGGCTGATTTTAGAACCAGGCTAAAGTTTGCTTCTCCTTAATTATTACAATGCCAACATGGCAATTGCACATGGCTCCTTATCTTGCTCAATTTTACCAAATTGTGTTGCAATAGTTGAGTATAATAAATAACAATGTTCTTGCAACCTAGATTACAATCTCTCCATGACCCTTGCATGATCCCCACTATAAGTGAAGGGAACTGAAAGTTATTTTAACAATGTGTGAAGATTGTAACATGACGATTGACTTGACTTGCATGCTCTCAGTCTGTTAGAGAGAGCGCCATCACTCATATCTGAGCTATTGCATCTGAAATTGGCTCCCTTCCTATCAGTTGGCAGAATCAGAGGGGAAAGCGTGCAGCTCAATCCATCTTGCTGCTTATTCCAATCTGACATATTTGGCTCTGCAGGTGCTCCCTCTCTGACGGCAGATCACGTTTCACATATCTGCAGACCAGGGATTTCTGACATGACTCACTGAACCCTCACAGGGATGTCTCTGTCTAATCCCTCATTGAGCCCCGTGAAGATCGGTGATCAGGGACACTCCCTCCATTCATCATTACATAGTGGACAGGAGGTCATTATACTGTATCAAACCATTAAAAGGCAGATAGCTTTGGGTATACTACCGTCCATGACTTACTGTATATATATTACAGCAGACAAGCAGTAGCTAACCTCTGTGACCATTTGTGATGAGCAAGGCCTTTGTATTGGTGATGTTTGCACCATGAGACAGCATTGCCCCTCACGAGTCAATAACTACGTACCAAGAGAGTTTTCATTTATATTTTTCATAGACTATTTACCACTACAAACCGATGCTGGTGCTAAGACTGCACTCAACGAGCTGTATAGGGCCATAAGCAAACTAGAAAATGCACATCCTAGTGGCTGGTTATTTTGATGCAGGAAACCTGAAATCCATCTTACCTCATTTCTACCAGCAGATCTTTATTATAATTTTTTTTAAATTCAAAGCTACAGAACTGTTTCACTAGCACAGACTGGAATATGTTCCAGGACTCATCCGATGACATTGAGGAGTTTACCACACCAGTCTCTGGATTACAGGAAATAGCCGCACTGAGCTAAAGGCTACAGCTGCCGCTTACAGGACTAAGAATCCTACTACATTGCTCGTCGGAGGTGGCAGGGTTTGCAAACTATCATGGATTACAAAGGGAAACCCAGCCACGAGCTGTGCAGTGACGCAAGCCCACCAGACAAGCTAAATCCCATCGATGCTCGCTTCAAGGCAAGCAACACTGAACCATGCCTGAGAGCACCAGCTGTTCCAGATGACTGTTCGATCACTCTCTCCGTAGCCGATGTGAGTAAAAACTTTAAACAGGTTAACATTCACAAGGCCACAAGATGGATTACCAGGACGTGTACTCAGCGCAAGCGCTGACCAGCTGGCAAGTGTCTTCACTGACATTTTGAACCTCTCCCTGAAACAGTCTGTAATACCTACATGTTTCAAGTAGACCACCAAGAATGCCAAGGTAACATGTGTAAATGACTAGCACTCACATCTGTAGCCATGAAATGCATTGAAAGGCTGGTCATGGCTCACATCCACACCATCATCCCAGACACCCTGGACCGACTCAAATTTGCAAACCTCCCCAACAGATCCACAGATGATGCAACCTCTATTGCCCTTTCCCACTTGGACAAAAGGAACACTTACGTTAGAATGCTGTTCATTGACTATAGTTCAGCGTTCAATACCATAGTGCCCTCCAAGCTCATCACTAAGCTAAGGACCCTGGGACTGAACACCTACCTCTGCAACTGGATCCTTAACTTCCTGCCGGGACATCCCCAGGTGGTGAGGTCAGGCAACCACACATCCGCCACACTGACTCTCAACACAGGAACCCTCAGGGTTGCGTGCTTAGTCCCCTCCTGTACTCCCTGTTCACCCATGACTGTGTGGCCGTGCACGACTACAACACCATCATTAAGTTTGCCGACGTCACACCATTGAGAACATCTTGACTAGCTACACACCACTTGGTACGGCAACTACTTGGCATCCGAAAGCAAGACACTACAGAGGGTAGTGCGGATAGCCAAGTACATCACTGGTGCCAAGCTCCCTGCCATCCAGTACCTCTATACTAGGCTGTGTCAAAGGCAGGCCATAAAAATGTTCTAAGACTCCAGCCACCGAAGTCATAGACTGTTCTCTCTGCTACCGCTCGACAAGCGGTACCAATGCACCAATTCTGGAACCAGCAGGACCCTGAACAGCTTCCATCCCAAGCCATAAAACTGCTAAATAGTTAGTTAACTAGTTAAAAGGACATAATCTTGGTCATAAATTGCAATATCCAATGGTAGAGCGTGGCGCGAATTACAAACTCCTCAAAAATCCAAAAACTTCAATTTTTCAAACATATGACTATTTTACACCATTTTAAAGACAAGACTCTCCTTTATCTAACCACATTGTCCGATTTCAAAAAGGCTTTACAACGAAAGCAAAACATTACATTATGTCAGGAGAGTACCCAGCCAGAAATAATCACACACCCATTTTTCAAGCTAGCATATAATGTCACAAAAAACAAAACCACAGCTAAATGCAGCACTAACCTTTGATGATCTTCATCAGATGACACTCCTAGGACATTATGTTATACAACACATGCATGTTTTGTTCAATCAAGTTCATATTTATATCAAAAAACAGCTTTTTACAATAGCATGTGACGTTCAGAACTAGCATACCCACCGAAAACTTCCGGTGAATTTACTAAATTACTCACGATAAACGTTCACAAAAAACATAAAAATTATTTTAAAAATTATAGATACAGAACTCCTTTATGCATGTCCGATTTTAAAATAGCTTTTTGGTGAAAGCACATTTTGCAATATTCTGAGTAGATAGCCCGGCCATCATGGCTAGCTATTTTGACACCCACCAAGTTTGGCACTCACCAAACTCAGATTTACTATAAGAAAAATTGGATTACCTTTGCTGTTCTTTGTCAGAATGCACTCCCAGGACTTCTACTTCAACACCCAATGTTGTTTTGTTTCCAAATAATCCATAGTTATATCCAAATAGCTGCGTTTGCTCTTGCGTTCAAGACACTATCCGAAGGGTGACGCGCCGGCGCGTATCGTGACAAAAAAATTCAAAATATTCCATTACCGTACTTCGAAGCATGTCAAACGCTGTTTAAAATACATTTTTATGCGATTTTTCTCGTAAAATAGCGATAATATTCCGACCGGGAGACCTTGTTTTCGTTCAAACACTGAAAATAGAAAATGGTGTCTTCACATGCACGCGCACACCCGTGTCATTGTTCTCAGAGCAAACACTTTCCAAAACCCCTACTGTTTTTCGCCCAGGGACTGCAGAGTCATCATTCCCCGTTCTGGTGCCTTCTGAGAGCCTATGGGAGCCTTAGAAAATGTCACGTTACAGCAGAGATCCTCTATTTTCCATAAAGAGGCTATAGAAGGACAAGAAATGGTCAGAGAGGGCATTTCCTGTATGGAATCTTCTCAGGTTTTGGCCTGCCATATGAGTTCTGTTATACTCACAGACACCATTCAAACAGTTTTAGAAACTTTAGGGTGTTTTCTATCCACATCTACATCTATCTAGTTTCTGGGCAGGAGTAATAACCAGATTAAATCGGGTACGTTTTTTATCCGGCCGTGAAAATATTGCCCCCTATCCTAAACAGGTTAAAACATCTTAAGCCTCAAATTGCTCTGAGGCATTCCAAATGCCTGTAGTATTATATGGTGACATGGTTCACTTACAAGGAGTGAACTTTAGCTGTCAAGGGGTCTTTGAATCTTTGGCATCTTTGGAGATTTGAAGGCATGTTCAAGTATAATGTCAAACCTCAAACCTCAACTGCTCTCTCTCTCTGTCAGTTTAATACTAAAAGCGATGCTTGGTTAATTTAGCTCTCTAAATAACTAAAATATCCAATGCAAAATACCCATAGCTCTCTGAAAGTGTTGCATCAGCACATCTCATTGTAACACAATCTAGGGTATCCATATGTAGTTATATTTGCATTTATCAAATACCTATACAATTTCCACTCAGGGCAAGTATGTCACTTTTAGAACAGCCATGCAACTATCTCAGAAATGAGCCCTATCCCAGAGTAGGATTAACAGGCTGATGATTATAAAACACTAATGAGGCTATTTATATGCAGCCACCATAGGTCAAGGGAGAGATTAAACACCACTGTCTTCACTACTTATGAGTGAAACAGAGGATATGGCTTTACAATTGAATGTCATTGCATAGACCCTCCATTTTAAGCAGAAGAGAATGAGACACCCCCTCCTCTGTCTTCCTTGTCTGCTTCCTCCCAACACTTGATTTCACAGGTGAAGGTAGTGGAAGCCATGTGCTTTCACCGAAACACAATGGCTTCCCCATAAAGCTTCCATTTCTTGTTATGGGTTTTAAAAGGATAGAGGTATGGGACATCTGGAACAGATACACACAGACAGCTGTATTGTATCTGTCCTGGTCACTGTAGGCTGTAGTTTATTGCTCTATACTATTCTCTTTCACAATGTGGTCTCCAGTGTTCAAACCAGTTTATTCCACAAAGAAAACCTATATCATCGTTGGAGTTATTCTGTTTTTATATGGTAGAGAATTAGATGTGTGGTACGTAAGATATATGTCTTGTCCTAATACATTGTTTGGGTGTTTACAAGAGCTGACAGAAATACACAAATACTGTAGCACAACAATGTTGAACATGAGTGTGGGTGTAGGTGCATCCGTCCAAAACAACCATATGGTATATCCCTATGATGTAGAGCTAATTGTCTCCAACCCCGACAGTAACACAGTGAGAGGGAAGCAGCAGATGAAGTCACTGCTGCCTGAGTACACACAGCCATTCTGACCGTTTATTTCAGTGTGTAATTACACAAGCAACCAACTAACCATCTCAATTTCATTAGCGCACTTCACTGTTGGTCTGCTAATCCTATGGCCAGACATGGAGATGATGAAACACCAGCTTTGTGAGTTGTAGGGGAGAGCTGTGCAGTTTGTATACAGTCACTGTCAGCCACTGAGACCAGACATCAGGGACCACATTGGAAACAAGTGGAATCGTTATACCGTGTTATCGCCTGGGTTGTACCCAAAAATTACAACCAAAAATTAAAGCAGGAAGCACCAGTGACTCGGTCAATAAAAAAGTGGTCAGGTGAAGCAGATGCTAAACTACAGGAATGTTTTGCTATCACGGACTGGAACATATTCCGGGATTCTTCCGATGGCATTGAGGAGTACACCACATCAGTCACTGGCTTTATCAATAAGTGCATCGAGGACGTCATCCCCACAGTGACTGTACGTACATACCCCAACCAGAAGCCATGGATTACAGGCAACATTCGCACTGAGCTAAAGGGTAGAGCTGTCGCTTTCAAGGTGCGGGACTCTAACCCGGAAGCTTACAAGAAATCTTGCTATGCCCTGCGACGAACCATCAAACAGGCAAAGCGTCAATACAGGGCTAAGATTGAATCATACTACACCGGCTCCGACGCTTGTCTTATGTGGCAGGGCTTGCAAACCATTACACACTACAAAGGGAAGCACAGCCGCGAGCTGCCCAGTGACACGAGCCTACCAGATGAGCTAAATGACTTCTATGCTCGCTTCGAGGCAAGCAACACTGAGGCATGCATGAGAGCATCAGCTGTTCCGGATGACTGTGTAATCACGCTCTCCGTAGCCAATGTGAGTAAGACCTTTAAACAGGTCAACATACACAAGGCTGCGGGGCCAGGCGGATTACCAGGACGTGTGCTCCGGGCATGTGCTGACCAACTGGCAGGTGTCTTCACTGACAAGTACTTTGAAAGGTTGGTAATGGCTCACATCAACACCATTATCCCAGAAACCCTAGACCCACTCCAATTTGCATACCGCCCAAACAGATCCACAGATGATGCAATCTCTATTGCACTCCACACTGCCCTTTCCCGCCTGGACAAAAGAAACACTTATGTGAGAATGCTATTCATTGACTACAGCTCAGCGTTCAACACCATACCTCAAAGCTCATCACTAAGCTAAGGATCCTGAGACTAAACACCTCCCTCTGCAACTGGATCCTGGACTTCCTGACGGGCTGCCCCCAGGTGGTGAGGGTAGGTAGCAACACATCGGCCACGCTGATCCTCAACACTGGAGCTCCACAGGGGTGCGTGCTCAGTCCCCTCCTGTACTCCCTGTTCACCCACAACTGCATGGCCAGGCACGACTCCAACACCATCATTAAGTTTGCAGACGACACAACAGTGGTAGGCCTGATCACCGACAATGACGAGACAGCCTATAGGGAGGAGGTCAGAGACCTGGCCGGGTGGTGCCAGAATAGCAACCTATCCCTCAACGTAACTAAGACTAAGGAGATGATTGTGGACTACAGGAAAAGGAGGACCGAGCACGCCTCCATTCTCATCGACGGGGCTGTAGTGGAGCAGGTTGAGAGCTTTGAATTCCTTGGTGTCCACATCAACAACAAACTAGAATGGTCCAAACACACCAAGACAGTCGTGAAGAGGGCACGACAAAGCCTATTCCCCCTCAGGAAACTAAAAAGATTTGGCATGGGTCCTGAGATCCTCAAAAGGTTCTACAGCTGCAACATCGAGAGCATCCTGACTGGTTGCATCACTACCTTGTACAGCAATTGCTCGGCCTCTGACCGCAAGGCACTACAGAGGGTAGTGCGTACGGTCCAGTACATCACTGGGGCTAAGCTGCCGCCATCCAGGACCTCTACACCAGGCGGTGTCAGAGGAAGGCCCTAAAAATTGTCAACGACCCCAGCCACCCCAGTCATAGACTGTTCTCTCTACTACCGCATGGCAAGCGGTACCGGAGTGCCAAGTCTGGGACAAAAAGGCTTCTCAACAGTTTTTACCCCCAAGCCATAAGACTCCTGAACAGGTAATCAAATGGGTATTTGCATTGTGTGCACCCCTCTTTTTATGCTGCTACTACTCTCTGTTTATCATATACGCATAGTGACTTTAACTATACATTCATGTACATACTACTTCAATTGGGCCGACCAACCAGTGCTCCCGCACATTGGCTAACCGGGCTATCTGCATTGTGTCCCGCCACCCACCAACCCCTCTTTTACGCTACTGCTACTCTCTGTTCATCATATATGCATAGTCACTTTAACCATATCTACATGTACATACTACCTCAATCAGCCTGACTAACCAGTGTCTGTATATAGCCTCGCTACTTTTATAGCCTCGCTACTGTATATAGCCTGTCTTTTTACTGTTGTTTTATTTATTTACTTAACTATTGTTCACCTAACACCTTTTTTGCATGATTGGTCAGAGCCTGTAAATAAGCATTTCACTGTAAGGTCTACACCTGTTGTATTCGGCGCATGTGACAAATAAACTTTGATTTTATTTTATTTGACCTGTAGCCTGATGGCAGGCTGGGTGTGATACTGTATAGATTCTTACCAATGCCGGGATGTACACAGACCTGTAGCATGATGATAGGCTGGGTGTGATACTGTATAGATTCTTACCAATGCCAGGATGTACACAGACCTGTAGCCTGATGATAGGCTGGGTGTGATACTGTATAGATTCTTACCAATGCCAGGATGTACACAGACCTGTAGCATGATGACAGGCTGGGTGTGATACTGTATAGATTCTTACCAATGCCGGGATGTACACAGACCTGTAGCATGATGACAGGCTGGGTGTGATACTGTATAGATTCTTACCAATGCCAGGATGTACACAGACCTGTAGCATGATGACAGGCTGGGTGTGATACTGTATAGATTCTTACCAATGCCGGGATGTACACAGACCTGTAGCATGATGATAGGCTGGGTGTGATACTGTATAGTTTCTTACCAATGCCGGGATGTACACAGACCTGTAGCATGATGACAGGCTGGGTGTGATACTGTATAGATTCTTACCAATGCCAGGATGTACACAGACCTGTAGCATGATGACAGGCTGGGTGTGATACTGTATAGATTCTTACCAATGCCGGGATGTACACAGACCTGTAGCATGATGACAGGCTGGGTGTGATACTGTATAGATTCTTACCAATGCCAGGATGTACACAGACCTGTAGCATGATGACAGGCTGGGTGTGATACTGTATAGATTCTTACCAATGCCAGGATGTACACAGACCTGTAGCATGATGACAGGCTGGGTGTGATACTGTATAGATTCTTACCAATGCCAGGATGTACACAGACCTGTAGCCTGATGATAGGCTGGGTGTGATACTGTATAGATTCTTACCAATGCCGGGATGTACACAGACCTGTAGCATGATGACAGGCTGGGTGTGATACTGTATAGATTCTTACCAATGCCAGGATGTACACAGACCTGTAGCATGATGACAGGCTGGGTGTGATACTGTATAGATTCTTACCAATGCCGGGATGTACACAGACCTGTAGCATGATGATAGGCTGGGTGTGATACTGTATAGTTTCTTACCAATGCCGGGATGTACACAGACCTGTAGCATGATGACAGGCTGGGTGTGATACTGTATAGATTCTTACCAATGCCAGGATGTACACAGACCTGTAGCATAATGACAGGCTGGGTGTGATACTGTATAGATTCTTACCAATGCCGGGATGTACACAGACCTGTAGCATGATGACAGGCTGGGTGTGATACTGTATAGATTCTTACCAATGCCAGGATGTACACAGACCTGTAGCATGATGACAGGCTGGGTGTGATACTGTATAGATTCTTACCAATGCCAGGATGTACACAGACCTGTAGCATGATGACAGGCTGGGTGTGATACTGTATAGATTCTTACCAATGCCGGGATGTACACAGACCTGTAGCATGATGACAGGCTGGGTGTGATACTGTATAGATTCTTACCAATGCCTTGCTCTACATGATATAATTGTGCTTGTTTTTTTTTCTTCACTCAGTTTTTTTGTTAACTGACAAACATTTCTTCTGCCTTATCAGCTAGAAGAAATGTATGTTTTTACAAACACAGTTATCTTGTATTTGTATAGCACATGCTTGTGCTCAGGCCATGGTTGAGTAAATAAAGCATAACCTGTACAGAACCTGGAAAGTGGTTAAACATTAAAAGAGAAAACATGCTCTGCAGCTGTGTCAACACGCTTCAACTATGTTTACTTATAATATCTCACTGGGCCAAGTAACGCACCTCCTTTCTTCTACAGGCTCTTTGTGAACTTCCCCTCCTCCAAGCAGTACTTTAGCCAGTTCCAACAGGTGGAGGACCCTGAGGAGCTGGAGAGGAGTGCCCAGCTCAGGAAGCACTCACGCAGGGTGATGAACGCCATCAACACCCTGGTGGAGAACCTCCATGACGGGGACAAGATGGTGTCTGTTCTGAAGCTGCTGGGCAAGGCCCATGCACTCAGACACAAGGTGGAGCCTGTCTACTTCAAGGTGAGGAAGAACCAGGCAACATGTTTTCACATAACCATTATCCACAGGCACACCAAAGCAAATGTATCACTCATTCCATTTCCCTCTCTCTCTTTCTCAGATCCTGTGTGGGGTGATTCTGGAGGTGCTGGTTGAAGATTTTCCTGATTGCATCACTCCAGAGGTGGCAGGGGCGTGGACCAAACTGCTGGATGCCGTCTACTGGCACGTGAAAGGCGTGTATGAGGAGGTGGGCTGGGCCACCAGCTCTGCTGTGTGAACCATCTGTCTGTCTGGGTCTACCGTCAGTGACTGCTGTGGACTCCCGGAGACTGACTGCTACTGGGCCTTGGCTTAGGAGGACGACGATCTACGTCTGACCATTCAAGGGAAGAAATGTATCTTTCCAGAGCTCATAGAATCTTCCTATGTATTATCATGGCTCCCTCCATGTATCTTTCCCATGCCCCACTGCGGGGTGTGTTCTTCTAATGGACTCTCTTATGAACGATGGGGTGGTGGTTTGTGCTGACTTTGGTTGGAATGTGTGTGAATGGCCATATGTGTGTATGCATTTATGTTTGAGGTAGAGCATAAGCCCTACACAGACTGATAGAATCTTGGATGTCTCTCCAGTTACATTGCCATGAGATTATGTTGAAGATTGAGGATTGGCAGACATAAGAACTGTATTATGTCATAGAGACAGTCTAAACGTACACTCTCATACACATGTTTTTATCTTTACACCAAAAACAGATATACAGGGGAGAGTAGGTCTTCTGCTAATCCCTCAGTTGTTAACCTGGGTTGTGCCTTTCTTTATTCCTGACACTGACATCAAGATCTTTGTTCATTTCATGTGATGCTTTGCTGGTGTTTCCTGTGCAGTATATTGTATTTCAGAATCAGTCACCCTTCAGAATCAGATCCACTTCACTGTCTCACAAAATGAGAAATAACTTGTGAGGTGTGGTGTCCACATTTAAGCAATGTAAATGTTTTTCATCAATCCCTGTATCTGCATAATAACATAATAAACCAAAACAATTATGATATCTATAATGGAAATCATGACATGCATATTATTCTTAATCCCTTGTTTTTCACTGTGAGGTATTAGCACTCTCTTTCCTCCTGCTGTGGCCTACTCCCTGTGAGTCAGCAGTCCTAACGATAGGTGGATTAGCAGGAGGCCTAAAGGTATTTATACCTCCCATGTCACGAGACACTCAGAGAGAGTGTTGCTCAGTTCTGAATCCAGCCACCTCTCCCTGCACATTATTGATTGTTGTGGGAACACAAGTGCACATGTGGCCTTTCACACCAGCATCAATAAAGACTTGTGTACCGTATGTGCTCCCCCATACCAACCTATTGTATATAGATATCATTACACAATAGAAGGTGCAGTAACAACACATTAGTATAATGAGTCTGGATTACTTAATGACTTCTATGAAGGTGCAATAGAACTACTAGTGATATGTTATTTACATATATGCCGAATCTGATACTGAAAACAATGACATGAACAAGAACACACACAAACATTAAGACAGCTATGCTTTGTCCCCAAAATGAAGGCTTAATCTAGGTTTTCAGTACATAAATGATTTTACACAAGTAAACTCAAGAATGCTAGTAGCCTACAAGTGCATGCATTCTTTGTTTAATATAGGCTACTCTATCAAAGCCCTGAGACATTACACAATAAAGACAAAACACTCATTATGACTTTAAGCATAAGAGTATGCTACTACAGCAAAATCAGGGTCCATGACAGCCCTGCAGCGCTAGTTCAACCCACACCACATGAATGGCCACAGCACATAGTGCCCCTGTAAAGCTACACACTCGTGGCGATGGAGGATTAAAAGGTTGAGCTCAGACCACAAACACTACTTTCTGTTTACCTCCTGCCCCTGCAACAGGGCTTTCCCCTGATCTGAGCTAATCCAACAGGCTAATCTTGCCACTAGCTTGAGAGCCAAAGGAATAATTCTACTCTCCCTCAATGGGAGGAATAGTCCGTGTTCTAACCCAGCTGCAGTCCCAAGATGGGATACATGTGATAGGACCATGTGCACAACTACGATGGTCCTCACCACTATTGCTGTCATCCTATACAGAAAGTTCTCAATCCAATTCGAACTGTAAGTACTCTTGTTTTTACTCTTTCTCATCCTCTGCCTCTTGCTCTGGTCACGTTCACTTCTTGAGGGAAAACCTAGTCGATAATACACAGAGCCACTGGTCACATGTACATGTAAGGTTGACAGATTTTGTGAAATGTATCTTGGTTGGTTCGATATTTTTATTTTTTTATAGTTTTTGGTTGCTTTGTACTTACCTCTTACATCACGGTGTTATGTCACACAGTGCATCAGAACTGTTAACGGTAGTGTATTTTGATACTGCCATGGAATTCTCTCATGGGATTTGTGTACTGTTTGTAAGTGTTCTCATGCCCTTCATAGAAAATTGCAGCAAATGCCTCAATAGCAGTGAATGTTAATTATTTGAACAGATATCTAATTACCAATCAAACATGAAATCAAACATTGATCAAAATGTGATTACTCTAAGGGGCAATCATCTAAATGCTAGATAAATTATGCTATATCACTGAAACTATCCTGAAAGTCATGGCTTGTCTTCCTCAAATAATACACAATCTTGATCTAACATCAAGTGGAAAGTTTCCAGGTTAGCGCTGCAGCTGCAACCTGGACTCAGGGGTAGACGTAACATAGTAAACAAAATGTTTTGACACTCACATTAGTATGATATGCACATTTGGTATGGTATGTATTAATTTGTGGTGCTAAGTAGTTGCAAAGTTGTTAATTACCTAAAATGCTAAAGTTGTCCATGATGAAAATCGAACACGCAACCTTTGGGTTGGTAGACGTTCATGTTATACCTCCCTCCTTAAATAACCTTCTGTCTTATGTAACCACACAAAACGCAACATATCATACTCATTTCAGTGTCCCGGACAGAGTGACTATATATTAACAAAATTGCATTTAATGTAGGGATGAATAAAGAAAAATGCGTCTGAGCTCTTGAGCAGAGGGCTGCTAATTGACTCTAAGTGCAATCCTCTCAGCCCCCCTGGCCCTGCATGACCACTCACACGGCAGCAGCACATAATATCATATGGCTGCAGCAACATACCAAGCTCAAAAGCATGGACACATATTCATTATCTGATTATATCAAATTAGGATTCATAGTTTTATCAGTCTTACTGACAAGTCAAGGATTGTAATGAAGTTGCAATATATGCTAACAACAACACTGGATTTGTTACGAATTCATAATTTTTTGTGGCTAATATTAGCTAGGTGGCTAACCTAATGTTAGCTAGGTGGCTGACGTTAGCTAGGCTAGGGGTTAAGGTTAGGGATAAGGTTATGGTTACTGTTAGGGTTAAGGTTAGGGTTAATCTTAGGGTTAGGAGTTGGGTTAAAGGATTATGGTTGAGGTTAGCTAATATGCTAAGTAGTAAGTAGGAGTAAGTAATTGCAAATTAGCTAAAATGCTAAAGTTGTCCATGATGAGATTCAAACACGCAACCTTTCGGTTGCTAGACGTTCGCATTATACAGCCCTCCTTTCATTTTTTTTTGCCTTCAGTAACCTGCTGTATTATGTAACCATACCAAACATAACATACAGTATTATACTAATTTGAATGTCTCGGACAGAGTGACTATATATTAAGAAATTGTATCAGTCTTACTGGCAAGTCAAGAATTGTAATGAAGCTTCAATATGTGCTAACACCAACAACACTGGATTGATGAATGTCCCTCATCTCCCATTTCAGGCACAATGTTGATGATGCCAATGAGGTGCCCTACATGAAGAGCAATGGAGTGGACCCTAAGAAATAACAACCCTCACAGCAGATGTAGCTCTAGTCTACAGTCTACATGGTACATAAAAGTAAAATAACAAGTAGCCTATAGAACTGAATGCTGTCTGATATTTCAAGATGTGGAAAGGAATGCAAGAGGAGGAGGGGAAGAGAGAGGGAGGGAAAAGGGAACATGTGGCAGAAGTAGAGATGCATAAAGTGAGAAGATGTATGCCCGTTCCACATTTAGCTTTCAAGTACTCACCACTACGCTGCCCCCACTAAATTATTTAGTGGCAGAACAACAATCCATCAGCTCTGTGGAAGGTTATTATAAATGCATTACCTCCCCAAGCCTACCAGTTCAATGGAGTCGTGCAGGGCCTCATAAATATGGGTCAATAAAGGGACACACACAAAAGACTCAGGATGAATGAAATAGGCTTTATTGTATTAATGTGAACTTTCACCCTACCTGTGCGTAGAAGCTCTCAGATCTGAGGCGGGTCTTTTCAAATGAAGAGACGTGAGTTTATTCATTTATTCATAGCATGATATCTCCCTAAATGATTAATGTCCCCCCGCATGTAAGCTTTTATGCATCCCTCTTTTCTCTCTTTTCTTCCAGACACGAACTGAAGACAGGTCTTCACCTTGATGGCTACACATCTGGTGAGTTCTCTCAATGGCTGCATTCTACGTCTCAAACTTAAACACCAGAAATGGAAAAGTACTACTGAATTACTACTCATCCAGTCTAGTTTGACAGGCAAACATCCTATAACCTAAACCCCAAAATGGATATGTTACAGACAACAGCAGCAGCTCCATCTCAGTCATCTGGAATTGATGCAGCTATTGTCTGTCCAGTGTTCAGAGACTGTGCATTGCCATGTGAAAAGCATCTGGAATTAATAACAGGCCGGGACAGGCCAGCACAACAAGGATCTTTTTTTATCACATCTTCAATCCCCCATCTGTCCTGCAGACAGTCCCAGGAGGGCTTCCTCCTCCTTCTTGAGGCAGGAGAATTCAATTTCTGGGAATGAAACCTCAACCAATCACATCTTGGTGGAGCTGAATCTACAGTACAACATCTTAGTTTATTGTGGGTTTCTTGTTTTGTAGAGTTGGACGTTATCTTAAGGCTTAAAGTAGGCCAATGGTCAATGTAAAACTGTTGGAAAGTGTTCCGTGCCTCAACAAACATTGTCATTTTTAGTCTTTGAGCAAACAGGGCTATACAGATTTGTGTCCATTGAGTAAATTATAATGGCTTTTAAAGAAGAGACAGAACTTTAAAATTATGCACTTTAAATGGTAGGAGGTTTTTGGTAATCTTTCACATTCCTAAAGTGACCTAAATCTTGTTTTGACTGAAACAAGCAGCTATGGATAAGCAATATGTTTAAAATGAATCGCTTGAACCCATAAATATTTGACCAAATGTCAGAGAACATAAATGTCTTGTAGTGAAGATGTATGTGCCATGGCTACTCAATCTAAAGAGGCATCTGTTTTGTACCTCTCTGTCAACCCTCTCCAGTCACTATGTGATGAAAGAAAGCCTGCAATGAATCACCACTTTCCCTAAACCTTTAGCATCCCGTTGGTCCCATTGAAGGAGCAACAGTCAGAAAGAGGTGTGTTACTAGCCTGCCTATGTTCAAAACACAGCTCCAACTTGACATTTTTAAAAGCAGCTAGGTGTCGCCTTAGTAAACGTCTGCCTTGAGTCAGAGCTTGGTGATGATGGTGGTTACTGGTAGGATGGTTTGTTACAGAATCGACTTTCCTTTGACATGTCATCTTACAACCTGCTTCTTCTCTTTAAAGCAAAAATTATGTCTGTTCTTTGCTCTCCCCACCTGATCAAATAAAGAGACTGGAAAAAATTTATTTAGTTTGTACATATTTTTATGGCCTTGGTTTTAATTTTCCCTTGTTGTAGAATACCTACTCCCAAATGTTGCATTGTATGTACTGCATGATGACCATTACTGTATTACCACTTATAAGAGACCCTTCAACATGTAACATACAGTCTGAGATATTGAATCTGTTCATGCTTGTTTTTTTAACCACTCCAAATGTAACAGTGTAGGTTCCGTCCCTCTCTTCGCCCCAACCCGGGCTCGAACCAGGGACCCTTGCACACATCAACAACCGAGTGACGTCACTGATTGAAATGCTATTAGCGCGCACCACCGCTAACTAACTAGCCATTTCACATCGGTTACACAAACAACAAGAATTAAGCAGATACCTCAGGAAGACGTCACCTGACCTCATAAGGATAAAACAGTGATCATTCCACTCCACAGTATTAATCCACAAACGTGAGCAGGTAAATATAGCTCTGCTGCTGACACAACAGCCTTGTGTTATTTACTTCCAATCTCACCAGCCGTCAACATGACAGTGGTTACTATCAAATCATTAGACTGGCAAATGACCCCACAAATTGATTGAAGGACCTTGAAAAAGGTCCAAAAAGAAGCCAAACGAGTCGTGTTTTGGAAGACGCACGGCTCTCGACCTTCGCCTCTCCCGAGTCCATACGGGAGCTGCAGCGATGAGACAAGACTGTAACTACCAATTAGATACAACAAAATTGGGGAGAAAAATGGGTAAAAAAAACAAAAAGAAGCCAAACAAAAACACCTATGGTGATACAGGTAACACAATATTATCTTTGCTAATAACACCAGCTTCATGACAATAACAAGATGTCCCTGAATAGTAGGGCTGTTACTGTCCCACTAGACACTCTAGTTGAATCAACATTGTTTCCATGTTATTTCAATGAAATTACGTTGAACCAACCGCCACACCGGCAGTCACGAGTCATTACCAAAGTCAAATTCCACGTGACTGTTGAGGTATATAGGCTTCTCCAAAAGTGCGTGCTGATGGTCATTAGCAGCCTACCAAACTTGCTAACGGCCAGTCGTTAATGGCCTGGTACTCAGCGCTCTGTTGTCCCGCTAATCACTCTGGCATCAATGCAAATGCAATTGAAAATCAAATCAAACACTTCATGAGAGCCCTGGCATTCGGAGTTTGAGCGGAATATATTGTGTTCATATAAGCCCATGTTGTACAACATTTCTACAGGCTATGCTATGAAAACAGAGTTTTGATGGCCTATATTAAAAGGAGGAGGATCCCATAAGCTTTCTATAGGCGAGGCCTACTACATTGTACAAAAATATAAATGCAACAAATGCTTTGGTCCCATGTCTCATGAGCTGAAATAAAAGATCCCAGAAATGTTCCATATTCACAAAAAGCTTATTTCTCTCAAATATTGTGCACAAATTTGTTTACATCTCTGTTAGTAAGCATTTCTCCTTGGCCAAGATAATCCATCCATCTGACAGGTGTGGCATATCTAGAAGCTGATTAAACAGCATGACCATTACACAGGTGCACCTTGTGCTGGGGACAATTAAAGGTCACTCTAAAATGTGCAGTTTTGCCACAAATGTCTCAAGTTTTCCCGGAACGTGCAATTGGCATACTAACTGCAGGAATGTCCACCAGAGCCGTTGCCAGAGAATTTAATGTTAATTTCTCTACCATAACCGCCTCCAATGTCATTTTAGAGAATTTGGCTGTACGTCTGATAAGAGAATTATCTAATAAAGGTAAATTAATCAATAAACCATGATGAATTATTAGTCATACATCATGGTTAATGAATAATCAATGTAATGATCAATGTAGTGATCGATTGGTCTGATTAGTTCCAGAAAGTCCAGGAACCACTGGAGAGGGAAAGAAATGTGTGTGTATGCAATTAGTATAGAGAGCTACAGAAACAGATGGTAAAGGGAGTAAAACTTCAAAGAGTTCCTAACCTTGAAGGAAAGGAACAGGCTGAGCTAGAATGTGATAAACAGCGTGAGAAGTCAATGGGGGTTGCAGGTCACCAACAGTTTGTGTGTAAATGCATGTGCGTAAGTAAGCAAGAACTATAAAATGACTGTTTTGTTATCCTGACCTCAGAACGTTCTCATGAAAAAAGTTACAGAAACCTTTTGCAGAAAGCTGAGTCCTTGCCTAATTATTTTAACCCATTGTCTTACAAACCTTGGGCATTAGTCAAGGCGAATTGATTATTGATTGTTATCATCAAGATATAAAATTCCTTTATCAATTGGTCCTTCGACCGGGATCTCAAAAACTGCCGCTGTCATTCCAAAGAGACACCAAAACCGTGCACGGGCGGATGAAATATCCGTAAATCAAAGACCTGGCCCTTTTCTGTGGGTTCTTTACAGGCCGGTGGCAAACTGGTACGCGACAGAGGTGGTGACGAGATTCAACGAACATTGAAAAACTCTGCTGCAAATAATAAGGTTAGTAGACTTTATTCATACTTTTGGGGAATAGCACCTGTATGATTACATTAAATAAGGAGTGAGTGATACACCTGTGTGTCTGCATTGCATGATGAAATGAGTGAAGTACCTATAGGTCTGCATTACATGATGAAATGAGTGAAGTACCTGTAGGTCTGCATTACATGATGAAATGAGAAATACACCTGTATGTCTGCATTGCATGATGGAATAAGGGACACAATTGGGTGTTGGCATTAGATGAGGAAACATTGTTGTGAGTGAAAGGCAAAAGCGATTGTTGTGAGTGAAAGGCAAAAGCGATTGTTGTGAGTGAAAGGCAAAAGCGATTGTTGTGAGTGAAAGGCAAAAGCGATTGTTGTGAGTGAAAGGCAAAAGCGATTGTTGTGAGTGAAAGGCAAAAGCGATTGTTGTGAGTGAAAGGCAAAAGCGATTGATGAGAGTGAAAGGCAAAAGCGATTGTTGTGAGTGAAAGGCAAAAGTGATTGATGAGAGTGAAAGGCAAAAGCGATTGTTGTGAGTGAAAGGCAAAAGCGATTGATGAGAGTGAAAGGCAAAAGCGATTGATGTGAGAGTGAAAGGCGGAAGGAAGCAAGTAGAGGATTTTAATGTACTCTGGGTATTAGACGCTGAAATTGGTGAATGTTCTAGCTGGTGACCTGGCTTCAGAAGTTCGCGTGGAGAAAACGGTTTTAAAGGGAATCAAGTATTCTGCGCGAATGGAAGGCAGGAGGTAGTTGTAAATTCAAAACAACGAATTCAAAAACGAAACAGGGTCCGAAACGACCCTGGGCAACTGTGGCCACTGCATAAAACTAAACTAGGGCTTATGGTGAGACCTGATAATGTAGCAAAAGGGTAAAAAAACCATAAGGGGATAGTCGGTACCTAAACATAGGGATTTAGGTCTGATATCTATGGGTGAAGTGAGACCTAATATGGCGGAGTGAGATACAGATATTAGTGTCAAAAGTTACATGAAGCAACAGATAAATAGGCTGTTAACTAGGACTTTACGACCCCTGGAAAATAGTTTATAGTTGCATACGTATGCGACCTAATGTCTGATCGACAGTCCCCTCTATAGATAAAGTTTCGAGAGAGATAGAGTAACTATGCTGGGATGAGTGATGCGTGTAAGGAGGATTCTGTCAACAATCGCGAAAAAGACAGGCAGTAAAACCTAATAATAAAACGGGTTGCAGTGTTTGTCTATGAGTGAGATGAAGACAGGGTGTTAGGATAGATACGTATAATCATTCTAGCAGAACAACTCTATATTGTGAGAAGGAAGGTTAATAACGAAAACATATTGCTCGAATCAACAGTCGCGAAAAAAGCTGGTTTGTTCTTTTAAGCGTGAGATAGAAGCAATGTGTCGTATAGCATGCAAATAATTATTCCCCAAATTCTAGGTTAATAACGAAAACATATTGTTAAAATCAACAGTCGCGAAAAAAGCTGGTTTGTTCTTTTAAGCGTGAGATAGAAGCAATGTGTCACATGGCATGCGAATAATTATTCTTCAATTCTAGCTTAACAACGGTAAATAGCATACACATAAAGATTAACAGCGAGTAGACACTGATTGTATTTGATCCAGAGTTGTATAAATTAAAGCACATAGTTTAAGGTTCTTACGAATAATCCTTTTAAAATTCTAGGTATGGAAAACAAGCAGAATAAATACGAGTGTACTTTAACAACATGGGTGGTAAATCCTCTAAGGAGATCCCGGTATTGACGGGAGATTAACGTTTTATGCGGGGAAAAGATAAGAGGAACATTTTATTTTGGCCCGAAATGGAGGATGGATGTTTAAATGTTAAAAGATTGGAATTAAGGATAAAACAAATACATAGGGTCTGTGGGGATAAGACAGAGAAGCAGCGCACAGAAGGCCTGGACACCACTCGTGTTTGGCTGGCAGAAGCTAGGAAGAGAGCGGAGGGGGCCAAGAGTAAGGGAGTTACTAAGAATGAAGGTCTGGGTAGCCAGGAGCAGACAGAGAGGACTCCCATGGCTCCCACAGAGACACCATCTAAACCCAAATTATACCCCTCCCTGTCTGACCAGGGGTAGCGGGAGAACCCAGATAACGAGGTGGTGATGGTGAGACGGAAGCAACCACATCAAGTGCCGCCCGTACCGTTACCCCCTCCCCCATATGCTGGTCCCCAGGGAGCCGAGGGAGGTAGAGAGGAAGAGACACAGAAAGGAGAACAGGTTTTAACAAACTTATGTAGAAAGTGGACAGAACCCGAGGACAGAAAGTGCTACAACTGCAATATAACCGGCCACATGGCAGAGGATTGTAAGGCCCCACCAAGGAACCGTAGACAGAGACAGTTTAGGGATAGACAGAGAGGAGAGCAGGATTTAGCAAACTTATTGAGAAAAGTGGATAGAGACAGTCACTGTAGACAGAAGTGGAAAAACAGGGAGACGCGCTGACAAAGACGGAGAGAAGTGGTGTTTTAATTGAGATAGAACAGGACATTTTGATAGCTTGTTTAGTTTAAATGGAAAGACGAATTCGATAAAGTACGTTGTTTGTGGTCTAAATGGTCTGCTTAAAGGATTTATAGAGAATGGGAGTTGTATTTGAATGACGGAATCAAGGAAAAGGCAGTTACTTAAATCTAATGAATTATAAGGAGCGGAAATTAATAATTGCACAGAATAGTGGCGATATACATGATATTTTTTTTAACCCTTGGACATTTCGTAAGACTATAAGCCAATACCTAGAGAGATTGAAGGACGTGTCCAACGCAAATAGTGGGTTAATAGAATCCCCGGTAGTGGATGGATTTGATGCCCCGTATTATCAGCAATTAAAAATTGCTTTCCTCAGTGGAATGCATCCCGAGATAAATCGTGCCACCAAACAGAACCTCGTAGGGTGGGGGCTAGCAGATCTGAGGGAAGTAAGAGAGGCCAGAGAGGGGGTCGAGACAAATACAGAGAGAAGGTCAGGCGCCCACAGAAAGGCATGTTCAATCACATAAACCATTGAGGAAGTTTAAAACTAATGATAGAGGGGAGTACAATGGAATTATAAGTATTATTAGGTTTTGTTTATAGTCAACTTTGGGGTTTTTGAATCAGTGTGGTAGGATGAAACGCTGACCAAGTGGTTATTTTATGGAAAAAGAAACGCTTAGCTCTCTTTGGGAAAAAAATACATAAAAAATTCCTAGGGACATGATATCTTAAAGGGGTATACACACATGGCAATTTGGAAGTTTTGTTTTCTTAGTTTAATTAAACACGTGAAGTTCTTTTGATAGGGAATGTTCTGGGAACCTGGGATACAAAATGTAGATAAAGTTATTAGCCTTAATTTGTTTAATGTAGTAAGAAACACGGTTCTGAAAGGGTGGTATGACTTTTGACCCCTCTGATGACTTTTCCTGTGTGATCTGATCAGCCACATTGAAAAGCCCTTTGGATGGTGAATTTTAGGTCATTGGTGATATTGATTTTAAGGGAATTTGTAGAACTGATAATTATGATGGAGTTAAAGTTCTTAGACACACTACAAGGGCCGTGGCTTTTGTGGCGCGATGGGTAACGATGCTTCGTGGGGTGTCAGTTGTGCAAGGGTCCCTGGTTCGAGCCCGGGTTGGGGCGAAGAGAGGGACGGAACCTACACTGTTACATATGTAAACTTCTGACCCACTGGAATTGTGATACAGTGAATTATAAGTGAAATAATCTGTCTGTAAACAATTGTTGGAAAAATTACTTGTGTCATGCACAAAGTAGATGTCCTAACCTACTTGCCAATACTATAGTTTGTTAACAAGACATTTGTGGAGTGGTTGAAAAACAAGTTTTAATGACTCCAACCTAAGTGTATGTAAACTTCCGACTTCAACTGTATGTTACCAGTAGGCCTACAAAATGTACCGTTAATCTCCAATCATTTTGTTACATTAATTTCTGTTAATGCATGTTAATTAATTACAGTAATTTACCGTTCTCATTCTCGGAATGGAAACGTTGTTTGCAAAGTTCACAACCTCCTGCACTTGTGAAAAACAAGTTAATGTAGGAAAGTGCCCATTTGGCAATGTCTGATTTCTGATTGTTTTAACTCACCACGTCCACCCACAAATAAAATGAGATTCTCAGTAATTTTTTCTTCACCTCACACAGTAAGTCAACAGTCTGTTTTTTTAAGATCCATTGCGAATGATTTGAAATGTTTTTGTTGAAACATCATTACAACACCGCCAGCCTCCATAATCACCAAACCTTGGTGTGAAAGACCATAATATCATGATCTGATGATACCATATACAGTTCATTCGGAAAGTATTCAGACCCTTTGACTTTTTCCACATTTTGTTACGTTGCAGCCTTATTCTAAAATAGATTAAATTGCTTTTTTCCCTCATCAATTTACACACAATACCCCATAATGACAAAACAAAAACAGGTTTTTAGAAAAACGGAAATAACACATTTACGTAAGTATTTAGAACTTTTACTCAGTACTTTGTTGAAGCACCTTTTGCAGCGATTACAGCCTTGAGTCTTCTTGGGTATGACGCTACAAGCTTGACACATCTGTATTTGGGGAGTTTCTCCCATTCTTCTCTACAGATCCTCTTAAGCTCTGTCAGGTTGGATGAGGAACATCGCTGCACAGCTATTTTCAGGTCTCTCCAGAGATGTTTGACCAGGTTCAAGTCCGGGCTCTTGTTTGGCCCCTCAAGGACATTCAGAGACTTGTCCCGAAGCCACTCCTGCGTTGTCTTGGCTGTGTGCTTAGGATTGTTGTCCTGTTGAAAGGTGAACATTCACCCTGAGGTCCTGAGCGCTCTGGAGCAGGTTTTTATCAAGGATCTCTCTGTACTTTGCTCTGTTAATCTTTCCCTCGATTCTGACTAGTCTCCCAGTCCCTGCAGCTGAAAAACATCCCCACAGCATGATGCTCACACCACCATGCTTCACAATAGGGATGGTGCCAGGTTTCCTCCAGAGGTGACGCTTGGCATTCAGGCCAAGAAGTTCAATCTTGGTTTCATCAGACCAGAGAATCTTGTTTCTCATGGTCTGGGAGTCTTTAGGTGCCTTTCAGCAAACTCCAAGTGGGCTGTCATGTGCCTTTTACTGAGGAGTGGCTTCTGTCTGGCCACTCTACCATAAAGGCCTGATTGGTGGAGTGCTGCAGAGATGGTTGTCCTTCTGGAAGTTTCTCCCATCGCCACAGAGGAACTCTGGTGCTCTGTCAGAGTGACCATTGGGTTCTTGATCACCTCCCTCACCAAGGCCTTTCCCCCCGATTGCTCAGTTTGGCCGGGCGGCCAGTTCTAGGAAGAGTCTTAGTGGTTTCAAACTTCTTCCATTTAAGAATGATGGAGGCCACTGTGTTCTTCGGGACCTTCAATGCTGCAGAATCATTTTTTGGTGCCCTTCACCAGATCTGTGCTTTGACACAATCCTGTCTCGGACAATTCCTTCGACCACATGGCTTGGTTTTTGCTCTGACATGCACTGTCAACTGTGGGACCTTATATAGACAGGTGTGTGCCTTTCCAAATCATGTCCAATCAATTGAATTTACCACAGGTGGACTCCAATCAAGTTGTAGAACATCTCAAGGATGATCAATGGAAACAGGATGTACCTGAGCTCAATTTTGAGTCTCATAGCAAAGGGACTCATTGTCATTATGGGGTATTGTGTGTAGAATGATGAGGATTTTTTTGTATTTAATCCATTTTAGAATAAGGCTGTAATGTAACAAAATGTGGAAAAAATCAAGGGGTCTGAATTCTTTCCATATGCACTGTATCCAGTGGAAGAGTCATTAAAACAGCTGTATGTCCCGAGCTCACTGGCGTGTAGGAAACTCTGAGGCCCTGGAACAGGCTAGTTGATAAAAAGTTGCAAGTTAGCTACAGCTTCGGGCCACACCAAGTTGATGTTTTGATACAATGTGGCACTTCACTAGCAGATAGAAAGGGAGGCAGACAGTCGGAATAGAGAGATGAATGTGATTGAAAGAAACAGAATTTTCATCAAGATATATTCTGCTGTTTTTATTTGTCGGCTTCAGGCCTATCTACAGTGGGGGGAAAAAAGTATTTGATCCCCTGCTGATTTTGTACATTTGCCCACTTACAAAGAAATTATCAGTCTATAATTTTAATAGTACGTTTATTTGAACAGTGAGAGACAGAATAACAACAAAAGAATCCAGAAAAACACATGTCAAAAATATTATAAAATGATTTGCATTTTAATGAGGGAAATAAGTATTTGACCCCTCTGCAAAACATGACTTAGTACTTGGTGGCAAAACCCTTGTTGGCAATCACAGAGGTCAGACGTTTCTTGTAGTTGGCCACCAGGTTTGCACACATCTCAGGAGGGATTTTGTCCCACTCCTCTTCGCAGATCTTCTCCAAGTCATTAAGGTTTCAAGGCTGACGTTTGGCAACTCGAACCTTCAGCTCCCTCAACAGATTTTCTATGGGATTAAGGTCTGGAGACTGGCTAGGCCACTCCAGGACCTTAATGTGCTTCTTCTTGAGCCACTCCTTTGTTGCCTTGGCCATGTGTTTTAGGTCATTGTCATGCTGGAATACCCATCCACGACCCATTTTCAATTCCCTGGCTGAGGGAAGGAGGTTCTCACCCAAGATTTGAAGGTACATGGCCCCGTCCATCGTCCCTTTGATGCGGTGAAGTTGTCCTGTCCCCTTAGCAGAAAAACACCCCCAAAGCATAATGTTTCCACCTCTATGTTTGACGGTGGAGATGGTGTTCTTGGGGTCATAGGCAGCATTCCTCCTCCTCCAAACACGGCGAGTTGAGTTGATGTCAAAGAGCTCCATTTTGGTCTCATCTGACCACAACACTTTCACCAGTTGTCCTCTGAGTCATTCAGATGTTCATTGGCAAATTTCAGATGGGCATGTATATGTATTCTTGAGCAGGGGGACCTTGCGGGCACTGCAGGATTTCAGTCCTTCACGGCGTAGTGTGTTACCAATTGTTTTCTTGGTGACTATGGTCCCAGCTGCCTTGAGATCATTGACAAGATCCTCCCGTGTAATTCTGGGCTGATTCCTCACCGTTCTCATGATCATTGCAACTCCACGAGGTGAGATCTTGCATGGAGCCCCAGGCCGAGGGATATTGACAGTTCTTTTGTGTTTCTTCCATTTGCGAATAATCGCACCAAATGTTGTCACCTTCTCACCAAGCTTCCTGGCGATGGTCTTGTAGCCCATTCCAGCCTTGTGTGGGTCTACAATCTTGTCCCTGACATCCTTGGAGAGCTCTTTGGTCTTGGCCATGGTGGAAAGTTTGGAATCTGATTGATTGATTGCTTCTGTGGACAAGTGTCTTTTTTACAGGTAACAAGCTGCGGTTAGGAGCACTCCCTTTAAGAGTGTGCTCCTAATCTCAGCTCGTTACCTGTATAAAAGACACCTGGGAGCCAGAAATCTTTCTGATTGAGAGGGGGTCAAATACTTATTTCCCTCATTAAAATGCAAATCAATTTATAACATTTTTGACATGCGTTTTTCTGGATATTTTTGTTGTTATTCTGTCTCTCACTGTTCAAATAAACCTCCCATTAAAATTATAGACTGATCCTTTCTTTGTCAGTGGGCAAACGTACAAAATCAGCAGGGGATCAAATACTTTTTTCCCCCACTGTATTTGACTTAGTGGAAGTTATAGGTCTACTGCTGCATTGGGCTATAGGCTATCTCTGAGTTCTATGCGCTAATTTCGCTAGCCGCCAATGGACCACAGTGTATCAATTTGCCCATATTTTAACTTTTAGATTTTTATCATTTTACTTCAGATTTTATGATGAACCACGTGAGAATAGTTTTGAATAAATAAAAGGTTATTATTGAAATGAAACTGTTCCACAAAAATTCCCATATAAAAATAATCATAACTGTCACGCAGATCGGTAGAAATGGTAGGATAAATTGTAAGCCTCCCCAAACTTGAAACTCTGGAGCTGCCAAGGGTCTTTACTATAACACCCATAAAAAAATTATGAACGCGCAAGCACATGCACACAGAGGATGTCCCGTGAAAAAAATGTGCCCACCTATGGAAATCAAAGGCCCGTCCAATGGATTAATTCTGGCAATGGCCCTGGTGTGCAGTCTAAAGAAACGACCTTGCGACTTGTATCCTAGCCCATAAGCTTATATGTTTTGATAATGTTTGTATCACACCTAGTGTCCAAATAACCCCTGGAACAGGGTTGGAGAGCCCATAGCCTACAGAGCTTGGTGAAACATGTATTCTTATAAACCCAGTCATTGCGCAATCTCGTCTGAAAACAGAGTTTTGACTGGCCACTATTCATGCTATATGTTTTAGGAAAACAGCTAACTTCCTGCATTTCAACATGGTTTGCCATGGGGCAGAGAGATCTACAGTTTTAGAATGCTATTGTACACATCTTTTCATAAGTCTGAGAAAATTTTACAGTTAAGTTAATTTTCTGCTACTCTTCACATTTTGCCATGATGCTGAGAAAATGTTGCAGTTTAAAGTGAAAATCTCACTTTTAAAAGTTCATATTCTGTAAGCTCATACCCAAATAATGTTGTTGACTCATCCTATACTCATATTGGTGGCCAAAGCATGAATTCGAGAAAAAACACCCCACCTCAAACTTGTATCTCAAACAGACCATTTAAAAAATGTTTGTTATTTCCTCATAGAGGAGGATGTCATCCTCCAGAGGATAAACTGGCCAATCAGCGGTCTTTATTTAACTAGGCAAGTCGGTTGAGAACAAATTCTTATTTACAATGACGGCCTAGGAACAGTGGGTTAACTGCCTTGTTCAGGGGCAGAATGACAGATTTTTACCTTGTCAGCTCAGGGATTCGATCTAGAAACCTTTCGGTTACTGGCCCAATGCTCTAACCACTGGTCTACTCGCATTAATATTTTGAATGACCGGTATACGCCCACACCGTTCTGTTGTTGGGGGTACACACACTTCATTCCAACACAGAAAAGTATCAGGGCACAAGGCGAGACCCAGATGCAGACACAGGAGGCAGATGGTTGGAGTCTTAGATGTTTATTGATCCAAAAAGCGGTAGGCAAGAGAATGGTCACGGACAGGCAAAAGGTCAAAACCAGTTCAGAGTCAAGGAGGTACAGAGTGGCAGGCAGGCTTGAGGTCAAGGCAGGCAGAATGGTCAGGCAGTCGGGTAAAGAGTCCAGAAACAGGCAAGCATCAAAACCAGGAGGACTAGCAAAAAGAGAATAGAGCAGGCAAGCAACCAGAAAACACACACTGGTTAACTTGGACATATAATACAAACTGGCACAGAGAGACAGGAAACACAGGGATAAATACACTGGGGAAAACAAGTGACACCTGGAGGGGGTGGAGACAATCACAAGGACAGGTGAAACAGATCAGGGTGTGACAGAAAAGCTGCTTTTTAACATACATAATAATAAAAAAATCAGAAGGAAAATTATTTCACTCAAATTGTAATTCATTATAGGTCATATTTCATAGAAATCTAGAAACACTGGACAGTTACTTTAAAGGTCGACTTTGGACAAAACCACAAATATAATGGCTTTAAATGGTATAACTGATCAATGCATCATTATATCAGGTCATTTAAAAACAAAAACAAAATATGAATGAGATATTTGGCTACAGAAGTGCCATTTCTTACCAATCTCTAAAGCTTCTGTGCAAAAACAAATCCTGTGAAATGACCTCAACACATACTGGGGGAGATTCTGGCTAGCTACAAGTGGCTAGCTTAGCTAATCAACTAGCTACGTCTTTCACGGAGCGCATGACCAAAATGACAAATCGATGAACCACCAAAAGCGAGACGGAAAAGCTGCTTTTAACATACTTAATTAAAAAAAAACTGTTTTAAATTATAAATGTATGTTTGAAAATTGAGAAAGGGGAGGAGTTCGACTGTTTTTTGTGCCCAAAGTCAACCTTTAAAGCTAATTTCCTACATTTTGCCATTGCTTATGACGTGTTCATATGCTACCTGCGGGGTCCCAACTCAAAAAATAAAAACATTTAAAGTAATTATTGACCTGCTCTGAATATTGGAGTCGCATCATGCAGCCTTAGAATGTATTAGAAATCCAAACATATAGCTTAAGGTTTGTATCACAACTAATGTTGCATAAATTATTAAGCATATAGGAGAACCTGTTTCAAATGATCACTTTGTTAACTGTGCTCAATTCAGAATAGCTGCATGTGTGCACTCCCTCTGAAATCGTTTGGGAAAAATATATATTTTTATTCAGCTATATTCAATTGTATTCCTCTTACTATAAAATAATGCCATGGGAATTATAAGCAAATCTTGTCTGCTAAATGAACTAGTGTAGCCTACAGCCATATTGCATAGCCAGATCAGGACCTAACATAAGGACGACTTGGAATATGCTATTCTGTTCTTCTGAAATAGGCAACATTTTCTTCTTATCATCATTTTTCTTTAGACCTGCCTAAAATAAATAATGTATTGATTGTAATGTGTAGGCTATATTAAATGGATTTGTTAAGAGTTTTTTTAAATGTAGATGTTCCAAAGGTCTGCATCAGTGGCTTGTAGGCTATGCGTGGAAGCCTATGTATGCTAAATGTGTTTGTTAATTAACGGTCAATTATTTATTTAATTTTTTATTTTACCGTTATTTTACCAGGTAAGTTGACTGAGAACACATTCTCATTTACAGCAACGACCTGGGGAATAGTTTCAGGGGAGAGGAGGGGTATGAATGAGCCAATTGTAATTACCGTGAGACCGGCAGTTATTTGCATGACAATTACCGGCTGACACAATTTCATGATCTCTACTGCCCTACTTGTTAGGAGCTCAAATAGAATTGGTTTGATCCCATCTCACAAACCTAAGTGCTCTGTGTTGTTGGTGCTGCAATGGGAAGGGGACAAGATGTTTTGCATGTAACCAATAAAGTTTTCAAGATCTATAAACTTTCAAATACAAAACGCAGCATCATATGATGCAAAATGATTCATACCGGCTGTATTTCTGTATTTTGAAAGTTATATATCTTGAAAACTTGATTGCTGACATGCATAACATTTTGGGACTGAATCAACAATGGACTAAAGAAACAAATACCAAAAGATAGTTTTGGGTGGAGTTTTCCTTTAATTCATCTGTTCGTGCCACTGAGATTTTGTTGGGTATAGTTGACACAGTCCATCACCACCACTGACTGAATGATTAGCTATGTTGTTATATAATCAGTTACTTCGTTATGTACACCAATACTGACCTGCAATTAAACAAAAAGTATTTAGTTAGATAAAATCAATATTTGTTATTCTATATTCTGCTATTCTGTACAATAATAACTGATATCTGGAAATGTTCTAACCTGAAACGCCACCTGGTGGTGACCAAACAGAATGTTTACCAATAATTCACTGGTAAATAGGGAGTGTACGTTGAAAATGCTACAACAGAGGACCTGCGGGTAAACACACGGATAAAAGCATATGGATTGGTATTTTATTAACTTAAA
The DNA here is from genome assembly GCF_901001165.1 of Salmo trutta. Classification (NCBI taxonomy): domain Eukaryota; kingdom Metazoa; phylum Chordata; class Actinopteri; order Salmoniformes; family Salmonidae; genus Salmo; species Salmo trutta. The sequence continues at coordinate 20,865,937 of NC_042988.1, read as the reverse complement.
TTGAGGGATGGTTAGATTTACTCTAAATGTTTAAGTTAGTATTCAGTCATTCAACCTGGTCAATCAGAGGGAGTACGTTTTGACTTTCTACCTAACGTTAGCTACACGGTTAATGCATTCATGATGAGACAACCGCCTTTCCATGTCATTTGAATGTAGCTAGTGCTGGTGTTAACGTTACAACACCTAGCTGAGTCCACACTCAGCATTATTTGTCCGTTGTTTCTAAATGCTTAAAAGGTAGCTAGTGACCAAATATACTAGCTAAAGTTTGTGAAAGAATAGCTACAGATAGTAGCTTCTAGTCGTCTAGCCAAAGGAAATTTGCAGACTTGTTGGGATTTCCCTTCGCTGTGGTTACCAATAGTCACCTTGACGCTTTACTTTAGCTAGCTAGCTAACGTTAGCTAATTAAATTTGCTCAGATTTAACGCTGCTGCCGTCAGAGAAACATCATGGTAAGTATCGTATACTATCTAAATCAAGATAAGAGTCATTTATCACAAGTCTCCTCATACATTCTTGGTCATTCTGCAAGATCAACCCTCATAAGATGTAATAGTGCTCAGTATAGGTTGTTGAGAGCTAGCTAATTCCTCACAACAAGATAGCTTCTAGTTAAAGCTTACAGTTTATAACTATTCAAGTGCCAGTAAGCCCCATTGAAATTTGTTTTAAAACCCCTAACCTGGGTGGGTATAATTTATGGAACGTTCCAACAGGAATCTGTAACAAAAGCTTCGTAAATAAAAAGGTTGCCAACAACAACGCATACAAAGTTGTATAGCGGCCGAATAAGTCATTTTCACTCACCACGTTTATTCCGAAAAATGTATGTCCTCACTCTGGTAGCCTATGGACAAACATTAAGAATAAGCTATGTGGTGAGGCAATGCCTATTCGACAGCTAGTTAGCAAGGTGAATTTATCGTGCTACTTTGTATGCGTTGTTTGGCAATCTTGTACTTTACGAAGTTTTTGGAACCGATTCCTGTTGGAAAGTTCCACATATTAAACTCACCCCCTATCCTATGTGTTCCTAATCGATACAGGCTAAACAGAAGAAAGGACAGAAGAGTAAGTCCCTCTGATGTTATTTACCAATTTAAATCCTGCACAATACAACTTGAATGGAGTTCACAGATTCATTCAATATGATGTTTTTGTACTACAGGTTCAATTGATGATATGTTAGGAGACCTGTTGGGAGATGATGGTATGTGATTACATCGCTACAAGAGATCTATGACCATTCAAACTGACAAATCATTAGTATAATATACTGTAAGTACACACTGTGTAGTGATGGTAAAGTTTTCCTGTTTATTTGTACAGATTTCCCAGTGAAGGCCAAAGCTCCTGCCCGTGAAGCAGGCAGACTAGGACCTCCTCTACCATCACGCAGTGGAAAACGGTGAGTTAACTGGGACTGAAATAATGTACTGCCAGATCAGAGAGTAGTCAACTCTTTCTTTCTTGACCATTTAGACAGAGGATACTGTCAGTCTGCTTGCTAGTTCTATGCATTTCGGTTTTCCAGCTCACTATTGGGCGACGACGACTTCTTCAGCAAGCTGGCTGAGGAAGCTGAAAATGATGAGGTGAGTTGGCAGGTCATACATTAAGTATGGCAGGGAGGCAGTTGACTGTTTTCCTTCATATACATATTTTATATTCACTTCCAATCCAGGGCTCTGATGTTTCTGAGGCTGATCCCACAGCCTTACTGGAGAGCATGAAGGTAATGATGCCTTGTTCTAATGACAAATCCCCAGGGAGTAAGACTCCAGGCTTTATGTGTGAAGGTAATGATGCCTTGTTCTAATGACAAATCCCCAGGGAGTAAGACTCCAGGCTTTATGTGTGAAGGTAATGATGCCTTGTTCTAATGACAAATCCCCAGGGAGTAAGACTGCAGGCTTTATGTGTGAAGGTAATGATGCCTTGTTCTAATGACAAATCCCCAGGGAGTAAGACTCCAGGCTTTATGTGTGAAGGTAATGATGCCTTGTTCTAATGACAAATCCCCAGGGAGTAAGACTCCAGGCTTTATGTGTGAAGGTAATGATGCCTTGTTCTAATGATAAATCCCCAGGGAGTAAGACTCCAGGCTTTATGTGTGAAGGTAATGATGCCTTGTTCTAATGATAAATCCCCAGGGAGTAAGACTCCAGGCTTTATGTGTGAAGGTAATGATGCCTTGTTCTAATGATAAATCCCCAGGGAGTAAGACTCCAGGCTTTATGTGTGAACGTTCATAACCCAGCTGTGTCTGTTCTATCCTTACATAGGACATAGATGATATGGACGCTGATCTCTTTGGATCAAAGAAAAAGCCCAGTTCAGCCCCAGCTCAGAGTAAAGGCTCCGGCATTGGAGGACCTATGAAAAATCCTCCTAAATCAGGAAACAAGTTAAAAGGAGGAGGAATCTCAGATGAGCCAGACATTGAGGAGAAGAAGCCAAGTTCTGCTCCTGCATCGACAGCACGTGGCTACAAGAGGTTCAGCTTCACTGGTGAGCTGACTGTCCTGTCTGGGTCTTTGGCTAGTCTGGCTACACCATTGGTTATCAATGACCCGGGCCACCAAATTAATATTAATACAATGCAAATATACATAATTGTACATTATTTCTCCCTATTGCTGCATTGCTTCAGATGATGACATTCTTGCCCCAACAACTGACACAAAAGGTACCAAAGCTAAGAAGGATGTTACAGTTGGACCTGTGTATAGACCAAAAAAAATCAGGTCAACTGTAAAATCCATTAGAGTGGCCCTAAGTGTAGAGTTCTTAACACACCATAAAGCATATCAATATCAAAACAGTATCCCCAGCTCTGGTATCATACCTGTTGTCTACAGACTTTGATGACCCTTTGGCTGACCTGTTAGATGATCTACCCATAGAAGACAAAAATGAGCCAAAAATCACCAAAAAAGCTCCTCCAGAGAAATCAGTGCTCCCCCCAGACTCCCCTATCTTAAAGAAAAAGGAAACAGGTTGGTGAAATTGTTTTATTTGTGAATTTATACATTGTAACATACCCAGAATGTATCAAATGCATATATTTCACCTGTAGCCTCACCAGCTCCAGTTCCAAAGAAGCGGGACGAGCTTACGTTTGATGATGACGAGGATGACCTAATGGATGCATTGGGGTTTGGGGAGAGTCCCAAAGAGAGCCCTAAGAAGAATGAGACAGTGCTCATACCAAAGAATGAGAGGTAGGGTCTCAAATGCCTCAGTCAACATAAGTTCCAACCAAGGCTATCGCAAAACCTATGGACTATGATAAACCCAACAAAAAGTTCATTTGAAATGCACCCTCCCTGTTCCTCTGTACTGTCTCTAGCAGCAGTGAGCTCCCTCAAAGAGCACGCACCAGGCTAGATGAGATTCTGGGGCGTGGGACGTCCCCTCGCCTTCTGGAGCGCCCTCCAACAGGGGAGAGGAAGGACCCTCCGCAGCAGCAGCAGGAAAAGCAGCAGCATCATCAGGAGACCCCCACTACTAAAGGTAGCTAACATTCCATGTTTTTGTATTTAAAGTGTGATATGGTATTCTTGAATGAATGAAATTAGTTGTTTCCCTTTGTCAGACCCCTTCCTAGAAGAAGACCTGACGTTTGGTTCCTATCAGCCTACACTGGTCACTACACCTGAGGGACGCCAGTCACGCAGACAGTCGGTCAGGTAAGTCAGAGCTCTAGCAGAAGCCCTCCTCATAGTTTGTTTTGGTCAAAGCCTGGATCAATGCTTAGTTGGGTCAATAAAAAGTCCATCATATTTAGATATACCATAATTTCCAGACTATTAAGCGCACCTGAATATAAGCCGCACTCACTGAATTATTATATATTTTTTAACATAAATAAGCCGCAGGTGCCTACCGGTACATTGAAACAAATGAACTTTACACAGGCTTTAACGAAACACGGCTTGTAACAAAAATAAATAGGCTTTACCCGAAACACGACTTGTATGTAACAAAAATAAATGGGCTTTAACAAAACACGGCTTGTAACAAAAAATAAAAAATTAGCAGTAAGCTTTAGTTGTCTTTTTGCACTGAGTCAATTCCTCACGCTGCTGTTTCCAACGTCTTATCATCAACTCATTAAGACCAAGCTCCCATGCAGCAGCTCTATTTCCTTTTCCAACAGCCAGATCAATCGCCTTCAACTTGAAAGCTGCATCATATGCATTTCTCCGTGTCTTTGCCATGATGAGGGTGACAAAATGACTACCGTAATCAGAATGATGGGAAGTTTGAGAGCGCTCGATTTAATCTAAACAGTAAACAAAAAAGTTGTTTGACCTTAACCCGTTCGGCAATTTCATTGGTCTAATGAAAGCTTCATGCCGCCAAAAAACTGAGCACGTCAAAAAAAAAATTGAAAGCGGGAAAAATCCATATATTAGCCGCGTCATTGTTTAAGCCGCGAGGTTCAAAGCTGGGAAAAAAGTTGCGGCTTATAGTCCGGAATTTACGGTAATCTAAGTTCCTGAAGCTTATCTATGTAAACTACTGGACCAGTGTATGACAAAGGAAATGGCCACCATCTAAGATCAGCCACTCCTTTTCAGATTCTCCACTGAGGACAACAGTGCCTCTTCTCCTGAGAAGAAACCCAAACCCATCACTCCCACCACGCTCACCCCTACCTTCCCCCGGCCTGCTGCAGACTGGCTGGGCCTCTCGCAGGATGATGAGGAGGAAGAGAAGGAAGAGCCCCCGCCTGTACCAGAACCCTTGAAGACCCCCTCCTCTTCGTCAGTGGGCAGCAAACCCTCCTTGTCTGGCAACCGCATTCCACAGCCATCGACAGAGACTCCAAACACCTCCTTCAAATCCCCCAAACCAGTAGGACCCAGTGCAGAGGTCTCTGCAAGCCAAAAGGACGAAGATGATTGGCTATCAGGGGCATTGAGCAGGAAGAAGACTCAATCATCCACACGGTCAGAGGAAAAGAGGACAACCCAGGAAGACGAGGTGGATCTGGAGTCGTTTCTCAGGTAAGGCCAGGACTAGGGTACTCTACAGGGCAGGCTGTGTCATACTACCAGAGTTCTAGAGAAACACCAACATTAGAAGCGACTGCTTACATCTCAGTACGTTGACATTGATTGTCTGTTACTTCCTCAGCAAATGTGGCTCTTCACCAGCTTCCAGGAGGAAAGATGCATCCACCCCCAACAAGGAACCAGGGTATGATCAACCTTAATCTAAATAGCTGTGATGTATAATATCTACCACTGCAATATTGCCCCAGTGAGCTATATGGGTTCTTGTGCTTTTGAACTTTGAGGTCAGGATTATGTTCCTTCTCTTAAAGAGATTCTCCTCTGCCCAGGGAGCCCTCCCACAGACAGCCCAGCCCTACTGCTCATTCTACCCCAGTGAGAGAGGACCAGTTCAGGCCTGGTATGTTACTCACTCCTGTCTTAGAGGACCCAGCTAACCATGTCCCTTTTCCCTGGAGGTTGTGCTATTCAACTTCTACCTCACGGGAAGCATATTTTATAACAACATGTTTTGTTTTTCCAAGCCAAGTCTCTTTCTAGTCATTTGGCTGATCCAGAGCCTACTAGAATGTCTACCCCTATCCCAACTGACCCTTCTGAGCAGACACAGGAAACCAATCACACATTCACTAGTGACCCAGCTGAGCCAATAGGGACAAAGAGTCATGCCCAGCCCCGACCAGCTCATTCCACTGCCGAAGAAACTGAGCCTATCAGGCAGAATTCGCACACAGACCACACCCCTCACTCACCAACACCTAAGACCCGTACTGAGCTTGTCTCACAGCCACAACCCACAGCCCTGTCAAAGGCACACATCAGCTCTTCCCTCCCTACAGATACCAGTCGAGCAGTCCACTCATCTCCACAATCCCCCACAATAGTCATCCAACATCCACCCACCAAACCTCAGCCTTTCCCTTCCTCTCAACTAGTCTCCCCCTTTCTATCCACAGCTGTGTCTGCTAGAGTAGGCTTCTATCCTGACCAGACCCCAGACCCCTCTCCCCTGCCAACCTCTGCTACCATTAGCTTACCCCTGCCCCAGCAGTACCATCCACCAGCCCTGCAGGATCACAGGGAGCCAGGATGGCCAAGTCAAGCAGAGCTGCCCCCTAACTACCCTGGCCCCATGCCCCATGCTATGATGCCTGCCTCTATGCGGTGTAGGTACTCTTAGGGAAACATAGGGATAGCTTATGGACAGTAGTCATTTTGAATAACTTTCTAACTGTATTCGTATTTCAAAAAATGATGTCTCTAGTTTCTTATCAATCACTGGCATTGATGATGGGCAGATTGTCCTGATTGACACATACTGACACATACTGTTCTTGGTTTCCCAGTGCCACAGCAAAGCCAGATGCAGAACACTGCACCTGTTGTCCAACCACAGGTATGTAAAGGCCTTTCTATTTTTCGTTTATATGCCCTAATGTCATTATGGATGATTTGTGTTTGGAAACCATAAGTCACTTATTTAATTGTTTAACTCTTCCTCTTTTAAACAGGTGTCTCTTTCAGCCAACAGTTTGCAACAACTCTTACTACAACAGCAGCAGGTAAAACAAATCTCTGATCACAATTACCTTTTCATTTGATGGAAACACTTCGCATTTCATTCGTTTGACTAATGTGAACACCGATACCTCATGTTTTATCAGATGTTCTCTTTTGAGAGTCTTCGGTAACTTGACTTTGGTGTCCGTCTCTGTCCGTAGTTGGAGTCCCAGCTGCTGGGGTTAGGGGGAGCTGTGGATGTAGCTGGGCTGCAGAGACAGAAGAGAGAGACTGAGAAGCAGAATGGACATCTAGCTTTACAGGCCCGCATCATCAAACTGGAGGGACAGGTATCGATCAACTGTCTTTTTGACAGTGATCTTCCTCTTTCTGCTATCCATAAACAACATTCGGCTCTGACTACTGCGTCTTCTCTTCCAGGTGAGATCTCTACAGCTGGAGCTAGACCAGAACCAGATGTTGCTGGAGAGTGTTCAGCAGAGACACAAGCAGGACACTGAGCTCATGGAGAACACACACAGGTATGACAGGAGCTTGGAGATCTATAGAAGTCCTGCCACCACCACAGACTGAATCACTACCTCTTTACCCAAAAGAGTGTGTGTGCATCCACCAGGGCTCGTGTGAAGCTGCTTGACGATTCCGCGGCACAGCGAGAAGCACGGGCACGACAGGAATGCGAGGACCTAGCAGAGCGCCTAGCCACCGTCACACGTATAGCTGAACAGGAGCGTATGGAGCTGCAGGCACAGCACCAGCGCAGACTGGCCCAAACCCAGCAGGACAGAGACCGAGAGGTGGAGCGACTCAGAGACCTACAGAGGTAGGGGGCTGCAAGATACCACATTAAAGAACAAGAGATTGTGGCCATGCCTGTATTTTCTCCCTAAAGCCCAGCTATTTTCACTGCTTGTGGATAAAAGAATGTATCTTTATATTTCCATAATGTTCCTTAATTTCTTTGCTTTGTCACGGTTTCCTTCCTCTAGGAAGTCTATTTTGGAGATGAAGAAAGACCACGAGGATCAGGTCCAGAGGCTGAAGAGATTGAAGGATGAGGAGATTGATGCTGTGACCAGTGCCACATCACAAACCAGGTCACACATGCAACCTTTGCATAAGAATTATACAGAGGACATGCTACATGTAACCAAACTCGTAACTTACTACAAGTTCTCTCTCATTCTGTGTATTGGCGTTGTAGGTCCCTGACAGTGGTGATTGAGCAGATGGAGCATTTCTCCCACAAGCTGGAGGACCTTTCGTCTCGGGTGGAGAGCACCCATGAGAACACAGCCCAGGGGCTGGAGCAGGGGGCACGGCAGAGAAACGAACAGCTCCGAGGTATCATACCACTGCTCAGTTTTATGAAAACAATGATTTTTATAATACAGAAATTTATATTTATTTTGCCTTCAGTCAGTGAGAATGTCATGACGTTATGTGAAAGTCAGCTTGTCTACTCGTTTCAGTGATGCAGGACCGTCTGGGCCAGCAGCAGAGGGCCATGGCAGAGGAGAGAACAAGGCTTAAAGAAGTCATCGCCAAGATGGACACCCAGCTGGCTGAGCAGCAGAGGCAACTAGAGAAGGTCAGGAGTCACTCAGAGGTTAGGTCTTTGTTGACTGTGCTTCTATCACAGGTTGTCATTGTAAATACGATTCTTCTTGACTTACTTGTATAAATAAAGGTCAAAGAAAAATGTTGCCATGTCACTCTGGGGAAAAAATGGGATTGTAAAGGAAAACGTGTCGAGTGACTTCATTTGAGGTCTTGTGTCAACACAGGGCTCCAGACTAAAGTTCAGTTGGTGGCACCACGCCCCTAAAACAAATCCTCAGCATCACAATAGAATACATTTGAGGCACCATCATATAAAGTCATTCACAATGCTTTATTATATATGCAGTCACTTAACTATACATTAATGTACATATTACCTCAATTGGGCCAACCAGCCAGTGCCCCCGCACATTGGCTAACCGGGCTATCTGCATTGTGTCCCACCACCCCCTCTTACGCTACTGCTACTCTGTTCATCATATATGCAGTCACTTTAACCATATCTCATGTACATACTACCTCAATCAGCCTGACTAACCAGTGTCTGTATGTAGCCTCACTACTTTTATAGCTTGTCTTTACTGTTTTCTCTACTTACCTATTGTTCACCTAATACATTTTTTGCACTATTGGTTAGAGCCTATAAGTAAGTATTTCACTGAAAGATCTACAGTCGTGGCCAAAAGTTTTGATAATTACAATTGACACTTATGAAATGCTTGTAAAGGCTGTTATTGACAATTACATGAAGTTGATGTAAAGAGTAAATATTTGCCACATCCTGACTGATGGCAGCCCATTCTTGCATAATCAATGCTTGGCGTTTGTCAGAATTTGTGGGTTTTTATTTGTCCACCTGCCTCTTGAGGATTGACCACAAGTTCTCAATGGGATTAAGGTCTGGGGAGTTTCCTGGCCATGGACCCAAAATAGATGTTTTGTTCCCCAAGCCACTTAGTTATCACTTTTGCCTTATGGCAAAGTGCTCCATCATGCTGGAAAAGGCACTGTTCGTCACCAAACTGTTCCTGGATGGTTGGGAGAAATTGCTCTCGGAGGATGTGTTGGTACCATTCTTTATTCATTGCTGTGTTCTTAGGTAAAATTGTCAGTGAGCTCACTCCCTTGGCTGAGAAGCAACCCTACACATGAATGGTCTCAGGATGCTTTACTGTTGGCATGACACAGGACTGATGGTAGCGCTTACCTTGTCTTCTCCGGATGTCCCAAACAATCGGAAAGGGGATTCCGAGAAAATGACTTTACCCCAGTCCTAAGCAGTCCAATCCCTGTACCTTTTGCAGAATATCAGTCTGTCCCTGATGTTTTTCCTGGAGAGAAGTGGCTTCTTTGCTGCCCTTCTTGACACCAGGCCATCCTTCAAAAGTCTTCACCTCACTGTGCGTGCAGATGCACTCACCCCTGCTGCCATTCCTGAGCAAGCTCTGTACTGGTGGTGCCCTGATCCCGCAGCTGAATCAACTTTAGGAGACGGTCCTGGCGCTTGCTGGACTTTCTTGGGCACCCTGAAGCCTTCCTCACAACAATTGAACCGCTCTCGTTGAAGTTCTTGATCCGATAAATGGTTGATTTAAGCGTAATCTTAGTGGCAGCAATATCCTTGCCTGTGAAGCCCTTTTTGTGCAAAGCAATGATGGCATGCGTTTCCTTCCAGGTAACCATGTTTGACAGAGGAAGAACAATGATTCCAAGCACCACCCTCCTTTTGAAGTTTCCAGTCTGTTATTCGAACTCAATCAGCATGACAGAGTGATCTCCAGCCTTGTCCTCGTCAACACTCACACCTGTGTTAACGAGAGAATCACTGACATTTCAGCTGGTCCTTTTGTGGCAGGGCTGAAATGCAGTAGTAATGTTTTTGGGGGGATTCAGTTCATTTGCAAGGCAAAAAGGGACTTTGCAATTAATCTGATCACTCTTCATAACATTCTGGGATATATATATATATATATACATATACATATACATATATATACATATATACATATATATATATATATACATATACATATACACATATATATATACATATACATATACATATATATACATATATACATATATATATATATACATATACATATACACACACACACACACACACTGAGGCAGCAGACTTTGAAAATTGTCATCCAGAACTGCGCACGTGACATCTAACATGTCCAAGCAGGAATGCATGATTCAAATTATTTTTTGTATGCAACCTAATCCAGTGATTGTCATGAATTTTTGGTTCACAATTAGTCAAAATAGGGCTCCAGAAGTTTCAGCATATAGACATGGATGTACCGTCATCTTTATGTGTGCTATTATATAGGCCAAATTCTCCACCCGAGGAAGTGGAAACCCAAAACACATTAGCTAGATCTAAATAAACACCTATTGCTAGAAGCATGCATTCAAACAGTAAATATAACCTCCTACATTTTTTTTTTTACCTTGGCCGATGCGCAAAACAGTGCACTTTGAGCTCAATAATGATCGTTAAGAAATGTGTATTATACCTACAGAAAGCAGACCCCTCCATTTTTAACATGGATAACTAGCTTGCTATCAAACTTATTTCCCCCCGCAAATGCATGAGGCTTACTCATTACAGCATCCAGCCCCATCAAAACAGGCAGGTACAGTGGCACAGCAGACATTTGAGGATAATGCACTTCACTGTTAAAAAAATGTTTTGATTGAGGTGACCAGGTAGAATGTGCAGCTTGCACCAGTGCCACCAAAAAAAATATGTACTTGCACAGCCAAGTGAAAGGGTCGCAATATTATATTCAGTGGTTGTCTTAATTTGCATGAATGGTTAGCTTCTTCCATTTCCCCAGAATGTTAAATGTGTTGTAGGAGCGCTGGAGAGTGAATGCAGAGCAGGCTAAGGCTGACTCATCTCAGAGAGGCCTGGACGAGGAAAGACGCTCTTTAACTCAGCACATCAGCATGGAGAGAGAGGAGCTGGAGAGGGCAAAAGTAAGACAGATACTGAGGGAGAAGTGGTTAAAGATGTCTGCCAGATCTCTTCCCAAGTCTTTCCCAACCCTGGTCCTCGAGTACCCCCTACAGTACACCTGATTCAACTAATCAAGCCCTGAATGAGGTGTAATGTTGGGGGTACTGGAGGACCAGGGTTGGGAAACACTGACTTAGAAGACCCCCCCCCCTACTCCCCTCCATGTCTAGAGTGCCCTGTTGGTGGAGCAGCAGCAGGTAATGCAGCGCTGTGCGGAGGAGAGGAGGAAGCTGGCGGCTGAGTGGACCCAGTTCCACACCCAGGAGAAGCAAAGGCAGGACCGGGCAGAGCGGGAGGCCAGCCGGGCGCTGGAGAGGGACGCCCACAGAGAGGGCTCCATCGTCAACATGGCACAGGTACTGCAAACTAGGATAGGACAACAAGAGGCTTGTATGTCTAGCATTGTTGCATGCAAAAAGCCAGCGTTTTACCATGTTCAGGCAATGGAGTTCACTTAACATTTCACTCACTTGATCAAGCAATTGAGATTTGCAGAGCTTTGAAACAGGCCGTCTTCTGTAATCACCAGGAACAGGTAGACCTGAAGCTGCGTGCTGGGGAGCTAAAGCAGCATGAGGCGGCTGTAGCGCGGGAGAGGGAGGCTCTGGAGAGACAGAGGGAGGAACTGGACAGGGAAAAGGAGAGGCTAAGTAGTACAGGCCTGCAGCTGAAGACACGTGCCCAGGAGGTAGAGGCCTTCAGCAAGGTCTGGACCACAACCTCATCACTTTTAACTAGCTATTGGGTTGACAGTAATGTATATAAATCATTGGTTGTTGTATGCGATAGAGTGGAGGTAGCACAATGTTGTGACTGGGCGCCCTGCTTCGGTATTTGCAGCTGGCATCAGAAAAATATAATGAGGGGGAGAAGGCCCTGCAGGAGTCCAGACAGGTGGAGTCTGAGCACCAGACCAGGCTGAGGAGCATCCACTCCCAGATGGAGAGACTGAGACAGCAGGAGCAGCACCTCCATCAGGTCAATAAGTGGGGGGGTATACTAGCCAATATCCCACAAGCCTCTGCTGGTACACAGCAGGAACAGCGCATTATGGTTGGAATGGAGCCAGTCTTATAGCACCTTTGAATTGTGTACAAATCATACCCAGACTCATGGAAATGTTAGTGTATATCAACTAACCATTTCCCCTTCTGCAGGAGAGAATGAAGACTGAGCAGCATAGAGAAATGAGACTCAAGCACAGCCTTCCAATCACTCAATCTATGGCCCCTATATTAACAGGTGGGCTGAGCCTTTTACAAAACAAATATTTTTTGCTGAATTAACACAACAGCATATTTTACAATATTTAAAATACTGCAGACTTCAGACCAGTGTTGGCAGTACCTCAGATGGCTTCCACCAAGGCTGTTCGCCAGCCCTCACCCCTGTTCTCTAGTCCGGATTCTACAGAGCTCCAGGCCAGATTGGCCCTGCTCAGGCACACAGCAGAGAAGGTAACTAATGCATTACTAACCAAATCAAGTGCTTACAATCAGTTTAAAGTTGGACAGTTTGGGCCAAAGCAGTTTACAACTGAAGTCAGCTTTGAAAATTACCTTAGATGTTCTAGTAAAGATGGAACAAGCAGATTAGTTTCAAAATCTTTATTGTAGATAATTTACTTGTTTTATCTTCTTAGGATCGTGACTTCCTGCAGGACGAGCAGTTCTTCCTGGACACACTCAAGAAAGCACCTTACAATTCAGCCTTTCACACTGATTAACTGTGGGGCTTAGAGCCCTGTGACTTGTCTTGGTTTTAAGTACACATTAAACTTTGCATTTTCTAATGTTCGTATTGAACTTGTTTCTTTGTCAGTCACTGATCATTCATTTGGTGAATTTCAGTTCAGTCCTGTCCTTGGCACGTCTTTGACCCCATTACCTAAAATGAAAAACATCTAGTAAGCCAAGGAAGGGCTCCAGCAGTCAACTTATCTTATAAAACCAGAAAGTGAGTACCGTAATTTCCGGAATATAAACCGCTACTTTTTTCCCATGCTTTGAACCTCGCGGCTTAAACAATGACGCGGCTAATATGGATTTTTCCCGCTTTTCAAAAACAAAACAAAAAACATTGACGTGCTCAGTTTTTTGGCGGCATGAAGCTTTCATTAGACCAATGAAATTGCCGAACGGGTTAAGGTCAAACAACTTTTGTTTACTGTTTAGATTAAATCGAGCGCTCTCAAACTTCCCATCATTCTGATTACAGTAGTCATTTTGTCACCCTCATCATGGCAAAGACAGAGAAATGCATATGATGCAGCTTTCAAGTTGAAGGCGATTGATCTGGCTGTTGGAAAAGGAAATAGAGCTGCTGCATGGGAGCTTGGTCTGGAGCAATGACTTTCTTGGTAGGCTACTGTTTACTGCAAATTTTTTATTACAAGCCGTGTTTCGTTAAAGCCTGTGTAAAGTTAATTTCTTTCAATGTACCGGTATGCACCTGCGGCTTATTTATGTTATTTATTATTATCATTATTTATGTTATTCTTAGACGTGTGCGGCTTATTTATGTTCAAAATAATATATATTTTTTTAATTCAGTGGGTGCGGCTTATATTCAGGTGCTCTTAATAGTCCGGAAATTACGGTACATATGGATCTCCCATCAAGCCTCAGGGGTTTCTATAAGTCAACACTGCTGTTCAGACAGGGATAACATGTTTCATCACAGGCTTGTTACCCGCTTCACATCTGCGCCGCCATTACTCATACCATTTAATTATCAGCCACAAGACTACTTCAGTTCATGTAGTAGTTACCTGATCTAATTCCAGGGGTTCACATCCAGGTTGGCAGACCTGTAGAGAAATTACGTTAATTTGGTTCAATGCTACAATTGCCAAAAGCGTGGTGACATTCAGGATTGTGAATTTCTCAGAGCAGCTTTATCCAGCGTCAGTTATCGCATCAGACGGCACTTCCTATGCAGCAATTTCATCTCTGAAACCACAGTCACCATTATATCCACTGTAAAGTAAACCTTAAACCTAGATGAGCACTTACCAATCAACAGTTCTCTTGACCCTCCGGCACTATAAACATTTGAAATATTAATACATGTTCATCATGATAATACTTTAATGAATCATTATCCCATAATTTGAATCTCCCATCAAGTCTCAGGGGTTTCTATAGGTCAACACTGTTGTTCAGACAGGGATAACTTGTTTCATCACAGACTTGATACTACACCCTCCACAGATTGAACACTATTACTTAGCAATCTGACCATCACTTAATGTCCAAAGTAGTAGTTACCTGCTCTCATGGGAGTAACTTCATTGGAACATTTTTCATAGGATCACACCCAGGTTGGCAGACCTGTAAAGAAATCATCATGTTTGGGTCGCATTACCACAATGGTCAAAAAAAATTCACATTCAGGGAGGTGCATTTCTCAGAGCATCTTCAGTGCGAAGTAAAACTAATCAATGTCTCCATTTGAGTCACAAGAGACCATTGAGGTTCTAGCTAAGTACTTACCAAGCAACTGTCCATTCACCCTCCGAGGCCACAACACTACAAGAAAGGTTATCAATTAGTCCATTACTGCACAACTTCAATTAATGATCTTGCTATGCAACATGGCTACATAAAACCTTGAGAAATTACGCCACACAATACATTCACTCAACTGACTACTGCCAAAACGTACCCATTCAGATCATATGAGTCTTCCATCAAGCCTCAGGGGTTTCAGTAAGTCAACACTTGTTCAGACAGGGATAACTTGTTTCATCACAGGCTTGTTAATTAAGCTAGGTAGACACGTCAGACCGGTTCAAATCTGACTGTCATCAAACTGCCCAATTTAAAACTGGTCAAACGTAATCATAAAGATTGTTTTACCTCTTGAGTGGACACAGCCCATAGGACTTCTGACGTCCATCCACGTTAGTTAAGATAGGAGTCCGTTCAAACGGCTCTAAAAGGTGCAGACAAAGATCAGACGGATACATAGCTAACCACATGCAATAAGATACAATGTACAGTGGAAACAATGTTTCGCGCTAGTAAATTAATCATAAGTCTGCCACAAATGTTGACGCAGACCACGTTCCCACGCCTCAGGCGTCCTGCACCAGTGATCACTAAACAAAATCCCAACACTAACTAAAACCCGTTATGTGATAAGAAAAAAATCAGTTAACGTATGTTCGAACTGATCTACAGAAACACCAGGGTTCTAGAATGTTATTTAAACAGGCCAGGCCTAGACTTCTGGTTAGAAAGTTAGCTAACGTTAGCTTGCCATGTGGCTAGCAGTTAGCGAACTAGTTACTTCGGCACGGCTAACAGTGGTCACTTACAATTTACACTCATGGTGGCTGGTCGACACTGGAGTTCGTAGAGTGTCTTTGAAGCATTTTGCTATGAGTTGATGCGGATAGTTACCCCCCCAAACAAATTCAACCAGCCACATATCCTCTACTCTAGATACGTTCGAAAGACTGAAATTGTGCTTATGGTAGGTTTTTATACCTTTCAATACGTCATACCCCCCATGTGACCAATCTTGGACCAGTAGGGAGGGGTTTTGAATTTCCCAGAGCAGACCTCAAGTGGCGCACATATCAGGAAGACTACTCACTCAGCCGTTGGGTGACTTCATGTTTTAATCAGTGGTTGCAATCTGTCTCAGTGAATGCACCTATTAATACATATTTGTGATTTCATTTACATATTTTTCTTATTTCTTTGTCCTCTGTTGCAAGCCAGTGTCCCTTGGTGCACATTTATGCACGTGTGGCACACTGGGGGGCATAAACCAGGACATAGCAGGCATATATCCGACTTTGTGAAATAATAATGGAAATATATATATATACCGGTAGTCTAGACCTAAATGATTGAACAACATGGGATATTCTGACCATATAGCCTACAAATAGACAAATGAGAGCCTTGGTTTGAAAATACCTAATTGCATTTGGTGAGGCTATAAGAGAGCAATCAATCTAAAACATTGCATCTCGTATTTCCTAATAATATTCTAACACCAATAGATCGTATTATTTGCTACTGGTAAAATAGGCCTTGAAGTAGCCTAGCCTATTCATTATCCACGAGGTAAATAGCAAAGCGGTAAATAGGCCTAACTGATCAACAATGTAACCATTAGCCTGCAGCAAAATGGGTTATGGTAATATTTGCTCAAAATGCAAAACATTTGTTATATTCCATGAGAAGAGGTGGATTCCTGACATTGGGCATCCTTGTCCAACTTTCATGTCTCAGTGTGTGATTCCCCTTTTAGTCACTAGGGAGAGACCTTTCAACAAGGAAAACAGCTGGTTGACTCCGGGTCCTACAGCAGTCAAACAGGCAGGGGCAGCCAGCCGCAGTCATCCTCATCAACCGCACGCCGATCTGCGGATCACATCGTCCACCGGATGGATAACGACATCGCCGAACCTGACCCATCCCGTCAGCGCAATGGTGTCGTGGAAGGGCTTTATGGAGAATTCACGGACTCGCTCAACGCAAAGGTCAGATATTCTGTGAGTTTGACTGAGAGTGCTCTCACTATTCAAAAGATCTCGTCACCTGGACAGGATGAGGTGGTTTTCCATTTAGCTGACTGTCTTGGCTGCCGGGCTTATAAAGTGGAGGACGAAGCGGACGTTGGGGCGTTCTTTACAGCCTATTTCTACCCGTTCAAGAGGCGATGGATAAGCACAGGCATGGCCCGGCAGAAAGTAGAGCAGTGCTTTCGGGTCGCACTGGTCCAGGACCCTCTCACTAATCTTCAAGAGGCAGAGAGATGGGCGCGTGCCATCAGAGAAGCTTCTATCCGCCAGATACCCCGACGACATGGTGAGATGCAAGGCTGCATAGTTGAAACAAAACAGTTGTTTCTTTCTGGTATAGTTATGTTTGATGAGGGCGTAGGTTCTAATTTAATTTAGCTTAACAGCATCAAACTTTAGGCTATTTATATAGATAACCTGAAAAGTCTGTCATCATTGCCATATACTGTGTTTCCTCATTTATTTAGGAGGAATTGTATACTCTGCCCAGGGAAATGGGGCTTATAAATTCAGTTCAAAATGTGAGGGTAACTTTCCATCACCTTTATCCCATACTGCACCTAAGGTCCAGTAATTCACAACCTGCTTACTCGGTTTATATAGAATAGGATAGGCTTAAGTGCCAACTGAGTGGGCAAGGTTGGAGAAGGAAATGGAATGTCCTGGAAATGGAATGTCGTTCATCTCTCACACCCAAGAACCAGCTTTACCTGCTGTGGGAGGATGACTGCCAGTTACCTTTCTCAGAGTGAAATCATTTGCATAGATTTGCAACTGTGACATTTCTGTATAATTTGTAAGGGGTAATTTAGTCATCCCAAAAGCAACATTGCTAAGTACTCAAGTGATTGAACTCATCATTTTTCATCTAATGGTGCTTATGCCTGTTGTCTTGGATCAGGAAAACCCTTATTACAACACAACCGTATTCAAATGCCTGCTTTAGAAATCTTCAGTTCATGTCATAGACTTAGGTCCATGTGCAGAGACCCGACTGACCCTACTGAATCAGTTCTGAACATGAAACAGAGTGCTGCTGATGCTAATTACCCAGTTATCACTCACTGATGAGATCATTTGGTGTGGATGAAGCTGCCACAGGGAAAGCCATATGCAAAATATTATGCTGACATTCTGTCAAAATATCACACATTATTTTGAATTGAGTTTATCCAAGTTATTGCTACAAGATGAAATGTCTCTTCGTTAAATTGCATTATTAGATTGGTTTTATTAGTTTATTCGGATCCCCATTAGCTCTTGCGAAGCAGCAGCTATTCTTCCTGGGCTCCACACAAAAACATAGAACAGGACAAGACACAAAACACTGATACGCTGATAGACAAGAACAGTCACACAAATAAGATAGGAGTGCATGTGCCATGGGCCTAAATTGGCAGAATGTAAGGGAATTTCCATCTGAACAAAAATGAGAGCTGTCCAGGATATAGTCAATCATAAATCTATTCGGTTTAAGTTGCAAGAAGGAGACACCCTCCAGCATAGAAACATAAAAAACCTCTAACGGTCCTTCTCTGAGAAGGCACTTATATATTAATCAGACAGTACCAAATATTCTCTAAACATCAGCCCGAGAGCCTTGTATGAAGTCAAAATAAAAGACAGTGACTTTGCCAGCTGCTACAGAATCACACAGTGTTCATAATGTCATTGTGTCCCTAGTCCTTGTTTCTTCAGTAGCTCTGGCGTCAATCACTATCGAACGATATGAGAACAATCCATAACATTCAGTGACAGGTCTAGTGACCATCAACCCGTACACAAATGAGTATCATAAATAGAGCACTGGAAATCATGTATTACAGAACGGGAAAACATATACATATGCTAAGCATTATGTTAATTATCTTAACTGAATATCAACTTTATTCATCTTAAATATTCCCCATTACACAGAGTGAAGATAATTGTCCATAAAACAGGTGTGCCTGCCTATTATCTGCTTAGGGGCCCATGGTTAGGGGCACTCTCTAGACCCCTCAGCAGCATAGTTCTAGAGGAAACGGATATTTGATTTGGCAGTGACGGATTTGGAATGTTGGTTGCCAGAAATGGAGTCAGGTGTTGGTGGAATAAGGAATGAGATCGCCCCGTGAATTGCCCTTTAGGTGTCCAAGGCAACTGAGACAAGGGTCTTTGTGTGAGTTGCACCTGTATGAAAGTCAGAGGGACCGACTAATCCCTGTTCTAGAGGGTGTATGAAAGTCAGAGGGACCGACTAATCCCTGTTCTAGAGGGTGTATGAAAGTCAGAGGGACCGACTAATCCCTGTTCTAGAGGGTGTATGAAAGCCAGAGGGACCGACTAATCCCTGTTCTAGAGGGTGTATGAAAGTCAGAGGGACCGACTAATCCCTGTTCTAGAGGGTGTATGAAAGCCAGAGGGACCGACTAATCCCTGTTCTAGAGGGTGTATGAAAGTCAGAGGGACCGACTAATCCCTGTTCTAGAGGGTGTATGAACATCTGAGGGACCGACTAATCCCTGTTCTAGAGGGTGTATGAACATCTGAGGGACTGACTAATCCCTGAACGGATATTTATGTTAACTAATTTCATTTTATCTGGTGGTGCAGCTGGATAAATTGGATTAAGAAGGCAATTTATTTTTCTGCTGTAAGGTTAATGTTTAGGGAAAGCTATCAGACACTTTCAGTGCATAATCCCACATCATTTTGTTGAAACTGTAGATGCTAGATATTCCTTTTCCAGTTGTTTTATTGTGGTTCAGTCACAGCTTGACTGTGTAAGGACTGCACAGTGTGTGTTTAAGTATCTGCAGTCTACCATTCAGTTCCTGTCACAGCCAGGTCATAACGGACTGAATGAGGTGTAATAATGAAATCCCCAAACAATGTGATGTACCTTTGCACATCAAAGGCCATGGAAGGTAATATCCTGCTATTTGCAATGCTTAGAGGTACCATAAAATGAATGTCTGCATTTTTGTAAGGAAATTCAGTCTGTCTTGACTTTCAGGAAGGTAAAACGTTTTCAGTATGAACTTATACGACTAAAACCAGATATAAAGTATGTAGAAAAGATAATGGACCTATATATTTTTAAATAAGATCATCTTTGAGAACTAACAATCACCAAAATAAAAACTCAGGGAGAATCTAAAATTCAAAAAAATGTCATGGCCCCCATTGATTTTGTTATCATGTTTGAGTCACTCAGATAGCATAAGAACACGACATAAGCCATGGCAAAATGTGTACAATTGCAGAAAATGAGCTTTAAAACTTCAAAATGTTGTCTCTGTGTGTGTTCCACGGAGAGGGTATGTATCTGTCACTGTGATATCGCCCTACGGCCCAATGCTCTGCTGACGCCACAGTGTCTCTCAGTGATGGAGACAAGAGCTGAACGATGCCCCTGCTACATCAGTGGCCTCTCACCCCAGCCAGGCTGATCCCCCGGGGCCCTCGTCTCCCGCTCTGCTCCCTCAGACAGGCCTGCCTGTGACAGGCTGTCAGGGCCCCTGGCTCTACCTCTGTGGGCTGGGTGTCTAACCCCCCACCCTAATCTTTGACTCACTCAAGCTTGTTTGTAGATATGCCAGCTATGTCTGAGTCATGGAGGTAGTGTTACACCTTGGGGACAGCTGAGACAGCAAGCTTTCACTTAAAGACATTTCTACCAGCATTGTCTTTTGTTTTCCTCAGTGTTCTGGCTAGTTTTCACTTATATTGATGTGTCATAGCAATAATGCAATAATGTGTGGACATAATGAGAGATATTATGTTCTAAATTCATGTGTTTGGTAATACTATATTTATTGCTTTAGTAATAGATTGATTATACACAGCAAAGTTGATCAGTTAATCAGTTCTTTTCATTTGATCCCAGCCTCAGTACTTGTTAGTACTCACACTTACTCAGCCACCTCACCTCTCTGTTTACCCTTTTCCTCAGAGAAACACACACACTAGCTTGCTTGTCAGACAGCCCTTCAGCATGAGTCAGTTCACATCTGCCCACAGGCACTTAACCACAGCCTCACACACACACACACACACACACACACACACACACACACACACACACACACACACACACACACACACACACACACACACACACACACACACACACACACACACAGGACCTAAAAGGTTGTTTCCACAGAAATGACTCTGGGCAGCATGTTACAAAATATGACTTAGCTCCTCATTTAGGGTCCTCACTGTGTCTGTAACCAACTTGACTGGTGAAGATCACCGCCTGCAACAGAAGCCCTGTTCATACCTAGTTCTAACATGCACCTTTTGTCCTGATCTTGTCAACATTCTGATTGTGCCCACATTTTTAGACAGGTGTAGACGATGAAAAGACACACTGTGAATTGATTGTAATCAGATATTCCTGAGGTAGTCAGGCACGGATTGTGTCTGGATATCAGTCAAGTGTAAACAGATCTGGAATGGTCAAACTATTTAAATTATCATTATACCAGCCTCAAACATAATTGACAGATACCACCATTGATTTACGGCATCAGTAATTGTCTTAAAATAAATACATTCATGTTATTTTGAAAGAATATCTGTCAAATAATTTGCTTACAGGGAGGCATCAGCTAATCTGGTCACAATGCGGACACAGTGAACGGATAAGAGACACATTTTAATACAATGTGTAGACACGACAAACCTTGATCACATAGTTATTGGATCATATTGATCAGATCACATGTTAGCGCAAGGTGTAAACAATGCTATAATGAACTCTGTATGACTGCTACTGAAACTTTTGTAACTATCAAGCTTCGGATAGCTTTGCTTTCATGCTGTATCTATGTGAATGAGTTTTTTTCCTGTGATAAGTGAAACACCGAGCTATGCAGTATTTCTAGTTGCAGTCCATAGGTGCACAAACATACACTTCTTTTAATGTCAACTTGATATGTTTTCTATACCCAATGATAGACCTAATAATGATAACCGGTCTTTGACGGATTAGATCACCTGTGAGCACATATGTTAGAGCCCACCTCTTATTGACCCAGGAACCATGGAAATGCTTCCTCAACTTATACTCTGAGGCTTCTGGGAGCTGAAGGCTTTTGAACAATGGGAGGCCCTATGTTACAAAGTAACGTTACCAAGTTAATGAGTAGACCAACGTCTAGTTTGCATCTTTAGTTTTTGCCCCAAGCAACCATTAATGTACTGCTACAGGAGACTGAAGGAGTCAGGAGACAGGAAACACAACAGAATACAGCAGAGCATGATATTGCTTACATGGAAATATCTCATGTTCTGTGGTGGTAAAGGCGGGGCTGAATTCCTACTCACAAGCTGTCGGGAGGATTTAAACCACCTCTGTATTTGAGGCACAAGGACTACAGCATTGGCTTTGACCCCTGAGGAGGCAGCGATTGTTCTGTCATCCCTGAACTGTTTTATTGAAGCCTTTATTTGGCTCATTGTATTGAGAGCATTTTATAGAGCTCATTTGACTACACTTGAGTGGAAAAACGGACCCTAAAAGTTATGTACCAAACTGCAGCATCCACCATTGTGTCTGAAAGACATGTAGTCAGAGCCTTTTGTGTATAAAAGCCACATTGTGTAGTGTGAAGAAAAAATACAATGGCAACCCTTTGTATGAATGGGGAAGAGTTAGCAACACTGTTTTGATACTGTCTTAATACTGCTCTTTCTGATGGTTTCACACCTCACTTTGAGATATTTTGGTACCTCTGCTGTCCCTGCACAGGAGCCAAATGAGTAGGAGGTGCCACTCCAGGTCAGCTGGCTGGTAATTGGATTTCTGGGCAGGGACAGGGGAGGCCATTTCCGCTCAGACGGCACTGGGCATGAACCAGACAGAGGGGCCTTGTGTGGAGGGACAGTGGCACAGCAGGGTAAGGGTGTACCGGTGCCAGTCCTGTTGGCATGAGGCTACAGGGTGGAATTCACAGGGCAGCGCGATGGCTGTTTCACTGCTCCCAGGGGTCCAATTAGGCCCATGGGACCTGTCCCAATGCCCAGCAGAACCGGACTCACAGTCACTGGTGGGAAGTTGCTTCTGCATGTGGCAAATGCAGGGTTCAGAGGATAATGCTCAACTGCCAACCTTGATCCGGTACAGGTACTCTGTGTAATGTCTGACAGGGTTAATTTGAGTCTGAAGTACTACTCATAACCACAAACAAGTGTAATCTCTGTAAGGATGACCCCAATTAGTCGATTGGTCGATTGTTTGGTCAATAGGCTGTTGCTTGACCAAATTTTTTTTAGTCGACCAGTGGCAAATGTATATTTTTTAAATTATGTGGACTAATCCATTTTGAGGCCGCAGGGATGGCAGACCACAGTATCACCAGTAGTACATTTACCGTTAATTACCATCATTTATCATTTGGAATGTTTGTTTGGTTATGGTAATTTATGTTAATACATTCAATATCTTATCCTAATTACAGGTCCTGGGTGGCACAGTCAGGACATTTTTGACAGTCCTGGGTGGCACAGTCAAAAAGCACTGCACCGCAGTACTGAGGCATCACTACAGCCCGGGGTTCGATACCAGGCTGTGTCACAACCGGCCGTCACCGGGAGCCCCATAGGACTGCTCACAATTGGCCATCCGGGGTATGGGAGGGTTTGACCGGTGCGGCTTCCCTTGGCTCATCGTGCTCTAGCAACTCCTTGTGACAGGGCCGGGCGCCTGCAAGCTGACTCCGGTCATCAGTTGAACGGTGTTTCCTCTGACACATTGGTGCGGCTGACATCCAGGTTAAGTGAGCAGTGTGATAAGAAGTAGGTGCCAGGCGGGTCATGTTTCGGAGGACCTTCGCCTCTTCCGAGCCAATTGAGGAGTTGCAGAGATGAGCCAAGGGACCTAATTTGGGGAGAAAACGGGGTAAAAAAATATGCTTGTGACCGTCGGGCCTGGTTAGTACTGGGACGGGAGATCACCTGGGAATACCAGGTGTGTCACATCCTGGCCAGTATAAGGGTTAATTGTCATTGTAGTTTGGTCAGGACGTGGCAGAGGGTATTCGTTTTATGTGGTTCGGGGTGTTGTGTTTGTTGAAGGGGCATTTGATTTAAGTATTCCGGGGTTTGTTGGGCACTGTCTGATATTCATGTATTCTATGTTTAGTCTAGTGAGTCTGTTTCTATGTTTGGTTAATTGGGGTTGGGACTCTCAGTTGAAGGCAGGTGTTGTCTATTTGCCTTTGATTGAGAGTCCCATATAGTAGGGTGTGTTTGTCATTTGTGGGAGATTGTTCTGTGTTTAGCCTTGTGCCTTGCCAGACTGTTTTGTTGATCGTTCGTTCTTTTGGTGTTCATTTTGAATTTATTAAAACGTCAAGATGAGCATACACATACCGGCTGCATTTTGGTCCTCCTTTTCCAACGACAACCGTGACATGGTGCTGTAAGCTAAAAACTGTATTATTATTACAGTATTACCGTTGTCATTGTAGGAGTGGAAACGTTGTTGGCAGAGTGCACAACCTAAGTTTTGGTTTATTTCATTCTATTTCCGAGTTGTCAATTTATTCACTGTCTTGTTTGAAGCGCCCCTGTCAATCTTGAGTAAGTACATGTAAGTACACATAGAAGTAGGCCTAGGCTACCTGGCCTGCGTGCAAATGTAGACCTATAAATGTGCCCATTATGGGATCTGATACTATTTCTGATTGTCTTAACTCACCATTACTGTGGAGCTTCTCAGTCATCTTTCCTTCGCCTCAAACAGCAAATAAACAGTCTGTTTTTACATCCATTGAGAACGACAATAGTTCCTTAATTAGCATAGCCTAATTGAAAAATTCGCTCCCTTTTGATAACCACTCAGCATGAAAGGGTGAAAAGATCTCATGCTCTGATCCGGTTGAAACGTCATAAAATAGGCCTGCCTGATTACTTCTTATCCCTTGTGCAAATAGCCTACAGCTGTGTCTTTTTGGGAAACTCTGAGAGGCCAGGATATTTTTACATATTGGCAATGGCAATAGAAGTTATTTTTTTATTTGAATAATTTTCATTTAGATAGAATTGTGATTAACCACATTACATTTATTTTGAGACATGAGGACTTTAATATAAATTAAATGAAACTGTTCCACGAATATGTGCATATGAAAATCATAACTGGCACGCAGATCAGGAGAAATGGTATGATAACTTGGCACTCCAAATGGAAAAGGTTGCCAACCGCTGGTGTATCCTATTACTGGCAACTTCAGGAGCATAATGGCAGAATCTGTGAAGCCCAGCAGCAGCGAGAGGAGGCGGGTCGGATCAGGAACAGGTTAGGACTATTGATCTCTGGCTTCCACTTTAGTAATTTGTGTGTCTTAATTTTTAATCGCAGTGCTTAAAGCATCAGACAAGCTAAGAAAGCCTGCATATAGTTGATTTTATTCAAACATAGGGTGTGTCTATAAATGGGAAAATACATGTTTTTAAATTTGGAACAATCTATTGGTTGAAAGAACAGACGACTCTCGACTAAGATTTGTTTTTGTCGGGGACAGCCCTAAATCTCTCTTATGATTAACTATGGCCTCTGAGAAGACAGTGTCACCTGTGCAGAAAGACAAGGGCATCTATAGTAACTGCAGTATCAGAGGCTAGGAGTTCATCCTGAGTTAAAAACAACTGTCTTTGAAATAATCTCTCATGGCGCTCTGCAACATCTGAACAAGTTCTGCCAGCTTTTAATTATTCCGTTGGTGTCTGGTAATAGTACTAAAGATAACCACACAGATCATAACAGTACATTACTTAAAGAAATTATCCGGTACTTTTGCATACTTTTTAGCCAGTAGTTCTGAAAGTAGCACTCATGAGCCAAAAGTGTTCCCTGTAAATTGTGTACTGCCTCACATATATGCAGAAATGTGCACCACGTCATTGCTTTCTCTCTCGCTCTGCTCTGGGTGCATCTTGCTAGCTTTCACTCAAATTGCGAGGGGCTGAAGCTCATTGGCTGGAAGTCAAATTGCTAGGTGTTCTGGCTCACGTGTGGGAAAATGTAGGGAAAATGATGCAGCACAGAAAAATTGTCACTTTCAAACTAGGGATTTGTGGCTAATTTAGGTAAAACTGCAGATTGACACATCCAGCCCAAATTCGGGAGGTTTAAAAAATACTTAGTATTCGCCAAAGTTCCGGAGCATATCTTCAACTACAACATTAGGAGAATGAGTTGAAGTGGCATGTGTTTTGTTAGACTTACATTTCTGGGGAAAAATAAGTGGATCACAAAAACAATAACGTCAAGCACCATCTGTGAGTGAATGGTGTCACTGCCCTTGGTATCACTGTTTAATGCTATTTTATTGAACAATGGTTTTCTGCCAAGGGATCTAGAGGGTAGAGACTCCTTTCATAACCTCTTTGACATGTCTGAGATGGATGTCAGAAAAACATTTGGGAAGACAATGGAGAGTTGCATGATTGATGTTTCCTTGATACTAGAAAATTAAGTGGAGCAATTATTCCCTTGACAGCTTGAGAATACCAACTCACAAACTATTCCTTCTTCCCTCTAATGTTTATCTACATCTTTCACTCCATTGCTCTCTTTTTCTATTCTCTCTCTCTCTCTCTCTCGCTCTCTCACTCTCTCAGATGTGAAGTACTATGAGGTACGGCGGCCCTGCAGGGTCATGGTTCTGGTGAACCCCCAGAGTGGGCGGGGCCAGGCTCTGCAGCTTTTCTCCGGGCAAATCGAGCCCATGCTCACCGAGGCTTCAGTCCCCTACACATTGGTCATCACTGGTCAGTCCCCTACACATTGGTCATCACTGGTCAGTCGGTCAGTCCCCTACACACACTGGTCAACACTCAGTCCCTTACACACCTACCTGCTCGAGCCCTATTATCTCACTGCCCTGATTGTGTGCGCGCACACACACACACACACACACACACACACACACACACACACACACACACACACACACACACACACACACACACACACACACACAGTGTTTGACTCTGCACTGCCTTATCAGATCCCCTGCTCCCAGTATTATATACTCTCAACTGCTTTTCACTAACAGTAGCAATGAGTTCAAAGTCACTGAACTCTGCATAACCTTTCACTGAATAAAAGTCAGGTATCTTTGAGCAAGCAGGAACAATCCAAGGAGCCAGAAAGACTTTTAAAAATCACTTCAGCTACACATTAACACCACCACCTATACTTCACTAGCACCCGGTATAGCTGACAAGAAGCTATCTCTGCCAGCGTTACAAACCATCACCAAGACACCTATGAGTTGTTCAATGCCTTCTTAATCTTTGAAACAACTGAAAAAGGAGAGAACAGAGAGAGAGGAGAAAGAGTGTGAGTTCAGTCCCAGGGGACATGGGGAAGGTTAGCATCTGGATGGTGATGGAAAAAGACAGTCTAATTACCGACGGTCGGCGTGACGATGCCGACCTGGGACTGCTGGGAGCTGGGGCTGGGAGAATATGGGTCACCAGAGGCTCTCTCAGCTAGCGCTCAGCTAACACTGCTTCCCCTCCACTGCCTGGGTACTGTAGCTAGCCTGTCTGAGTGGATTAACCGGCGCCACCTCGCTGCCCTGCCTGCCTCCACTTAGGGAATGGAGCCCTGCAGAACTATCATGCCACCTACTAGTCTATGCCAGAGGACTAAGGCACACTGAGAGGATCGTCTTTCAGCGAGGGGGTAACTCTGGGGTTTTCTGGGGTGTGTGTTCATGTGCTTGTGTGCATCTGCATCTGTGTGTCTCCCTCAGAAACTGTGGGAGCTCATGTGGAAAACAGTTCAATGTTCAAGTACCTATGTATTCAGGAACTGAGAGCAGAAAAATGTTATGTTGGGCATGCGTTGGTATCATCCTAACCCAAAAGGGACCTTGGTTCATATCACATTAACAGAGAGTAGCTACCAAGCTATAGCTCATCAGAAGAGAGGATTACATCAAATCCAGAAAGCCAAGAGATGGTGAGGTAGCCCCTGCCTATGTGTGTTTGCGTGTGGCAGTGACCCCGTGAATACGGAGAGGGCTGGGAAGTGCAGCCTCAGCCTCCAGCCAGCAGCATAGAGTGCTGAGTCAGCCGCAGCAGCCTCCCTCTGTTTTTGCCTGACAGCACAGGACCACATCACTACGCACTCAGTCTCCCCATACATACCAAACTGCATGGACTTAAAGGAAACTCAGTGGGTGAGGGAGGGCTAGGGGACAGGTACATGTTATGCTAGGAGAGGAGGAGAAGAGGAGGAGGAGAGGAGGAGGAGAGGGGGGTGGATGTAGTAATGGAGTTTTCATGGTCATTTTTCAAACCTCATAACACATATGGTAACTCAAGCAGAAAAGTAATGCCCTTGTGATGACAATGCCTCAACACACACACACACACACACACACACACACACACACACACACACACACACAGGCATAGACACACACAATTGCAAAAACAAACAAACACAATACTGCCTTTAGCAGAGCTGATATTTGCTGCAGAACACAAGTCTCAGCTGGCAGAATTGTGCTAGACAGTGTGCTTAGAGGGGATCCAAGGACATCTCCAATAAAAACTCCACTAAACAAACAGTCAGCCCCAGTCGTCACATTAACCATGACAGCAGTGGCAGATGTTTGCACTAAGGCATGGCTGCTTTGAAGACCGCCGTCGGCCAGTTGAATAGCCATTGCATGGTCTAATGTGATATGTATGGACTGATAGAGGGAAATTGAATCCCTTTTCTCTCCAATCTCACTGATCCCACCCTGGGGGCTTCTGGTGAAGGGAGGCCATCTCTCGGACCTTATTCCTTCTCTCTTTCCTCCCTCCTTCTCCCTGTCCCTCTCTCTCATGGCGTTTCTCTCTGTCCCCCATAGAGCACCAGAACCATGCGAGGGACCTGGTGAGAGAGACTGATCTGTCACAGTGGGACGCTCTGGTCATCCTGTCAGGAGACGGGCTGCTGTTCGAGGTGCCCCAAGTATAGACACTGCATGAACACATTTCCAGCATAGCTAACTTGTCTAAAGTTTCCCTAAGACTGTTTGAATAAGCAGTGGGGTTTGTGGGATACAACTCTCAGTTGGAGGGTCATGGCCTGATGCTGTTTGTGTGTGTTTGCCTGTCCGGTCAGGTGTTGAATGGTCTTCTGGAGAGAGAGGACTGGGAGGAGGCCATCCAGACCCCACTGGGCATCTTACCAGGGGGCTCGGGCAACGCCCTGGCAGCCTCCGTCCACCACTACACTAAGTAAGTCCATTAATGAGACATTTAAATGCATAGAGTACAGTAGAATGGAATGCGATAGGAAAACTGGCCTGGACAAAGAAGGTGATTTATCCCTTTTCTATGGATGATGTAATTATCACATTAGCTGACTGGGCAGAGTAGGCACATTTCTCCAGAGACAAGGGAGAGAGATGGTGTCTGCTTCAGCTTCACACTTCATAAAGTCCAAGAAGAGTCATTATTTGAGGGTTGCTGATAGCTACTTTTAATGGAGTGATGTAATGGGTTCTAGATCAACAGGAAATTCAGTGGACTACTACTGAGGTAGTGTCTGGACCGCCTTTATTACTGCTGTTTGTGAAATATGAGCCGCCTACATATACAACAGCAACAGAAAAACAACAACAAAATACACAGCGAGTTGTATAACATCAGATATCTATCCCAGTTGAATAAAGCTTTGCAACCTATGAACAACCCTAATCCTAACACCCCTGTTCAACCCTAACACCCCTGTTCAACCCTTACCCTAACACCCCTGTTCAACCCTAACACCCCTGTTCAACCCTAACACCCCTGTTCAACCCTTACCCTAACACCCCTGTTCAACCCTAACACCCCTGTTCAACCCTTACCCTAGCCACAACCCTTACCCTAACACCCCTGTTCAACCCAAACCAAGCTAACCCTAGCCACAACCCTTACCCTAACACCCCTGTTCAACCGAACCAAGCTAACCCTAGCCACAAACATTACCCTAGCCACAACCCTTACCCTAACACCCCTGTTCAACCCGAACCCTAACACCCCTGTTCAACCCTAACCCTAACACCCCTGTTCAACCCGAACCAAGCTAACCCTAGCAACAACCCTTACCCTAGCTACAACCCTTACACTAGCCACAACCCTTACCCTAACACCCCTGTTCAACCCGAACCAAGCTAACCCTAGCAACAACCCTTACCCTAGCTACAACCCTTACACTAGCCACAACCCTTACCCTAACACCCCTGTTCAACCCGAACCAAGCTAACCCTAGCCACAACCCTTACCCTAGCTTCATGTCCACACCCCAGTTCAACCCTAACCCCATTATCTTACAGTCCGACAGTGCAGATGGTTATGTTTAAAGTACTGTAACTGTCCAGTGTTTCCAGATCTCTATGAAATATGACCTATAATTAATTACAATATGAGTTAAATTGTGTTCCTTCCAAAAAATGTGTAATTAAGAATGTTAAAAAGCAGCTTTTCTGTGTTGGCA
The DNA here is from genome assembly GCF_901001165.1 of Salmo trutta. Lineage (NCBI taxonomy): Eukaryota > Metazoa > Chordata > Actinopteri > Salmoniformes > Salmonidae > Salmo > Salmo trutta. The sequence continues at coordinate 20,835,764 of NC_042988.1, read as the reverse complement.
TACCCCAACAACAGAATGGTGTGGGTGTACAGTGTACCGGTCATTACAAATATTAATGCGAGTAAACTGCTGATTGGCCAGCTCATCCTCCTCTAGACTGCTGATTGGCCAGCTCATCCTCCTCAGGAGTATGACATCATACTCTATGAGGAGATAGCAAGCATTTTTGAAACAGTCAGTTTGAGTTTTTCTCCAAGTTATACTTTGGCCACAAAAACGAGTATAGGACGAGAACAACATTATTTGGGTATGAGTTAGCAGAATATGATTTTAAAAGTGAGATTTTCACTGGACAGTTACTTTAAAACAATGGGATTAGGGTTTAACCGGCGTGTGGACATGAACCTAGGGTTAGGGTTATGACGAGGGTTAGGGTTACTGCAATAAGTACAATGTATTACCATTCTAGGGTTAGGGTTACTGCTATAAGTACAATGTATTACCATTCTAGGGTTAGGGTTACTGCTATAAGTACAATGTATTACCATTCTAGGGTTAGGGTTACTGCTATAAGTACAATGTATTCCCATTCTAGAGTTAGGGTTAGGGTTAGGGTCATTACTTTTAAGTGAAGGAGTAGCTCCGGCTCAATTGAACCACAGACTGATACCTAACTGCCTCAGTCTACTGTGAGCTGACTGCTACTCCCTGCAGGTCTCCCCCGGCCTGGGGTAAGGAGCTGCTGCTGAGCTGTGGCTTCCTGCTGTGTAAAGGCCTGGTGACTCGGCTGGACCTGGTCTCTGTCCACCTGGCCTCCAGCCAGCGCATCTTCTCCTTCCTCTCCCTGGCCTGGGGCTTCGTGGCCGACGTCGACATCGAGAGCGAGAAGTACCGCCTCGTTGGCCCCATGCGATTCCTGGTGGGTACGCTGATGCGCCTGGCATCCCTCAAGGTTTATCACGGCAGGCTGGCATACCTGCCTGCTCCTTTCTTCACACCCCAGAACTCCTCCCTCTGCTCCTCTCTACCCTGTGGGCCCAACAGCTCCCCCAATCAGAACTCTCGCCACAACCACAGCACAAACTCCAACCACAACACCGCCCACAACTCCTCCAACATTGCCATCACAACCATGAGGACCGAGCCCCAACCAGTCAACCAGAAGGGGCCTCCTGACTCGCTCCTAGCAGACCTGGAGCACCCAGTGCCTGAGCATTGGACAATAGTGAATGAGGAAGACTTTGTACTGGTATTGGCCATGTTCCAGTCCCACTTGGCTGAGGACATGTTTGCCGCCCCTGGGGCCGCAGCAGACGACGGCTTCATCCACCTGTTGTATGTGCGTGCAGGCATCTCCAGACTAGCCCTGCTCACACTCTTCATGACCATGGAGAAGGGGGGCCACCTGGCTATTGGCTGCCCACACCTTGTGTATGAGAGGGTGAAGGCCTTTCGCCTGGAGCCTCTGTCCCCCGAGGGAGCGATCACTGTGGACGGGGAGATGGTGGAGTACGGGCCAGTACAGGCCCAGGTTCATGAAGGAATCGCCAGGCTCATCTCAGGCTGAGAATCTACTCGGAGCATCTGTCCTCCTCACAGCTCTGACTTCTCACTCCCTTTCTTACTCTGTCTACTGTATATACAAAGTGCCAAAGACGTTATATCAGCCTTTGGAAAAGATATATCTCTGTGTCCTGTTTTTTAGAGATCCCTCCCTTTCCTCTCCACGCTTCATTCAGGGTCAAAGCCATGGATGTTCTTGCAGCTGGCTGGTCTCAGCTAAGATTGTGTGTGTATGATAGTGTGTTGTGAGCGGTGTGTTTAGTAGGGAGGGGCCCACGGCTGAGGAGTACCTTGTGTGCTCCGCTGTCTGACTTAATAAGTGTGACACACGTGAAGAGAAGCACATTCTTCTGTCCCGCGAGGATGTGGCAGGCAACCAGCTCTACGCCCGCTATCTAGCCCCGGGGTAATCATTCTGTGGAGGATGAGACACGGGCCTGACATGAAGGCCTTCCCCCCTCAGGATATACTGTTCGAGTCATGGATGTAGGTTTTCTATGGAGAAGCACAATGTGGGAGAATGCAGCATTGTAGACCTCCACCAATGATATTAGGTTACTCTTCTCTCTCTCATCAGTGACAACCTCCACTTTACCTCTATGTTTAATGGATGGGGTGGAAGGGGTTAGGTGCTAGTGAGGTTGTGTTAAAGCAGCCTGGAGGTTCAGGAACCTGGCCAGCTGAGGTTACCTTCTTATATACCTCGCCTGTCTCCTACCCTGCTGCTGCTGCAGCTCTAACCAACATGCTTCTTGGACCACCTCCTTCCTGACACACACACAAACACACAGGCTTGACTCCCTTTCAGATCTGGAGCACTTAGCAAGGAGGGGGATGGTCTCGTCTGCTACATATGATCCCTTTCTTCTAGCTGTGTTAAGATTGTACTCCCTCCTCCTTCACAAGATTTTGGAGCCATCAGCACCTAATGTGTCCTTATTCTGAAGCTTTATGGGTGAATGAAAAATACTAGCTGATAGAACTACAAGCAGTTGAAGAAGATACAGCACCATTGTCGATTTTTATGAACAGTTTTATTGTAGATAAAATAATATAACTATTTCTGTTGTTTTCTGTCCAAGCACACACTAAGAAGGGAAACAGGGTTTTGCACTACGCAGCACTGCATGGGTCAGTGGGTTTTGCACATTGACTCGATCAATAAGAGTTGGAGCGACCAGGCCAGAGTGCTGTGCTCTCTGCTGGGGCCCTTTTCTTGTCAGGGTGGAGATGATGAGCATTAGTGCACTGGAGCAGAGACAAGCGCAAATGTGAGCATTATCATCAGTTCTCCTCACACCAGTTCATGCCAGGTCGGGTTCAGCCCTGAGATATAACAATTACTGGTTTAACTAATCCTAGAGCACACACTTGGTTTGGTTTGGCTCAAAATGTACAATGGGTGGAATGGTTTTAATGCACTGTATAATGAATCTAAAAGGATGCTTAAATGACTCTACCTGAAGGTATGCTGACTGCAGATGTGATATTAACTTCTCCCAATCTGATTTCAATCTTCCATTTCTGTGCCTGTACTTGACTTTGATATGCCTTTAGATAAATACAAGTTCACGTTTTATTTGTCACATGCACAAGTACAGTGAAATGCTTAACTTGAAAGCCCTACCCAACAGTGCAGTATTATATATATATATATAAAAAAGTATAATTAATAAGAAAAAAAACAAGCGGGAAAAAACACAAGAAATAAGAAAGGAGAGAGGAAGCTATATACAGGGTCAGTGCCAGTACCACATTTACAACGTACAGAGATACTGGAGTATTGAGGTAGATAGGTAAATGTAGGCAGGGATTAAGAGAAAGTGACTGGAAGCAGGATAATTATTATAATTATTATAAGCAATTATTATAATCATATTAAACATACTGTACAGTACCTTTTACCCCATACATACCTATCTACCTACCTAATCCTCATTCGTCAGGCTCTGCTGGTGGTATTGACTAGGTCATAGACCATGCATTCACAAGTAAAAGCACATATCCAAATTGAGAGATTATGCAAATTCTTCCAATGTGTCCGTTCTGGGACGCCTCACTGCTCTTTGTGCAGTGTGAGGGGTCCCCCTAGTGGATTTACCTTAACCAGTCATTGCAGTGCAAGTGGTGGAAGTTCTGACAAAGTACTTGCACATTTGTTTCTATGGTACAACAATAGTACTGTATAAAATCTTATGATAGCTTACTTTCATTCTTTGTATGTTTGGTTGCATTGATTCACTAGCATACTGGTATCCAGGTTATGAAAACAATTACGAGCCATTTTGAATTAAACTACAATCACTTATCATATTTCCATCTGAATATCACAAACCTCCATTTGAATCACCTCAGGTACGGTAGCTCATGCTAGACTGTGTATAAGCAGTATCATCTCTCCTCAACCGAATATAATCTTTCCTCAACCGAACAGACAAGCGGACATCCATTGCTGACCCTGGCTGACCCTAGTGACTGTTATGTAATATGTACAAAAAACAACCGCTCTCAACACATCTGAGTGGAGTAATTGCAATTGTGTTGAACTACTGTTACCTTGTCTGTCCTGTATCCTTGGCAGGTAGGGTGGACTGTGGAGTGACTACATCATAGTACTGTTATCTTCTCTGTCCTGTACCCTTGGCAGGTAGGGTGGACTGTGGAGTGACTACATCATAGTACTGTTACCTTGTCTGTCCTGTATCCTTAGCAGGTAAGGTGGACTGTGGAGTGACTACACCATAGTACTGTTATTAATATTTAAATACTGCTGTAGTCTTCTCATTGCATTCATGTCATTTTTTATGTCATCATTCCCGTGTAGGAGAGAGATCTATATTTTTCCAGTGTTTAATTTAGTAAGAACCACAACTAAATACATGAATCAGGCTGTATCGACTGTCTGAATGGTAATAAAATTCCCAAATGCTTCAAGAGTTCTGTCTTGTTCATCATTAGCAACCATCTTTTCCAGAGAGCATTAACAATGTTAATTGTCTTTTTAGTTTTTATATAAAGTGAAAATGATAATCCAGTGGTTAATATTGTCCATTACAGGTGTATTTGAGGGTGTATTATAGTTGTTATTTTAGGACCAGACTAATCTTATCTTTATGATAGCAGTGTTCCAATGTCAGTCCTGCTGATAGCTTCTCTCCCTCTAACCAATGGATACCCATTCTAAATATCCACCTGCTGAGAGAGTAACCACTAAATAATATCATCTGTAGGCCTTTACTAAGGAGACTGGTATAGAGAACTTGGCTGGAGCAAGAGTTGACCACAATTACTCCATGCCTACTATATCTCCCAAATATACAGGAGAATATCCACTTTGCCATGTGTCAGTCAAACTCAAGGGATGACGATAGAAGCTAATACGCCGAGTTGTGGAAACAATTTCTATAATCTGTCACGTGACATAGTAATAATCACTGGCTTTATAATGAAGAGGTGGACGTCTTTCAGGGCACGCAAGAGAGAGGAGGGAGGAGATAAAGAGAGGGTGAGATAAGACAATAAGGCAGGTAGAGAGAGTGTTCGGATGAGATTGCATCAGGTAAGTAAAGCAAAGTTATTTTCAGTTACAGTGCTCTTGTCGGTTACCATATCATTTCAGAGTATCTGCATGAGTATCTGCATATGATGGCAAACAAATATCAAATGGTAGAGGAAAAAACATTACATTCAGTGTGTTAATTCTCTATTCTGTGTTACATTAATTCTCTAGGAAATTAATAAACAGGTTGTCACAACACTGCCATTTGTGCGTAAAGCAGCTGACCTCAGGTCGCTTAATTTCTGGTTCTAGTTAATTGCTCTCCACTCTCCCTCGCTCCAAATTCTATTATTTCATTCATGAGCACCGACGTCGTACTATTCATATTCTAAATGGTAAAATGACTCACATCTACATGGACCACATCCTATAAATACGGATTCTACTCCCTCTTGGTTATCTGTGCACAGGCTGTCCCAACAAGAGGAGGAAACTGAAGATTAACCTTCGTGTAACAGCCAAGAGCCTTGTGCAAACAAACAACAATAGAAGGAACAGAAGAATATCGAAGTAATCCAACTGGAGTTATAAAAATTGTAAAATGTCACTAGTGGGCGCCCTGCCTTTCCTGAAACCGCGACTATCCCCTTCTGTTTCTCCTGGGCGCCAAAGAAGACACACACTGCCAGCAAGCGAGTTCCGACCGCTCAACACGCAAGATGCCATCAGCGTGTTCGAAATCGAGAAAGAGGGTAAGTTGTCCATAGATTCAGTTATAAATGTGTATTATGTGTTATGAATTAATGGCACGAATATACAATGTATGAGCGTTATCAGGGGTACTCAAGTCGCGCGTAAAACTCGTGCCAACAGCCTCTCCTTGGGCTTTACGCACGTGGACTGGGCGCGCTAGTCTGTCTCTTGCTTTCCATAACATCTTTGTATTAATCCCTTGTTATAGGTTTAATGCACTGATACGGATCCGATCCGCATTGGCATTCTTAAATACAGTTAGTCCAAGGATGATGAAAACGTGTCTCTCTCTTTTCCTCCGCCAGCCTTTATCTCTGTGTCAGGAGACTGCCCGCTCCACCTTGATGAGGTGCGTCATTTCCTCACGCTGTGTCCAGAGCTGTCCATGGGCTGGTTTGAGGAGGGGAGACTAGTAGCCTTCATCATTGGGTCCCAATGGGACCAGGACAGACTCACCCTAGTAAGACACCTTCTATGATGTTATATCATTTCCTATTGATTCATAGGTCATTTACTCTATATCTTACTGTGTTTTTATTAGCTCACTGATAGTTTTTCGAAATCAGGTGTTCTGTATTACATCACCGTACATATTATTGAATGAACTTTACTTGAGCTACATTTGCATTTTTCCTTTGCTGCAGGACGCCCTAACTCTTCACAAGCCCAAAGGTTCCACAGTTCATATCCATGTGCTGGCGGTCCACCGGACCTTCCGGCAGCAGGGAAAGGGCCCTATCCTGATGTGGCGCTACCTGCAGTACCTACGCTGCCTGCCCTATGTGCGCCGTGCAGTGCTCATGTGCGAGGACTTCCTGGTTCCCTTCTACCAAAAGTCTGGCTTCAAGGTGCAGGGCCGCTGTTCCATCACGGTGGCATCACTGACCTTCACAGAGATGCAGTACCCTGTGAGGGGCCATGCCCTGATGCGGCGCAACAGTGAAGCTATTGGTTTTCCTCAGAATGTGTTATTATTGGAGGAACAGACTCAGAGGCTTGAGTCTGTGTTATTATTGGAGGAACAGACTCAGAGGCTTGAGTCTGTGTTATTATTGGAGGAACCGATTCAGAGGAGTGAGTCTGCATTGTTATTGGAGGAACAGACTCAGAGGACTGAGCCTGAGCCTGCTGATGTGTAAATCCTTTTTTTACTGAGTAAGATATTAGATTCCTGCTGTACATATCAACTATGATGTAAAATAAAGTGATGTAAACATTTACATTTATATCTAAGATGCTAGTCTAAAGTGCACACCATACATGCATGACCAATGCAGGGAGTCTTTAAGCTTTATTACAATGTTTTAATTTCAGATACCTAACGTTATTTAATATGTGAATATTTCAACGTTAACTAGCTACATGCTAATGAATGTTAGAACAAATATTGTGTGACTTCTGTCTGTGTGAGATTATATTTTTACTGCAAATGTTCCCGTTTAATTTATTGTACATTTTGTCTGAAGTTTGGGTTGCAAGCCCCTCCTCTCTGACGGTATATGGACTGACGTCACTGACTACCAGGCTTTAGCAGCTCAACCGTGCCTCCTTATCTCTATTAGTGGGCATTAGGTATACTGTAAACGTCTGAGGATTTACAAGAGGATCCTTTCATTGGACTGCCAGTAGATCTAGTGACTTAACAAGCCTGTTTTCATACAATGAGAAAAGTAGGCTACATCCACACCAATTTGGATGAATTTGTTACTGAAACTGTTTGTCTATTCGTTTCCCTTTGGGTCATATGTGCAGAGTGTTAATCAAACCATGTAATATATTCTCTTACTCTACCAGAACCTGTCTTACCCTTGAAACCAATCATATCTTTAATAAATATGTTTTTGTACTGTTTTTGTTATTAAAAAATATAATAAAGATGATAAATTATTAACTTTCTGAGCATGTTCAATTTGGATGACTTCAGTATAATAATGAAATTTACTGTTGATTCATTTAACTATATTTATTCATAAGAATACACAACATCATATTCATACTTTGGCTGTGTTTACACATGCAGTCCAATTCTGATCTTTTGCAAAATTATTGGTCCAATAAGTGGGAAAGGATCCGAATTGGGCTACCTGTGTAAACGCAGCCTAACATTTGTCACAACCCAGAACTAAAGCTTGCATGAACATGGCCAGCTACTGGACAGGAAAGACTACTGGACAGCAGCTCTCAATCTATAGCTAGAGGACTCCTGATATCTCCAGGCGACTTCAACCTACTTGCGTCTACCTTCGGTTCATTTCTTTCCACCTCTTTCTTTCCCCTCCTTGCCTCACCCTTTACCGGACCCCTCCCACTCACAAGGCAGGCAATACGCTTGACCTAGTCCTTACTAGAGGCTGTTCGCCTACTAATCTCACTGCAACCCCCCTCCAGGTCTCAGATTACTATTTTGTTTCCTTTTCTGTCTCCCTCTCCTCCTCCGACCCAACCCACTCAGTCCCTACCCAGATGGTCATGTGCTGTCGCAATCTTCACTCTCTCTCTTCCACTACTCTATCCTCATCTATCCTATCATCTCTCCCTTCTGCTAAATCCTTCTCCCTCCTGTCTCCTGATTCTGCCTCTTCAACCCTACTTTCCTCCCTTTCCTCCCGGCCGGCTCAGCCCTCCCCTCCGGTTCCATTGCTGAGAAAATCATTGCGAGCATACAGAGCAGGGCAAAAATCGAGGAAAGCTAAACTTCCGGAGGACTAATCATCCTTTCACTCCCTCCTCTCTACATTTCCTTCCTCTGTATCCGCTGCAAAAGTCAATTTCTATCACTTCAAATTTCAAGCTTCTTCCTCTAACCCTAGGAAACTCTTTTCCACCTTCTCCTTCCTCCATAATCCTTCACCCCTTCCTCATCCCTCTCTGCAGACGACTTTGTCAACCACTTTGAAAACAAGGTTGATGACATCAGCTCCTCATTCACTCAGCCTATTGAGTCTATTGGTCCCACTGACACAGAACAATTACGCTATGCCTTGACCTCTTTCTCCCCCCTCTCTCCAGATAAAATCCTGAGACTAGTGAGGTCCGGCCACTAGTCTCAGGATTCAACCCATCCCCTCCTCCCTTCTCCTGACCATCTTTGTGGAGACCTTCTCCCATTTCTCACCTCCCTCATCAACTCATCCCTGACCACTGGCTGCCTTCCCTCTGACTTAAAAATGTCCAGAGTCGCTCCCCTTCTCAAGAAACACTTGACCACTCTGACATCAAAAACTATAGACTGGTATCCCTTCTTTCTTTTCTTTCCAAAACAATTGGGTGTGCTGTCTCTGACCAACTCTCTCGCTAGCTCTCTCAGAATGTCAGTCAGGCTTCAAGACAAGTTACTCAACTGAGACTGCTCTCTTCTGTATCAGTGAGGCTCTCCTCACTGCAAAAGCTGACTCTCTCTCTCCTCTGTTCTCATCCTCCTCCTAGATCTGTCCACTGCCTTTAACACAGTGAACCATCAGATCCTCCTCTCCACCCTCTCAGGGCTGGGCGTCTCAGGCTCTGCACACTCTTAGATTGCATCCTACCTGACAAGCCGCTCCTACCAGGTGACATGGGGAGGATCTGTGTCTGCACCACATACTCTCACTACTGTTGTCCCCCAGGGCTCGGTTCAAGGCCCTCTCCTCTTCTCTCTATACACCAAGCCACTCGGCTCCGTCATATCCTGATATGGTCTCTCCTATCATTGTTATGCGGATGACACTCAACTACTTTTCTCCTTCCCCCTTCTGACACCTAGGTGGCGACATGCATCTTTGCATGCCTGGCAGATATCTCAGCTTGGATGTCGGCCCACCACCTCAAGCTAAACGTTGACAAGACGAAGCTGCTCTTCCTCCCAAGGAAGGCCTGCCCACTCCAAGACATCTCCATCATGGTTGACAACTCTACGGTGTCCCCCTCCCATAGTGCAAAGAACCTTGGTGTGACCCTGGACAACACCCTGTCGTTCTCTGCAAACATCAAAGCAGTGACTCGCTCCTGCAGATTCATGCTCTACAACATCTGTAGAGTATGACCCTACCGCACACAGGAAGCGGCATAGGTCCTAATCCATTCACTGGTCATCTCCGGTCTGGACTACTGCAACTCGCTGTTGGCTGGGCTCCCCGCTTGTGCCATCAAACTCCTGCAACTTATCCAGAATGCCACAGCCTGCCTGGTGTTCAACCTTCCCAAGTTCTCCCATGTCACCCTGCTCCTCAGCACGCTCCACTGGCTTCCAGTCGAAGCTCGTATCCACTACAAGACCATGGTACTTGCCTACAGAGCAGCAAGAGGAACTGCTTCTCCCTACCTTCAGACTATGCTCAAACCCTACACCCCAACCCGAGTGCTCCGTTCTTCCACCTCTGTGGTTGTCCCACCTAGCTATCTTAAGATGAATGCACTAACTGTAAGTCGCTCTGGATAAGAGCGTCTGCTAAATGACAAAAATGTAAATGTAAAGTGCAGGGGCTAACTTTTGACTCAAATTGAAAGCCATATATTAGTGTTGTTTTTTTTACATTAAGTGTATTATTACACCTGCTTAAATTGATAATCTCTCTCAATGTGGTAGTTATTGGAGAGAAGGCAAAGCCTTCCAGAGTACATTTTTCCAAATTAAGGCATACTGTCACCCTGTCAGTCTTCATCCACAAACCTGCCAGGTGAACAACTGAACCCACACGGAAGGGTAAATCTGGCACAAGGAAATAAACTCCCTTCACTCATTTATTTACAACCAAATCTACAAAGTAAGCTCAATTATAACATGATCCAATTTTTCATCCTAAAATTTTATCATGACAAATTCTTTAAATCCCATCTACAAAGGGGAGACAACCACCACCATACATGTCAACAAAGCCATGTAAACACTGCTATGGTGTGTTTGAACGAATTCTAGCCACAGATCACCTAATTCCATCCTTTTGGTTAGAAATGCGTGCATTTCCCCTTGCTGCTCTGGATGTAATAGTGTTGGGATATTTTCTAGCCGTTAGTGAGGAATGCTGCTGTATGATGTGTTTGCTGAGGTTACAGCAATGAAAGAAGGTCGACTCCCCCAGCCATCAGTGTTAGAAGCGTGAGCGGCACTAAATTATATTAAATGAAAGACAGGTGTCAGTGACGCCTATTCATCCCAACAGTGGAAACTGAGTGGTGCAAATGCTTCCTCTTGTGTGCAGTGGACACAGGATCAGTGCCAAAGACCGTGGTATGGCATTATGGCAATAATCACACAGCAATACAAAAGGGCCTGCAATTACTTTCATCATCCATTATGCTTTATGACTGAAAACAACTTACTGTCACACCCTGATCTGTTTCACCTGTCTTTGTGCTTGTCTCCATCCCCTCAGATGTCACCCATCTTTCCCATTATCCCCAGTGTATTTATACCTGTGTTCTCTGTTTGTCTGTTGCCAGTTCGTCTTGTCGAGCATACCAGCAGTTTTCCCATACTCCTGTTTTTGCTCTAGTCCCTGTTTTCCAGGTTTTGACCATTCTGCCTGCCGTTCTGTACCTTGTGACACTACCCTGGATTACTGACCTCTGCTTGTCCTGAGCCTGCCTGTCACTGATCCTTCCAGAACTGTGTCATTACGCACGCCTGGTCCCCATTTCACTGATTGTAATTGTATAAATGTACCCTTTGGTTCACACCATTGGGCTGTCGATTATTGTTTCAATGTCCGTTGGTCGTATGAGTATCTGTGCTGTGTTTTGGATTTCGTGCCGCTTGTATTGCGTGTATGTTACGGGTCTTGTCCCGGTGTATTTATTCAAGGTACTCCTCGTTCTTTTGTTTGGGTTTCTACCCAGTGTTTTGTATATGTGTTTGTTTGGTCTTCGTCCCCATGTCTTTACATGGCATGCTGTAGTTTGGATCAATAAAAATCCCTATTACGCATTCCTGTGCCTGTCTCCCGATCCCTTTATACCAACGTGACACTGCCTGCCATTCTGTACGTTTCGGACTCTGCTCTGGATTACTGACCTCTGCTTGACCTGTCGTTTGCCTGCCCTCTGTTTTTGTAATAAACTTTTGTTACTTCGAACTGTCTGCATCTGGGTCTTCTCCTGAGTCGTGAAACTTACTGTACTTTTATTGAGGGGGACGGATGATTCCATGCCACACCATCTTCCTTACTGCTAGTGAATGAGTGAGTTGTCATCATAATGTATACCATAATTTGTGTCATTTCAGTCATGACAGTTATTCAGACAGCATGGACAAATCAACAAAGTGGTCCCTTAGACCATTAACTGCTGTTTAAAAGAACAGTATTACAATGATCAATCTGCCACCCAGGCATTCAAGTTGTTGCTTGATGGATTTTTCTCAATTTTGGAATTTAGGGATCATCTACCTCAGCATGGAACCACAGTAAGTCATTTCACCAACCATTGCAAAATACAATAAAACATTTGTACCTAATGGACAAATTCACCATTGTCAAATGCATTCTTCTCATACAGTGGGGGAAAAAAGTATTTTATCCCCTGCTGATTTTGTACGTTTGCCCACTGACAAAGAAAGGATCAGTCTATAATTTTAATGGTAGGTTTATTTGAACAGTGAGAGACAGAATAACAACAAAAATATCCAGAAAAACGCATGTCAAAAATTTTATAAATTGATTTGCATTTTAATGAGGGAAATAAGTATTTGACCGCCTCTCAATCAGAAAGATTTCTGGCTCCCAGGTGTCTTTTATACAGGTAACGAGCTGAGATTAGGAGCACACTCTTAAAGGGAGTGCTCCTAACCGCAGCTTGTTTATACAATGTCCACAGAAGCAATCAATCAATCAGATTCCAAACTCTCCACCATGGCCAAGACCAAAGAGCTCTCCAAGGATGTCAGGGACAAGATTGTAGACCTACACAAGGCTGGAATGGGCTACAAGACCATCGCCAGGCAGCTTGGTGAGGTGACAACATTTGGTGTGATTATTCGCAAATGGAAGAAACATAAAAGAACTGTCAATATCCCTCGGCCTGGGGCTCCATGCAAGATCTCACCTCGTGGAGTTGCAATGATCATGAGAACGGTGAGGAATCAGCCTGGAACTACACAGGAGGATCTTGTCAATGATCTCAAGGCAGCTGGGACCATAGTCACCAAGAAAACAATTGGTAACACACTACGCCGTGAAGGACTGAAATCCTGCAGCACCCGCAAGGTCCCCCTGCTCAAGAATACATATACAGGCCCGTCTGAAGTCTTCCAATGAACATCCGAATGACTCAGAGGACAACTGGTGAAAGTGTTGTGGTCAGATGAGACCAAAATGGAACTCTTTGACATCAACTCAACTCGCCGTGTTTGGAGGAGGAATGCTGCCTATGACCCCAAGAACACCATCTCCACCGTCAAACATGGAGGTGGAAACATTATGCTTTGGGGGTGTTTTTCTGCTAAGGGGACAGGACAACTTCACCGCATCATTTGACGGGGCCATGTACTGTCAAATCTTGGGTGAGAACCTCCTTCCCTCAGCCAGGGCATTGAAAATGGGTCGTGGATGGGTATTCCAGCATGACAATGACCCAAAACACACGGCCAAGGCAACAAAGGAGTGGCTTAAGAAGAAGCACATTAAGGTTCTGGAGTGGCCTAGCCAGTCTCCAGACCTTAATCCCATAGAAAATCTGTGGAGGGAGCTGAAGGTTCGAGTTGCCAAACGTCAGCCTCGAAACCTTAATGACTTGGAGAAGATCTGCGGTGGCCAACGACAAGAAACGTCTGACCTCTGTGATTGCCAACAAGGGTTTTTCCACCAAGTACTAAGTCATGTTTTGCAGAGGGGTCAAATACTTATTTCCCTCATTAAAATGCAAATCATTTCATAACATTTTTGACATGCGTTTTTCTGGATTTTTTTGTTGTTATTCTGTCTCTCACTGTTCAAATAAACATACTATTAAAATTATAGACTGATAATTTCTTTGTAAGTGGGCAAACGTACAAAATCAGCAGGGGATCAAATACTTTTTTCCCCCACTGTAGCTAGGCTGTGTTTTTAATCTCTGTTTTTAATCCCTATATCATTTTAACCAGTTAAGGCACCAGGTCACTAATTTTACAACCTCATTTTACGACCCCACTTACAGGAGGGGGCCACTTCCTCCCCCAGGCAGGCTCATGTCCAGTAATCCCATAAAGCCCTGTCTGTAACCAACTAATCTGTTTACAAGATATCCCATCAGAGGGGACTCTCACCAGTGCCCACAACACCTTTCACCTCTCACCAGGACAAGGGGAGGGACCTTTACATCTGTAGATCCTTATTTACTGGCATAACATCCCGTTCCGGTTGGACATACAGCAGCACAGAAACTCTCCAGATTAAATCCACTGTGTATTGCATTAGCATGCTACCTTGTTGTATGGTTCTGCCATCTCGTGAGAATGTCAAAACACGGACATCCTCATGTTATCATGTGGTCTCAGCTGGGTCACAGAAGTGAAATTGACAGTGGGCAGCACACTAAACACCAGGAAAGAGGGGGGCCACTACCATTACTGAAAAGACAATACTATTCCATGAAAGGCTAATCCCTGAGCATCTTTGAAGTCATTTTCCTGCTCAATTTTTTATTTTTATTCCATTGAGCTCAATTTTTATTTTATTCGTTTTTTACTTTTTCTATTATTGTCGCATTGTTTAGAGGTGAACATGCAAGTAAGAATGTCCTTGTACTGTGTACAGTACACCACAATGTGTTCCTGTCCATATGACAAATAAACAACTTGAACTTCAACAATTACCACCATCATATAGGAGTAATTAAACACAGAGACCAACGTTTGTTTTGAAAAAAGTAATAATGAGTGCTTATTTTAAAGTTTATTGGAAGAAATGGCTCTCACAATACTGAAGCTCTTCACCAAACATTAATTTAAATGATGTGTACAGCAACTCTTGAGAATCATAGCATCCATAAAGAACAGGTAAATGTGTACAGTACAACCTAGACATTTTCTGACTTAAAAAATCAGAACTATAAAAAATGTCTACCTTTACCATAAAGACATCATAAGAACATGTGTTTGTGATGTGAATTTCTATTTCTATTTAGCACCTGGAGCTGTAGCATCTCTCTAGATCTGGCATGTGTGTCAGCCACATGTCTAGACTTGGCTGTAGGAGCCAGGGAATCGATAGTTGGAGTATGATGGTGCATCTTTGGAGTCACCGCTGGAGGCTGCAGGGAGCAGCAAGAGCCCTGTAGTGACATCTTTTTTGCAGCGATCCATTGCCTCCTTGTACGAGATCTTCTCTTTTGTGATGGGGTCAATCAACTCTTTGGTGTGGGCAGACTTGTCTTGGAGGTTCTTGGCTACTGTGCTGTCGATTATCTTGGTGTTAAGAGCATCTTGGACACTGATGCGACCAGCTTTATGGGGGTTCACCAGCCCCCCAGTCAGGTACTGTGCTTCCATGTACCTCATGGCACTATCCTGAGGTATCCAGCCTTTCTCAGCCGCTTGCCCTACTGCGAGACGCTCCTTGGTCACAGGATCCTCCACTCCAGTGAAGGCCTTCTGAGCATTCAGCAGCAGATGCATGTGACTTTTGTCAATGAGACCCAGCTCAACTGCTTTGTGAACAGAGAACTTGTCCATTCTGTTGAGGTCGACAATGCCACCCGTGGCTGCCTGTGCCTCCAGGAGCTTCTGGGCTGTGGTTGGGTCAATAAGGTTTCGAGTCAGGGCACTACGTACAGACATACGGCTGTTGGTGGTGGAGTCCAGCACCCCAGAGATTGGGAAGAGCTCATCACCGCTAGAAATATTCAGGTTGCTACTGCTGCCGTATCTATTGTTTGTGAGACTTGAGTAGGAAGACCTTAGTGATGATGGCATTGTGCTCAAAGAGGATGCCGCAGTGGTCTTTGTCGGTGTCCTTGGAGTTGCGATTGGACCAATATAAGGCTTTGGTCTGGAATCCCCAGCGACCAGGAGAGCAAATTCTGAGATAGGCATTTTACCCTCCTTGTAGCGGTGCAGATCGGACTGGGTCAAGCGGCCATCCTTTAGAGCATTCTTGACAGAGAACTGCTTTCCACTCTTGCGATCCTGCAGAATCGAGGTCTCCCCATCTGGACCCATTGAGGTGATCTCCTCCCAGTCACATTCTAACTCCTGAAGGTGGATGTACTGGTTGCGGTCAATCAGACCCTCTAAATAGGCATCATATGGTGACATGTCTTTGCCAGTCTCGGGGTCAAGGATGGTGATTCTAGTGGAGAGGTTGGTCTCTCTAGTGTGTGTCTCAGAGTGGTCCTCTTTCTTAAGATTGTTCTGTAGCTCCATAATGTAGGTCTCCTTTTGGTGTATCCGGTCTTTTTCATCCAGGATGTCCTTCTCTAGACGTTGTACCTCAGAATCCATCTTCATGCCCCTTTTCCTGTTTATCTGGTTTCTCTCACTCATCAGCTTGGATTGCAGCTGGAACGATATGCTTAAATCATGTTTCTCAGACTCCAAAGTCCTCAGTGTTTTGAGGAGATTTTCTTTCTCTCTTATCAGGGAATCTCTATTGAGGGTGATGCTTGCTTCTTCGTGAGAGGTGCTTGACTTTGTGGTCTGGAGCCGGGTCACTTTGGTATTAAGCCTCTGGATTTCATCTTCTTGATCCCGTCTGGAACTTCTTTCCTGCAACACTAGATCTCTGAGATGGTCCCTCTCAACCTCCACATTCTGGTCCTTCTCCACCCGAATCACCTCTTTATATACAGTCTTTTCAATGGACTTTTCCTTGCGCAGGATGTCCAACTTGATCTTCAGGTTTCGGATGTCCCTTTCCAACCGACTGATGTTGGTTTCCTCCATATCCATGTCTGTGCGTAAGCCACTGGTTAGTTTCTCAAGCTTGGGGTCTCTCTCCACTTTGAGGACTTCCTCAATAATGATCTTCTCCGCAATGGGTTGAGGGGTATTTTCAAGTTCAAGGATGCGAGATTTGATCTGTCTAAGCTCTGTTTCTACTTGGATCTTCTTTTGCCGGTCGTCCATCAGTGCCAAGTTTCTCTCTTTCTCCTCAACCAGGGCTCTCAGCTGTTGAACTTCCAATTCCAGTTTTCTACGGGATTTAACCTCTTCATCCAAGTTCTTGTTCAGCTTTTCATACTCCAGGAGTTGTTTTGGATCCTTCTCAAGACGCACCACTTCCTGCATCACAATCTTATCCTTTGGTTTCTGCCTTTCCAACATGATGTACTTGTTTTGCAGGTCAAAGACAGTTTCCTCCATGTTGCGTCGTTGCTGGATTTCCTCCCTCACATCTCTCCTCAGACGGTCAGCCTCCTTCTCCAGTAGGGGATCATTTTCGTATTTAACCACCTCTTTGTTTACAAGCTTTGTCTCTAACTTAGACTTTTCAACCTTCCATTCATCTCTCTCTTTGCGCAGGCGGCTCAGCAGATCCAGGGTGCTGTCATATGAGACCCGCAGAAGTGAAACCTGGTCATTCAACCTCTTAATTTCCCTGATGACCTCTGGGCTCTTCTCCTCTTTAATCACTTCCTGGGTCACTTCCTTGTACTCCGACTTGGGTTTCTGGGAACGCAGAGTTTTAAGATCCACCATAACTGAGTTGATTTCTTTCTCCAGATCAGTGCAGTTTCGATTAGAGTCAAGCAGCTCTTTCCTTAGCCTCACCAGCTCCACCTCTGTCTCAGGGTCCACCCTGTAGATCTCATTGATGATCTCCTTGAGCTCAAGCTTGGGCCGCACCTTCTCCACTTCACTGTAGCGGATCTGGAGGCTGGTGAGTTCCTTCATCAAATCACTGTTCATCTTTTTCTCCTCTTCCAGGCTGGTGTGGATAGTCTTAACCTCGTCAATGAGTTTTGGGTCCTGTTCCACCCTCTTCAGCACCTTGGTAACAATCTTAGGCTGGATAGTGGGAATGATCCTCTCAAGTGTGTTTATTTGGCTCCTAGTGCGGAATATGTCATCATTGAGGGACTTGGATCTTAACCCCTCCTCTGAGATCTCGGTCTGAAAGATCAGAACTGCTTTCAGCATCTCCGGGTCCTTCTCCAGTCTCACCACCTCCTTTTTCACTACTCTCTCTTTGATAGTCGGTCTCTTCTGTGCCAGAACTGTGATCTCAGTCTTCATGTGGACCGTCTCTGTATCTCTCACCTGGACCTCCTGCTCCAGCTTGCGCATCTCCTCTCTCAGCTTGGTGGCCTCCTTGTCAAGCTGGGGGTCCCTCTCAAACTCAGTCAACACCTTGGTTAACAGCCTAGGTTTGACATTTGTCAGCTCAGTCTCCCGGCGGATGATATTCTCATTGACAACCTTTATCTCTGTCTGGATGCCAGAGTGTTTTATCACCTCATCTTGGATTTGACTCTTCAGGGACACCAGGTCACCCTCTAGTGTGGGGTCACGGTAGTACTGCACAACTTCCCTCTCCTCCATTCGTTCCACACCTCTACGGCTTTTCAGTGAAATAAACCTCTTTCTGTATGTTGCTAGGTCATTCTCAGCATGGGAGCGCCTGGTGATCTCATCCGCCAGCTCTCTCTTTAGAACGTCTGTTTCCTCCAGGTCTTTCTGCTGGCTCTGCAGCTGCCGCTGCTGTTTCACCACCACCTGGCTCACCTTCTCTTCATTCTGTTCAGTGCAGGTAACAGTGGACAATATAGTTTAACCTATACTAGAGTGGGTTTTTTAATAAGGAATTACATAATCCACTGTGTTGATGTTTTACAAAGTAATTGTGTCATACCTGGGCAATTATGTTCTTAGCCAATCCCATCTTGTTGAGAAGCTGATTATTCTCTGCAGACACCTCTGAGTAGAGGTTCAGTAGAGCTCTTTCCTGAAACAGAAACATACAGCCTCTAGATCATGGATCTTGAATCAATGCCCAAACTTGAATGCAAATTAAGTCAACTATAGGATGAGGATTGTTGCAGTCTCTCAGGTCCACAATACCTTTTTCAGCACCGCGTCAGCCATGGCGGATGTGTGAGGTCTTTTGGCATCTTCGTCATCCACATCTTTCAGTGTACTACGGTACTTATCAGATTTGGCCTCATACTCCTACGAGACATGGTGAATATTAATTTTCTCTTTTAAGAACAACATTGACCAAAACCCTTCAACTGATATGGACATTTTTAATGGTCGCTCTGATTAGATGTATTTTTTTTACTCACATTGAGGACATTCTGCAAGTCACGGGACTGTTTCACTGCTAGGGCCACATCATCTGATTTCCTTTTTATGTCCTCCACCACTCTCTGAAACGAAAGCAAACACCCAATAAGAACAAGAGAAAAATGTACTGCAGAAAACTGACGATGTTCATAGCAGGGACAGTTGTTGAGATAAAATAACACAAAAATAAACCCACAAACCTTCTGAGAGTTCTGCTTGGAGCTAATTTGAGAAAGTCCATCACTTGGATTGATCGTATTATTAGGCAGGTTGGTCAAAAATAAGTTCAATGACTGGACAGAGCTCTGGAAGCCTTGATTCTTATTGGTTGCCTCTTGCAGCAGAACCGTTCTATAACAATAGATTTTTTATTAAGCATCAGTATATCATAGACCACAGAAGTAACCACAGACACAAGACATATATAACTGTGACATAAAAACTCAGAAAAAAAAGAAACGTCCTCTCACTGTCAACTGCATTTATTTTATGTGTAAATATTTGAATGAACATAACAAGATTCAACAACTGAGACATAAACTGAACAAGTTCCACAGCCATGTGACTAACAGAAATGGAATAATGTGTCCCTGAACAAAGGGGGGGTCAAAATCAAAAGTAACTGTCAGTATCTGGTGTGGCCACCAGCTGAATTAAGTACTGCAGTGCATCTCCTCCTTATGGACTGTACCAGATTTGCCAGTTCTTGCTGTGAGATGTTACCCCACTCTTCCACCAAGGCACCTGCAAGTTCCCGGACATTTCTGTGGGGAATGGCCCTAGCCCTCACCCTCCGATCCAACAGGTCCAAGATGTGCTCAATGGGATTGAGATCCGGGCTCCTCACTGGCCATGGCAGAACACTGACATTCTGTCTTGCAGGAAATCATGCACAGAACGAGCAGTATGGCTGGTGGTATTGTCATGCTGGAGGGTCATGTCAGGATGAGCCTGCAGGAAGGGTACCACATGAGGGAGGAAGATGTCTTCCCTGTAACGCACAGCGTCGAGGTTGCCTGCAATGACATCAAGCTCAGTCCGATGATGCTGTGACACACCGCCCCAGACCATGGCGGACCCTCCACCTCCAAATCGATCCCGCTCCAGAGTACAGGCCTCAGTGTAACGCTCATTCCTTCGACGATAAACGTGAATCCGACCATCACCCCCGGTGAGACAAAACCGCGACTCGTCAGTAAAGAGCACTTTTTTCCAGTCTTGTCTGGTCCAGCGACGATGGGTTTGTGCCCATAGGCGACGTTGTTGCCGGTGATGTCTGGTGAGGACCTGCCTTACAACAGGCCTACAAGCCCTCAGTCCAGCCTCTCTCAGCCTATTGCGGACAGTCTGAGCACGGATGGAGGGATTGTGCGTTCCTGGTGTAACTCGGGGAGTTGTTGTTGCCATCCTGTACCTGTCCCGCAGGTGTGATATTCGGATGTACCGATCCTGTGCAGGTGTTGTTACACGTGGTCTTCCACTGCGAGGATGATCAGCTGTCTGTCCTGTCTCCCTGTAGCGCTGTCTTAGGCATCTCACAGTACAGACATTGCAATTTATTGCCCTGGCCACATCTGCAGTCCTAATGCCTCCTTGCAGCATGCCTAAGGCACGTTCACGCAGATGAGCAGGGACTCTGGGAATCTTTCTTTTGGTGTTTTTCAGTCAGTAGAAAGGCCTCTTTAGTGTCCTAAGTTTTCATAACTGTGACCTTAATTGTCTACCATCTGTAAGCTGTTAGTGTCTTAACAACTGTTCAACAGGTGCATGTTCATTAATTGTTTATGGTTCATTGAACAAGCATGGGAAACAGTAATTAAACCCTTTACATTGAAGACCTGTATAGTTATTTGGATTTTTATGAATTATCTTTGAAAGACAGGGTCCTGAAAAAGGGACGTATCTTTTTTGCTGAGTTTAGCTGTGGGACTGGGGTTCTCACCTCTCCTGTAGCTGACTGTTGACGTTGGCATAGCGGTTCTTCAGGTGTTTGACCTCTGTCTGCTGGCGGTGGATGTCTGGGCAGTACTCATGGAAGCCCTTCTGCAGGGAGCTGCTCAGCTGCTCTGTGGACTCCAAGTCCCTGCTCAGCTTCAGCATCTCGTCCTGCTTTGACGCTACATCCTTGCGCATGTTCTGTTTGTAGGACAAGGGATAAACACAGGGGACTGATCAAAGACGATGGGTCAATCAAAACATAACACTCACTGCAACTTGTAAGAGTCCATCATAATGACATGATGTGTGATGAGCTTTAAGTGGTCATATGACTGAAATACTGTTACCTGAAGCTTCTGGATGCGTGTCTGGAGGACGTTGGGAACATCAGGGATGGCAGCATCTTCAGCCAGCTGCTCCTCAAAGCCAGAGACTGAGTTGTCCACCGTAATGATCTGCCTCTCCAAGAACATGGAAGCTGTGGCTCTGGTCAAGATAAAGATATTAGTGAGTGAGAATAATCTTGAGGAATTGGATGTAAATAAAATAAAAACAAGTAAAAAATAAGAACATATAGCTAACGCAACCTTTACATAGGTTTTTTTAATTTCACATTGTAAACTAAATTCTTACTTTTTGTTGTACAGGTCACAGAGGACGTTGGTGTCGTCAAACGTGTTGTTAAGACCACTCAGTTTCAGGGACAGGGCGGAGGTGGTGGGCCCAAGGGGCTTCTGGGCTAGGATGGGATCCATATCTCTCTGGACCGCTGCCTTCTCTGCCTCCAGGTTCCTAACAGTCAGGGTGGCCCTCTGCAGGGCAAAACACACCATTGATATCACACTCTGGAACCACACTGTCCATTATAATGATGCTATGTAGCAGGCTGCAGTGGTCTGAAATAAAAAACAATCCCTTCACCTCATGCTCCTTCAGCCTGTTGGCCAGGTCACGTGTGGGGTCACTGCGATCCAGAGGGGCCCTCAGCCGGCTCAGGATGTCCTTCTCACTGTGGTCCAGGTTCTTGCTGATCTTGTCCAGCTGGCTGGCCAGCACTGTGGCTTTTGGGTCCACTGGGGCATTAGCCACAGGGGCTGAGGACAAGCAGAGGGCACAGTGAGAAATAAGGGGACAGGAGAGGGCCACACTGAGTCTAGTCCCCTGTATCTACTAGGGTCCCACTGTGAGTTCAAACTAAGTGATTTCTGCTAAATTTCTTAGCAAGTGGAGTGATGTTCCACTCACCTGCTCTCACTGAGCGCACCACCTCCACACCGGGGCTCCTCAGGGAGGCCATCAGAGTAGTTCTCTTTCTCTTCAGGTTAGAAAGCTCTCTGTCCAGACTGGACACACAAACACAGAATGTCATTACAGTTCGCCTGTGATGGTGGTTAAGTTTTGGGTCATTGTAATAAGGAGAGTCTTTTTTTCTCTATCTTTACCTTTCCACTTTCTCAAGGGCCTCAGTGTCTGGCGGTGGGACCAGGAAGCAGGCTCCAGGCAGGGTTTTGGTCTTCCCAGTGCTGGTCTGGACCTCCCAGTTCTCATTGTCTAAGTTGGACTTTAGCATGAGCTTCTCTGCTTGAGACACTGAGTCCTAAGGGTGACAGGAGTTTGCATCATTACATTGTGCTACAGCTGTCAATTGACAGGACATTAGCTTGCCCTTTAGCTTCTCAGAACTCTCACAATGCTATTCTATGAAGCTATTTTCTACCTCTCCATTGGTCCATTCACACAGGGACACCACAGGGGTGGGTTTGGTGGGGCGGAGACGCCGCAGCTTCAGAGGGGCAATGGTGCTGCTGAACTCCCTCAGGGCTACGAGGCGCTGTTCATTCCTCTCTATCGCACTCTCATCACCCTGAGGATATGAGATACAGAAGATATTAGAGAACAGATTCAAATAATGCTGTATACGTCATAGAAACGACTAAACTTAGATACAAAGAATATACCAAATCTCACCTCAAGCTGTAGCAGGATCTCTGGGTTGTTCTTGTTGTTCAGTGATTTGGGGTCCAGATTAGAGTTGAGTCTCTTCATGGACTCAGACAAGGTCTCTACATCCAGCTGGTACTGTAGGTATGAACACACATAGGAGCAATGTTACATTGAGCCATGACAACGAGCCATAAGAAACGTCCTTTCCCAGGGTTAAGAGATGACGTACCTTCCTGTAGTTGTCTATGTTGTCAAGGTGTACCTCCTGGCAGATACACAGGTTTAGGAAGCTCTGCCACTCGTTCTGCAATGCGTCGCTGTGTGCCTGAGACAAACCAAGCATATTGCCCCAGGGAAGATCAGAATAGATGATGTGGTGAGTAAGCTATTACAATGGTAAAAGTTAACATTTTGTAGCCATATAAACATACCCGTATTGTGGAGCTAGCAGGGTGCTTCATTTCAACGAGACGATCCCCATCCATCTGTAGCTGGTTGGTCTCGCTCTCATGTGTTAGCAGAGTGTTGTTTTTGAACTTCTCGTACTCCATGCGCACCCCTGGGGGGTCCAGCATGCGGTCGCTCCAGTCCTTCCTGAGGATCCTCTCCTGGTACTCGCTCAGGTAGACGAGCTCCTTACTGCAGCCTTGCATGTAGTCATACAGAGAGGCCAGGTACCTGTGTCTCCACAGGGAGGCCTCCTGCACCACACAGCATGGGGAGAGAGAGATCAGTCACACCTGGACTATCTTATAGTCAACGATGGAGAGATAGCACAGGCACAAAGGTTAAAATACAACGGTGTAGCATTCTGAGCCCCTTTGACATGTCAGAGCCATACTTTAATGCACACACAGATGTATTACATAACTTCTGGACTCACCAAGAGATCTGTGTACTTTCTCTGAATGGTAGACAACTTAGCCTGTGGACAGAAAACAAACCATGAAAATCATTATTTAGAGTTTATCCCTAGTTTTGGTGAGATTCAGAATGAAGAAAGCAGCCGAGGGCTTTGTAGTCGTTACCGGAGAGCCAGTGCTGCTGCGGTTCATTTGGGAGCCGTAGGCCTCGATCTCCTGGTGCAGGATGTTATGAGAGGCAATCTGCTTCTCCACATCAGACAGGTTGGGCCCGTACCTCTCTGCACTTATCTGCTTCTATAACACACAACACAACACACAGGTACAGTAAATCCTCTAGAGTTCAGCTGTATGTTTACCTCAACCACATGTCTTGTTAACTTTGTTTGGCTGTTTTCCCCCTGGGGATAATGAAGTTTTGTACCACTACTACTACATTCAGAAAGATGTGTTACTCCAAGCAACTAGGAGCTAATACCAAAGGTTTGGTTGCACCAGTAGAAAGCGGTGGTCAACCAAAGTTGTTATATAATGGCAGGACAGTACTGTCTACGGTCATACTGGTCTTAAATAGAGTATTACCAAGGGTATGGCAGGCTCACCTGTTTCTCCTCCAGCACCTGAGTCCAGTCAATCCTCGGAGTGAGCTCCACCTCCTGCACTGCCTCATACAGGTCCCGGTACATGGTACAGTCCTTAGACCAGCGGTCATGGAGGTTTCTCACACTGAGGACCAGAAAAAAAGGAGAAATAGGAGGCATATTGAAAGAGGGAAAGAGAGAACATGAGTGTTCAGAACGTTCTGTGTGTGTGTGTGTGTGTGTGTGTGTGTGTGTGTGTGTGTGTGTGTGTGTGTGTGTGTGTGTGTGTGTGTGTGTGTGTTCTTGCTGGAACTCACTCAATCTCTATCTCTCCAGCCTGTGGGTGTGAAAGCTTCTTGGCCCGGTCCACATCCAGGAACAAGTCCTTCAGCAGCCCCTCAGCCTCAGCTAGGATCTCTGTATTCTTCTTCTGGTGCAGTAAGGGCCTGTGCTTCTTGTCATTCACTGTGTCCTGGAACAGAAACAGAAAGGCACTCCCCATCATGACACATTTGTGTTGAATTGCACATTGATAAAATATCTGTGGGGGGGATTGAAAAGTTTTTACTTGATCAAGTGGAATTAAGGGATGCGTATTTCATTAAGTTGGGCATTTTAACATGTTAGGTAAAGGTGTATGTATAACTGTGTAATTACATACACAGGCAGTGTGTGGGTAGGGATGGTAGGACCTCTTACCACAGCCATCAGCTCCTCAGAGCGCAGCACATTCTTCTCCACCTGGTCTGCATTGCTCTGCATGCGCGCCACCAGCACGGCCACATCATTACCTTGGCTCCTGGGAAGAGAAAAGACAAACCTCCATTCACATCAGTGTAATTGACACATTGTTGAAACCAGTAGGCCTATCCAAGAGAGCTCAGTAGAGCAACCTGAATGTTCAGGAACCAGATTCCAGGTTTGGTAGAATAATCAAAATGAGAACCAGACTCAGGCAGAACAAAAAGTATTCCTCCATCCAACTTTACAAAAGACTGTCACTCATCTACACTCATCTAGCAATCAATACATCTTTGAGTCTGTATGTTCTTGTACTTACTGTTCTGTCATTCCTACTCGTAGTCGCTGCTATGAAAGTCAGCTATTTATTCGTACACACCCTCACAATGATGGATTATTGAGGAGTGTCCTCAGGAATTTACAGTGCATGAGTGACATAGCACATGGATTTCTACTGATGTCCCCATGAATCGCTTTGATCAAAGTTAATAGCTGATGAATGCAATTACATTCCAATGGGACAATAAAACGAATAGCGATAGTGGGGGGAGAGATTTACTGTTTTAACATTGTGGTATCCAGTATCTCATACATGCCTCATACATAGGCAACTGCTTGTCTCTGTTAGTATATGTGGTAAAATGACAAAGTCCACATAGCTGTAGGAGTCATCTAGGTTTGGCAGACATATCCTGTCATACCCTGTCACATCCTAAAGAAGGGTAAAAGGAGTTAAATAATGCATAGCTACCGTACCAAAGCAAACAGCACACACACATGTCAGGGGGAGTAGGAGTGTGACAGGCAGACACTAAAGGGAAGCCTAAAAGTCACCCTGCTGGTTCTATAAGATAGAGAGCTGCAAAGGATCCAGACTCTACACCCTGTAGCACCAAGACACACCTCAGTGTAGGAGTGATGTGGAGGGTGTTCCTGCATGTGGTGAGTGACACAGTGTTCAGTGGTGTAAAGGAACTGAAAGATAAGCCTCAGATTATTGATTTATCAAGGCACACTTGAAAGGAACATAGTACATATTTCACAAAAACATATTATCTATTCATCTCTATGCAACTTTGTATGTACACAAATCTGATAGAGCCTGTTTAAGCAACAGAACACACAGTACATACCCTTTTCTCTGTATAAACATAAATCCTGAGTCTTCCAGCGATGTACCTAAACACATTCCAAATCTGCTGTCTGTCACTCACCTCTGTGAGATCACACTTCTTCCAAAAGTGTTTTTATGTGCTCTATGTGCTCTTTTTATGTCTACATAATTAGTCAGAGCAGCCATCTATTGAATACTGAGAGCAATGTGGAGGATCAATGCACCTTAATGTCACACCCCATTGCTAAGGCACACATCAGTGGTTACATACAACACAGTCTAAATACCAATGAGATTACTCTTTTCTCAGCAAAGTAAACAAATTGTGACAGTTACTACAGAAATTATTGTCTTGTCTCATCATCAATCGGCGGCAGACAAGATACATTTTACGCTTATGTAAGGTAGCCATGAGACGTTACCAATACTAAGTCCTCATAAATCAAATCTGATACTTCATCTAAATGATCTACTGCATTTTCCTGGAAGACTGCAGACTCTTAAAAATACACTATCAAGACCAGTCAACAAATGCCCACATGTGCAGTGGACTAGATTCCAGGTCGGCCCTACAGGGAATACAAGCAGGCTGAGATGAAATGAAAAAGAGAAATAAGAGACAGAGAAAAGAGAAGGAAAGAGAAGGAAACATGACACATCAAAGTTCAGGAAACGGAGGGAAAACTCACTGGGCCACTTTCACCAGGTCGTACTCCTTCTTCTTGCTGAACATCCTGGGAGGCTGTGTGTTCTGTCAGTCCCAGTGCAAATATCTTACTCCTCACTTCCCTCTCCTTGCTGTACCTCTCTCTCTAGCCGTGTCTCCTCTCTCTAGTTAAAGAGCAGCTACCTGTCTCAGCTCCACCCCAATGAACAGGTGTGTCATCATGAAGGCACTAGACCAGAGGAACAGACCGGGTAGACCTGTTTCTCTCTCCTGTTCTCCATCCCACTCTCTCTCTCGCTCTCTCTGTCTCTCTCATTTTCTCTCCATTCCTACACACCTGCATTCCTATCTTTTAATATATTTACTTTGTCTTGCCTGGGCATAATCAATAAAGATAGTTTTGTTATAGACATTGTTGAATAGGCACTGCTTTTCTAAATCAAGGGAGTCAACACTAAGAGATACACATTATTATAACAGTGTGATTCCTTATTGGTAGACTTCCAATGGAGAAACACTGGAATGTGGCAGGGCCAGTCACCTGGGCCAGTCACCTGTTAGATTCCAGGGTGCTACTCACTCACAGTTACTGACTTCAATCAAACCAATCTAAATTCATTTCCACCTTGAAACTGGAGATTGAATTATCTAGTAATGACATTAAACCACTGATTAGTTGTCATTACAAACAGAATATCTAGATTCTAGACATATTTGGGATAAAATGCCAGAACACCAAAAGGCTATAGTGTAACGCTAAACAATACAATAACATCCACTTCAGCCCAAAGTTCACACTGCATAAAAACATATCCAACAAGAATCATCATAGTTACTACTACATACACCTGTATTGAAGGTTGGGCACACCACATCCCAACTGTGCTATCCACCCAGTATCCACCCAACAAGCAAACACAGAAGGAGAATAATGTTTAGAGAGTATCAGACTAAGAGGGTGTGGTCTGTGGGTAGTAATAATACCACAAAAATATCCAGGAAACCGTAATAGCTATTTGTAGTAGTGTGATGACACCAATTTAAATGTTGTGTCAGCCTGACACACTAGCCCACTACAGAAAGACAGAAAGGGTGCAGTGAAACTGGACAAGTTAAAACAAGTCTATCTTACAACAACCTAAGATAATAAACAAAACGTGACAACTTGACAAGCATTTGACATCGCCATTGATCCTTTATTTTAGGAAGTCAAAACTGTGCGGACCAAAGTGAGTGGTCGTGCTGGTTTGCATTGTATCCTGTTTGTAGCTTAGCCATAGCATCAGACACTACAGTACAGTAGGCTACAGTTCCCCAGGCTTCTGAGTATCATTGATTATCAGACAGACGCCCTGTTGAATTACCCCTCTTAGTATTTTTAAATATATATATATATTTTTACCTTTATTCAACTAGGCAAGTCAGTTAAGAACAAATTCTTATTTGGCTTAACTGCCTTGTTCAGGGGCAGAACGACAGACTTTTACCTTGTCAGCTCAGGGATTCGATCTTGTAACCTTTCGGTTACAAATCCAAAGCTCTAACCACTAGGCTACCTGCCACCCCTAGTATAAGGAGTCAAGGTCTCAGAGAGGAATGCAGAGTACCCTTACCGCTGAGGGAAGAGCTGGGGCCTCTGCTGACGCTAGAAAGATAAACATTTCTGAGTGTATGTGCAGTGTGCCCTCATAATCAAAAAATCGAATCAAATCCAATTGTATTCATCACATGCTTGTAAACAACAGTGAAATGCTTACAGGCCCTTCCCAACAACGCAGAGAGAAAGAAAATAGAGAAATAATAGAAAAATAATAACACGTAATAATACAAGTTAGAATAAATACACCATGAGTAAAGATAACTTGGCTATATCAGTACTGAGTTGATATGCAGGGGTACGAGGTAATTGAGGTAGACATGTACACATAACTAGGTATAAAGTGACAAGGCAACAGGATAGATCATAAACAATAGCAGCAGCATACGTAATGAGTAAATAAAAGTTTGTGCAAAAAGGGTCAATGCAGACAGTCCGGGTTAACTATTTAACTAACTATTTATCAGTCTTATGACTTGGAAGTAGAAGCTGTTCAGGGTCCCATTGGCTCTAGACTTGGTGCATCGGTACCTCTTGCCATGCGGTAGCAGAGAGAACAGTCTATGACTTTGGTGGCTGGAGTCTTTGACCATTTTTAGGGCCTTCCTCTGACACCGCCTGGTATATAATTACACAAGCATGTGCAATTAATAGAAAAGTGGGAGGTGGGAGTTTATGTCTGAGTTATATTAACGCTACTAACTCATAATGTGATGTCTACGGCTGAGTGAAAGCTGTGGTTTAGCATGCTGTTGAGCATTAGGCTTGACGTATGTGTGTCTGGCTCACATCCATAGTGGGTAGAGTACTCTCCTGACCAACGGCAACATGCCAGTAGAGAAACATGCAAGATACTAAAGATACAAAAAGTGAAGAGTGGTGAATGTAGAGGGTACTACAGGTAAATGCCAAAATAAAGGAAATACTGAGGGATACAAAGTATATTGAAAGCAGGTGATTCCACAGAGATGTGGTTCCTGAGTTAATTAAGCAATTAACATCCCATCATGCTTAGGGTCATGTATAAAAAGGCCCATTTATTATTTTGGCTACCATGGCTAGAAGAAGAGATCTCAGTGACTTTAAAAGAGGGGTCTCAAATATGCATAGGGGGTTTAAAGGGTGTGTGTGTGTCTTAGTCACCAGATCTCAACCC
This sequence comes from Salmo trutta, assembly GCF_901001165.1. Classification (NCBI taxonomy): domain Eukaryota; kingdom Metazoa; phylum Chordata; class Actinopteri; order Salmoniformes; family Salmonidae; genus Salmo; species Salmo trutta. The sequence goes on along the minus strand of NC_042988.1, from coordinate 20,806,231 downwards.
AATTGAACACGAATGGGAGATTCCTGAGCGGCGCCTGGGACAGCGTTTTCCACCACCATCAACAAAACACTAAATAATGGAGTTTCTCATGTAAGAATGATGTCGCATTCATCCAATAGAGTTCCAGACACTTGTAGAACTATGCCAAGGCACATTGAACCTGGCAGCTCGAGGTGACCAAACGCCCTATTTAGACACTATGCTGGTTTTCTATTTTTTGGGAGTATGCTATACACTAAATTACCAAAAGTATGTGGACACCTGTTTGTCGAACATCTCATTCCAAAATCATGGGCATTAATATGGAGTTGGTCCCTCCTTTGCTGCTATAACAGCCTCCACTCTTCTGGGAAGGCTTTCCACTAGATATTGGAACATTGTTGCGGGGACTTGCTTCCATTCAGCCACAAGAGCATTAGTGAGGTCGGGCACTGATGTTGCGCGATTAGGCCTGGCTCGCAGTCAGCGTTACAATTCATCCCAAAGGTGTTTGATGGAGTTGAGGTCAGGACTTTTGTGCAGGCCAGTCAAGTTCTTCTACACCGATCTCGACAAACAATTTCTGTAAGGACCTTGCTTTGTGCATTGGGGAATTGTCATGCTGAAACAGGAAAGGGCCTTCCCCCAACTGTTTCCACAAAGGGGCCTAGCACGAACCATGAAAACAGTCCCAGTCCATAATTGCTCCTCCATCAAACTTCACAGTTTGCACTATGCATTGGGGTAGGTAGCGTTCTCCTGGCATCAGCCAAACCCAGATTAGTCCGTTTATCATTCATTTAAAAAAGATGTAGGCCTATCTCACTTCATAATCCCAGCTAGAAAAGACTCACTCTGAGTAAAGCAGCAGTGCTGGGGATGGCAAAATCACATCTTTCAAAGTTCAGGTTTTCCTAATGTGGTCATAAGGTGTGGGCAACCGGGGCTGCATATTATTGCATTGTAAATGTCCAATCTCATTTACTGACTTAACATGTAAACCCACCCCTCCCCTATCCCACTACACTACACCACACCACAGGGCAGAACACATACCTGGTTAAATTCCACATTGTGCAAGCCTGGCTGCCATTCATCTGGGAGAGGCTCAGCCAAGAACACACAAATCATTTACAGAGAGAACATATTTCAGTCAAGGTATGTAACACTGAAGAGCGGGGCTTGAACTACAAGGGTTATGGGAAGAAAGCAAACAAGGGCATCCCCTTAATCATTGAAAACATCAAAAGGGTCCCCAAGAATAGGTGTTTAATACTTATGTTGGCCCAGGCCCCTATTTTTAGGGAACTGTCTAGTGAATATCAAATCAAATCAAACGTTATTGGTCGCGTACACATATTTAGCAGATGTTATCGCGGGTGTAGAGAAATGCTTATGTTCCTAGCTCCAACAGTGGAGTAATACCTGACAATACAAAATAATACACTCAAATCCCCAAAATAAAAATAAATAAAAATAAATAAATATAGAAATATTAGAACGAGCAATGTCAGAATTCGGAACGTTGAATTTCTGGTCCAAATGATGGTGAGAGACCGCCGATCTACTATCCAAAAGTTATTTTCGTCTGCAGGTAATAATGCAAGAAACGTTCTGAGCAAATAATTTAAGAAATAACACACAAAAATATACTGCAAAGTTGGTTAGGAGCTACAGTGAGGGAAAAAAGTATTTGATCCCGTGCTGATTTTGTACGTTTGCCCAGAGACAAAGAAATGATCAGTCTATAATTTTAATGGTAGGTTTATTTGAACAGTGTGAAACAGAATAACAACAAAAAAATCCAGAAAAACGCATGTCAAAAATGTTATAAAATGATTTGCATTTTAATGAGGGAAATAAGTATTTGACCCCTCTGCAAAACATGACTTAGTACTTGGTGGCAAAACCCTTGTTGGCAATCACAGAGGTCAGACGTTTCTTGTAGTTGGCCACCAGGTTTGCACACACCTCAGGAGGGATTTTGTCCCACTCCTCTTCGCAGATCGTCTCCAAGTCATTAAGGTTTCGAGGCTGACGTTTGGCAACTCGAACCTTCAGCTCCCTCCACAGATTTTCTATGGGATTAAGGTCTGGAGACTGGCTAGGTCACTCCAGGACCTTAATGTGCTTCTTCTTGAGCCACTCCTTTGTTGCCTTGGCCGTGTGTTTTGGGTCATTTTCATGCTGGAATACCCATCCACGACTCATTTTAATGCCATGGCTGAGGGAAGGAGGTTCTCACCCAAGATTTGACGGTACATGGCCCCATCCATCGTCCCTTTGATGCGGTGAAGTTGTCCTGTCCCCTTAGCAGAAAAACACCCCCAAAGCATAATGTTTCCACCTCCATGTTTGACGGTGGGGATGGTGTTCTTGGGGTCATAGGCAGCATTCCTCCTCCTCCAAACACGGAGAGTTGAGTTGATGCCAAAGAGCTCCATTTTGGTCTCATCTGACCACAACACTTTCACCCAGTTGTCCTCTGAATCATTCAGATGTTCATTGGCAAACTTCAGACGGGCATGTATATGTGCTTTCTTGAGCAGGGGGACCTTGCGGGCGTTGCAGGATTTCAGTCCTTCACGGCGTAGTGTGTTACCAATTGTTTTCTTGGTGACTATGGTCCCAGCTGCCTTGAGATCATTGACAAGATCCTCCCGTGTAGTTCTGGGCTGATTCCTCACCGTTCTCATGATCATTGCAACTCCACGAGGTGAGATCTTGCATGGAGCCCCAGGCCGAGGGAGATTGACAGTTCTTTTGTGTTTCTTCCATTTGCGAATAATCGCACCAAATGTTGTCACCTTCTCACCAACCTGCTTGGCGATGGTCTTGTAGCCCATTCCAGCCTTGTGTAGGTCTACAATCTTGTCCCTGACATCCTTGGAGAGCTCTTTGGTCTTGGCCATGGTGGAGAGTTTGGAATCTGATTGATTGATTGCTTCTGTGGACAGGTGTCTTTTATACAGGTAACAAACTGAGGTTAGGAGCACTCCCTTTAAGAGTGTGCTCCTAATCTCAGCTCGTTACCTGTATAAAAGACACCTGGGAGCCAGAAATCTTTCTGATTGAGAGGGGGTCAAATACTTATTTCCACCATTAAAATGCAAATCAATTTATAACATTTTTGACATGCGTTTTTCTGGATTTTTTGTTGTTGTTATTCTGTCTCTCACTGTTCAAATAACGCTACCATTAAAATTATAGACTGATCATTTCTTTGTCCGTGGGCAAATGTACAAAATCAGCACGGGATCAAATACTTTTTTCCCTCACTGTAGGAACACGGCGACCATGTCCGTAGGCGCCATCTCCGCTAACGTGTAATTTCAACTCTGACAAAGAGTTGTAAAGAATCACTCTTTTTGAAACACTTCTTAATTGCACATTTACAAATTGAGACATGAATGGATGCAGAAGAACATAATACCTGTGTCTGTGATTCACTGTGGCCTGTTGCTTGGGACAGGACCTCTAAACCTGCCACTGCTGGATTATTTCTCACTGCTGGATCATGAGAAAGCACCAGTCATAAGAGACGAGGCTGCAGCAAACAAGGAAAGATAAATAAATATAACCAGATTTCGTGGGCTACTAACATAGGAAAAAGCAGGCAGTATTTACAGTTAACATGCCAAACATACACTATATATACAAAAGTATGTGGACTCCCCTTCAAATTAGTGGATTCGGCTATTTCAGCCACACTTCTTGCTGACAGGTGTATAAAATCAAGCACACAGGCATGCAATCACCATAGACATACATTGGCAGTAGAATGGCCTTACTGAAAAGCTCAGTGACGTTCAAGGTGGCACCATCATAGGATTTGTTTTTATAAACATTTATTTAACCTTTATTTGACTAGGCAAGTCAGTTAAGAACAAATCCTTATTTACAATGACGGCAAACACTGGCCAAACCCGGACGACGCTGGGCGAATTGTGCACCGCCCTATGGGACTCCCAATCACCGCCGGTTGTGATACAGACTGGATTTGAACCAGGGTGTCTGTAGTGACGCCTCTAGCGCTGAGATGCAGTGCCTTAGACCGCTGCACCACTCGGGAACCCGACTGGCCTGCACGGAGCCCTGACTTCAACCCCATTGAATACCTTTGGGATGAATTGGAACACCGACTGCGAGCCAGGCCTAATCGCCCAACATCAGTGCCCAACTTCACTAATACTCTAGTGGAGGTATGGAAGCAAATCCCCACAGCAATGGTCCAACATCTAGTGGAAAGCCTTCCTAGAAGAGTGGAGGCTGTTATAGCAGTAAAGGTGGGACCAACTCCATATTAATGCCCATGATTTTGGTATGAGATGTTCGAAGAGCAGGTGTCCACATACTTTTGGTCAAGTAATGTACTTTAGGGCCATTCAGATCACGGCTGTGAAAATAATTACCTCTCACCCTCAAGGCATCTAGAAGAAACTGAGTTCATGAGTTCCATGCTTTTCTCCAGCAGGGTCAGACATCACAATACAGTCACGTTCTGCTTGCATTGTCTGCCATCTAGAATGGATACAGTAAAAGGTGTCAAAAGTTTAATACAGTTGTTTGAGCTGTGTTGAGCTTTAATAGATGTCACTCCACCCAAACAAGTCCCTGCCAACACCTCAGGGGGAAGACAGACGGGGCCAACCAGTTACCCAACCCTCACCAGCTTGCTAAGAGGCATGGGAGAGAATGTTTTCATGTGCTGGTCAGTAAAAGCAGGCAGAGAAACAGGTTTGGTAAATCCAGGCCATAAAATGCCTTCATGGATGATGGCAGATGAAATTGACTGACAATTACTTCCAAGAGGCCACAATCAATATTTTGAAGGCTGTGTTCAAGACATGACTGCTGGTACAGTGTCCTGTACAGACAGACCACTCTCTCCTGCATCAGGTATTATATACCTAATGCACCACTAACAGTGGAAGAAACCAAGACTCTGAACTAAATGGTAATTGTAATGAAAATCACAGGTCAGAGCCTTTCCTAGCAGCCAACACCTGCAAGACTGATGGGTAACATTTCACAATGTGCATATTTGCATCAGCATATTGAGCACAACAAAATGGGTATATGCAGACATCCTTGTGCAGGGAAATTGAACTCTGGGGTACTGTCTGCAACCTGACAACGGTAGAGGTTGTTTAATCATTGATTTACTTGTCTGCTTTTCACCTCATTTAACACTTGATTTACATAAGGCACAGCAATAGGCTGACAATGTCAGTCACAATAGCACAAGGGGTGTCCTATTGTGCTGCAACGTGAGAGGCCAATGAGATTCCCCAGAGCTCATTGAAGTCTGCAAAAAAAATAAACAATTCTGTGGAGGAAGTCTTTAAATCCAAATCTACTAGATAGATTTTTTGCTTAACTGCAAGCCTCAACCCCCAGTATTAACATAAGAGCTACATAGTCAAGCATATTAAGCAACCATGAGCATTCACTGATTTAAGCTATTGACCATGTTCATATATCCTTCTAGACAAAAGATTCATTCCATACGGCTCCTGAGCGTTCATCCATTTACCTGTTGAGGCGAAGCAGAACAGACTCAAGCATTTACTGAAATTCATGTAATGTTTTAAAAGAACACAAGACAACAAGATATGTATTTTTGGTTTTTAATCGAAAGGCCATGCAGTGCCTCCCAGTTAAGATCTTAACATATCACTTTAAATGGTACAGGTGGGACAAAACAATACATCTGCAATTAACTAGTACAAAATAAGACTAAACGTTACTGAGGAATGTAACAAATTAAATAAGTAAAAGAAATCAAAACTGTGCGCCATCACTATTGCTGCGCTGCAGGACACCCCCCCCCCACAAGGACTTGATAGAGGTTCAAAAATTGGTTGAACCCTGTTGTGTAAAAAATTCAACAGTACAATTTTGGATAGAGTATAGGACTAATCAAGACAAAAAAGCAATAAGTTACCATCTTTACTTTCATGTGCATGTTTACTGTGGGAATTGAAGGGGCATTGGGTAAGGCACCATGGGCTGTGGTGCTTGTTGCTGTGTGAAGGGGAACTGTTGATGGCTCATGCCACTCTGTGCACCTCCCTGGTTGGCACTAAACTGTGGGGCCTGGAAGTTCTGCGTTGGGAATGCCCCGGCCTGGCTGGCACCATAGTTTGACTGGCCATTGGTGCCGTAGCTGCCGCCAAAACCATTGCCGCTTTTGTCAAAGCCACTTGCCCCATAGCCTCCGCTCTGTGTATTTGTGCCAAAGACCTTCTTTGGTCCACTGTCAAAACCTCTATCGTTTTCCCTGTCCCTAAAGCTACTGAAGTCACGCCTGCCCCCGGAGGAGTACCTGTCCCGGCGGTCATCCCTAAATCCACTACCACCTCTGCCTCCCCTTGAATGACCTGAAAGGAAAAACAAGAACAAATTAGAATGGGCTTTCATGCTCGTTTGAGTGATATGAGATGTGTACATGGGAAGACACACTGTAGGGGGTAAATGGCTAACACAAAAATGAATCAAGATCCTATAGCTTTGACTGTGCCAAACCCATCCACGTCAACAAAAAAAAGGGGGGGGGGAAAATGGCTGCAGCTGAACCACAGTTCCTGTATCTCACCAATTAGATTTACCTCCTCTGTCCGCCATCTGGAGGAGTTTAGGGTTGATGGCCTGGTTGGCCTCACGGAGCACAGCAACGAGGTCGCTGGCCTGCCTCATGTTGTTGGGGGTGAAGAAGGTGTAGGCTGTGCCAGTCTTTTGGCTCCGGGCAGTTCTGCCGATGCGGTGGATATAGTCCTCAGAGTTGTTGGGGTAGTCAAAGTTGATGACAAATTTCACGTCTTCAACATCTGTAGGATGTGTTGCAGTGTGGCAAAAAATAAAGAGCGCACAAAGATGCACACCACAACAGCCAGACCAAAAGAGCAAAGTTAGTACAACCAGTCACTGGATGTAGCTGGTTTTTCCACTAGGCTGTAAAGAATAGCATTAGATAACTCCAGAAAGACTAAATCCGTGGGGATACTACGGTGGGAAGAGAGAAACAATGCACACTCCAAATGCTTCCAATCCATATAACCCCTCAATTATCAACAGCCCCCTCCCCCCAAAAAAGGATCAGAAGTCTTACCATAAAGGAGTATGCATTCACTAGTCCATTCCCATTGCAGAAAACTCCCCACACAATGTCCAGTGACTGCAGGGTGCTTCTACACAGTAAGGCCACTACGCGCACTGTTGCCTCCTCATGTGCCAAAACTAGGAACTTATGTGATAACGAAGGCACCTTCTTCCCACACACTCATAAGAAGCTTGCTATAAAGGCCACACTGCAACGTCTTGCCAAGACCATAAACAATTGGGGAAGCTAAAATGGAGCCACTTACTCCTGTGACCCATAACAAAAGTACCCCCAGTCTCATCAAGGCAAGATATTCCCAGAACCAGTGTTCACGTGTGATCAAATGTCTCTCGTTGGCAGGTCTCGACATGACTTGAAACGCAGGTGAGGGAGGAGTGCGAGCTTGGATTTTGTCCCCAGCCAACTGACATGACCCACTGACACTAAGCGCCAGTAGCCATATCATTACAGAGGTGAATGTGTAATTGGACTTACAACTGCTCTCAAAACAGAAGTTTAGGATACTGCCACATATGCTTTGAGAAAAGCGACACCTTCCAGAATTCGATGACTTGCAATACAATGCCCAAACCGACATGCAAGACATGGAAACAGCAGAGCCTGGTGGAGCCATGAGCTTGGGTGTGAAGCAGTCCAAACCGATGCCAGAGAACAGCTGCATTTACAGGGGTGCGGCGGCTAACCCTCATTTAGGCCCCCTTTTGGGCAGCCCAGCGTGATATTCAGCACTCAGGCCCCGCCACCTCTGTATGTGACTGGGTGGTGTCCCAGTCAGGACAACTCCAAGAGTTCTCCTTCCCCCTCTGGAGACCTGGGCGTGTCATGCCAAGGCCCTGCCTCAAAAGACCGCTCCTTCAGATAGGGGAGAAACTCAGAAGGCAGAAGAGTTACAGAAAGAAACACTTTCTTTCAGAATAAAAGTTGGTTCAAGGGACCAAGGACAGAATGAAACTAACCTAGACCCCTGGAGGCGACGTCTGTGGCAATGAGAATTGGCGCCTTTCCGAACTTGAACTCTGAAAAAGGAAAATAAATTGATAGCTGGCCATAACAGGTTGTGTCTTAATAAATTGTTCTTGTGGTAAACTCACCATTGAGCACCCAGTCCCTCTCCTGCTGGCTCTTGTCTCCATGGATGCCCATTGCTGGCCAACTAAAAGGAGCAAGTGTCAATTGAGTCCAGTAAAACACGTGTACCTTGAATTTAAAGAACGAAGTATCGATGCCACTTACCCATCCCGCCTCATCCTCCTAGTGATCTCGTCACATCTCCTCTTGGTCTCTGTAAAGATTATGGTCTTGTTCTCCTTCTCACTCATGATCTCCTCTAGTAGGCGGAGGAGTCTGGAAAGTGAAGAATTCAATTAGTGACTTGATAAAACAAGCATCTAAGTCATATTTTCCACCCATTACATATACAGTACAGGAATGACAGGTCAGACAGGACTCACTTGTCTTCTTTCTCGCCATCATTGCAAACATCCACGATCTGCAAGATGTTGTGGTTAGCACTCAGCTGCAGAGCTCCCACATTAATCTGGACGTAGTCCTTCAGGAAGTCCTCTGCCAGCTGGCGCACCTCTTTGGGCCAGGTGGCACTCCACATCAGTGTCTGTCGGTCAGGCTGAAGAGAAGGAACATGTCAGAATTTCCCTTGAAGACTGTACCAAGTGAGATCAGTAGACTAACACATTACAATAGAACTCACTCTGATTTGGTCCACAATTTTTCGGATTTGTGGTTCGAAACCCATGTCGAGCATTCGGTCAGCCTCATCCAGGACCAGGTAAGTGCATCTGCGCATGTTGGTCTTTCCTGCCTCCAGGAAGTCAATAAGCCTGCCAGGTGTGGCAATGCAAATCTCCACACCTATAAGAAACTATCTTGAGCACCAAATTCCATAGATTCAAATCAGCCAAATACAGAGCAGTTGTGGAACTTACCTCTATCCAGGTCACGGAGCTGTGGCCCTTTGGGCGCGCCCCCATAAACGCAGACAGACTTCAGGCGAGAAGCTCTGCCATACTCTGCTGCCACCTGCTGGACCTGCTGAGCCAGCTCACGGGTCGGGGCAAGCACTAAGCACTGAAAGAAAGATTAAATGCCATAAATCCATGTTGGGCGGATGAGAGACTAGATACAAGTCTTTGAATATCCATGGGTACTTACAATAGGGCCATCTCCACGTTCCAGGAAAGGCTGGTGATTAATGTGCACGATTGCAGGCAACAAGTACTGCGGGAAAAAATTATGACATTGCATTACAGTAAAAAGGACCATCAGTCCTCTTATTTTTATGAGCAATTCTAAGTTGTTGGAATAGTCAAGGCTAATATTCTCACAACACTTACCGAGAGAGTTTTCCCAGAGCCTGTCTGTGCAATACCAACCATGTCCTTGCCACTCAACGCCAGTGGCCAACCCTGTGCTTGGATCGGTGTTGGTTCTGACCAGCCTGCTTTGTTAATGACATCCATCACGTAGGCTGTGCAAATGGGGGGGACAGAGTACATGAAAACTAGCCCAGATTGAAGACTCTGGATAAGAAATAAATATTTCAAAGGAATGTCAGATATTAATGGATGTGCCTACTTGGAAAACTGGCTTCATGGAACTTCATAATTGGATTAGGGCAGTCCCTCCCCTTCACAGTAACCGCTTTAGTACTTCTGTACTGTGCAACCTCTTGCTGCAACGACAACATGGAGACTCAGATCAATTGGCATGGCAATGAAAAAGACACCTACAAATAGCCATGGGGGGGGGGGGGAGGAGAACATGCTAGAACACATGCCAATGGCCATTATGTAACATTTACAGTAAATCAGCTGCATCTGGATTTTGACCACTAGAATACATACCGGAGATCTCCGAGTGACATCGGGGTGCTCTTGGTAAAAGTTCTTTTCAAATTTAGAGAGTTCGTCAAGGTTCCAGTGCTTCTTGCGCAGTCTATCACCGGGATTGCCAAACTTCCCCCCACCACCACCACCACCTCTTCCACCGCCTCCAAAACGGGGTGGTCCGCTGCCATAACTGGGGAAGAGAATGGTCTAATGTTAGTCACGCCAACCAATGTAAAAGAGACTTAGGTTACCAGTGGATATACTCGCTTGAGTAAAAGCCAAATGAAAGAAACTTACATATTAGATTTAACAGAAAATTGTTTAGTGACAACTAGCAGTCAGCGTGTAACTAAACATTACCCCAACTTCAATACAATGCATAAATTACTGCCAGCGTTTTAAGTTCAACAAACTGGAAGAAATGCTTGGCTTACTGGACTCGGCTGTTTTTAAACGTGACGCAATCTTCAATATATATCCGGCAGAGGAACAATGAAAAAAAAAAACCGGCCGGCATTTTGTATCCGCATTCAATAATGCCACATGGCGTACAAATAAATGTAGTCGGCTAGCTTGCCGGTTATCGGACACATGCTGTATGAAGAGGCACAATGTTAATGTTAACATTAACGTTATGAAAATGTGATAACGTAAATTAGAAAATTACAGCCGCTGACTAGGTGGCTCGTATTTGAATTAGCAGGCCCCCAGCTAAGAATTCTCGGATTCAGGTCAGGCCTCTTGCTAGTTTCATGACTTAACGAGGCCTTTAAAAAACGTTGGTTCCTTCTGATTCGGAATACTTATCTAGCTAAAAATGTAGATATTAACTTTAAATGGAAACTACGAAAGTTTAAGAAAACAAAAATGTATATATATATACACCTAGCAAGCTACCGTGATCCCGTGCGTCATGTCAGCCATTTCTGGCGAGACAACACGAGGTGTTAAATTCGCCTAAAATTCATTAATTCAGACACTTACCCTCTATCTCTACCACGATCTCTGTCGGAAAATCCAGGCATCTTGTAAACAAAGTGTATAAATAAAAACGATAAATAAACTACGCCTGAAAATCCGATATCAAACCCGACCTGCCGTGACGATGCTGAAATGCCGGCGAATTAAAACAAGAGATTCGGCTTTTATTGCATGAGGAAGTGTCACGCTCCCTCCGTCTGAGTGAAGTATTAATCCGCCGTGAACTGACTACACCGCAGCACATTGCACGTCACATTCAAAGCTGTTTGGAAGGAACACGTGCATATTTTGCGTCAATGTTCGGAAAATGGTGTGAAATGGAGGAGCTCATTTGTCGCAATGTGTTTGTAATGTTAAAGGCGCCTTATAGATAAAGTATTTGTATCCCATTATAAAAAAAGGTTTTGAAACAAATGCTATTCCAAATTTAATCTCTAATACGACAGAATGCTATTGTGCACAACTTGTGGTATTTAGCTAGGTATTAGTATTATTGTCAATTTATCACATTTTATCAGGTGTATCACAATAACCACGTTTCCATCCAGTTTTATACGAGTAAATTCATACCGTATTAACAGCTGTGATATAAATGCCGACGGTGTGTCCGTAAAATTATTTTTTCGAGAAATTCACGCGACGATATGGTATGACTCAGGAAACCATTCAGTTTATTGGGCTACATATGAAATAAATGATTATGAACTTCACAGGTTGGTAAAAGTGCACGGTGATCTTGATGCTCCTGTATCACAGCGATATATTTAGACATAGCTCTCTGGGTGTATCACTTGGGATTATTTAATGAAACCTGTTGGCGTAAGCATATGTACAAAAAAAAGAAACAGTTGTGATCCGGTTGCTTTCCTTTTACCATAAGTGATGTCAGTACTCAAAGAAAGCACATCCAGTAAAAAAAAATATGGCTAGACGGCAGTCTCAAACTAGTGCAGTTGATTTGCAGGAAAATCTCCCTAAAATTTGAATTCTGCTGATTACTTTAGCGTAAAAGATGGTAGACCTACAGCCACTTAATCAGGTCATGTTTTTAATGAATAATAGACTGTAAAGGGTTTTTGGAAATTGGAAAAGCTACTCTAATGTGAACATTTTGATTTACAGTAAAAAGTCCCTAACCTCCGAACTTGTTAGTGTAGTTCTGGGTCAGTTGTCTATATTTTTTTTCACTAAAATGCCTTTAATAGACTACTGCCGTTAATTACAGTGCCTTCCGAAAGTATTCACCAATGGTGACTTTAAAACATTTACTGAGTTTAATGGCTGTGATAGAAAACGGAGGATGGACCAACAACATTGTAGTTACTCCACAATACTAACCTAATTGACAGAGTGAAAAGAAGGAATCCTGTACAGAATACAAATATTCAGAAACCTGCATCCTGTTTGCAATAAGGCACTAAAGTAAAACTTCAAAAAAAGTGGCAAAGAAATTAACTTTTTGTCCTGAATACAAGCATTATGTTTATGGCAAATCAAACAAATCCCATTTCTATCACAGCCAGTAAACTCTGTAACTGTTTTAAAATAAGCATTGGCCTCATGGTGAAATCTCCGAGTGGTTTCCTTCCTCTCCGGCAACTGAGGGTGCATTGATACACCATCCAAAGGAATATTCAGTGTCTGCTTTTTATATTTTCACCTATCTACCAATAGGTGCTCTTATTTGTGAGGCATTGGAAAATCTCCCTGGTCTTTGTGGTTTAATCTGTACCGAAATGCACTTCTCGACTGAGGGACCTTACATATAATTGTATGTTTGGGGTACAGAGATGGGTTAGTCATTCAAAAACCATGTTAACTACTATTATTTGACACAGAGTGAGTCGATGCAATGTATTATGTGACTTGTTAAGCACATTTTTACTCCTGAACTTATTTGTAGTTGCCATAACAAATACTTATTGGCTCCAAACATTTCAGCTTTTCATTTGTAAAAATGTCTACAAACAAAATTGCACTTTGACATTATGGGTAATTGTGTGTAGATCAGTAACACAACATCTAAATTGGATCCATTTTAAATTCAGTCTGTAACACAACAAAATGTGGAAAAAGTCAAAGAGTGTGAATACTTTCTGAAGGCACTGTATGTGATCAAGTTTAATATGCAGAGTGGTGTACCACTGATTGGATCTACGAAATAACATCAATGTCAAGGTTGGCTGTTGGCTACCACAGAAACAATCTGTTTAGTACTATACAGTCCATCACACTACCATAAATTACCTTATGTATACCCATTCCTTTGTCTGAGCAAATAGATACTGATTCCCCAAGCCCCCTCCCATCACCACCTTTCCCCATCATCATTGATGAAAGCACTTCAGTTCACGCCTCTGCTGCTCAGGACAGGCCAGACTCATTCTAATTCAAATAAATGCTCAAATTAAAGGGAAAGCTTTACAGCTCCCACTTTGTCAAGATTTAAAAGCTGGTTAAAGGATGACAAAACATACCAGTGTGCTATAATACTTCATCTTCAATGAAACACGGCCCTAAACTGACCTGTTTATGTATCATGGTAATCTAATAAGTGTAGTATTGTAATAACAGCCGTTACTCCAGATTTATTTTTACATTTCCTGCTCTTATAGTGTATGTAAAATGACCAATGTGATCTTTCTCATTTCCAAAGTAACCCTTATGGTATCCCCTTTCCTGATTCGAAGTCAGAGACACATTAGCAGACAATATTCTTCATGTACTGCGCTGTTCTAAATTACAGTTGCTAAGGAAAATAACCTCTCCCTCAACGTCAACAAAACAAAGGAACTGATCGTGGAATTACCCTCCAGCGGGTGATGAAGACAGCCCAGTACATCACTGGGACCTTGCTTACACCCATCCAGGACATTACCCGAAACGGTGCCTGAGGAAGGCACGCTGCATCATCAAGGACCCCACACACCCCAGCCCCGAGCTGTTCTCTCCCTTACCATCAGGCAGACCGTATCGGAGCATTAGGTTTGATACCAACAGGCTCAGAGACAGTTTCTATCTACAAGCCATCAGACTGCTGATTCTCTGCACCTTAGCACACATCACAACTGCTGCTACCAGGCTCTTATAATACTGCTCAATTTATACACTTGCAATTTATACACATCCCTGAGTCAATACTTTGTAGAAGCACTTTTGGTGGCGCTTACAGCGTTGAGTCGTCATAGGTATGTCTCTATCAGCTTTGCACATCTGGATTTGGGGATTTTCTCCCATTCTTCCTTGCAGATTTTCTCAAGTATTGTTAAGTTAGATGGGGAGTGGCAGTAAACAGCAATCTTCAAGTCTTTCCACAGATTTTCAATGGGATTCAAGTCAGGGCTTTGGCTGACCACTGAAGGACTTTCACATTCTTGTTCGGAAGCCATTCCAGTGTTGCTTTGGCTGTATGCTTGTGGTCTTTGTCCTTTTAGAATGTAAATCATTGCCCCAGTCTAAGGTCATTTAGACTCTGAAGAAGGTACTCATCAAGGATTTGCCTGTATTTTGCTCCATTCATTGTTCGCTCTATCCTTACAGGTTGGTAGGCTGCCTAGTGGTTAGAGCGTTGGACTTGTAACCGTAAGGTTGCACGATTGAATCCCCAAGCTGACAAGGTAAAAATCTGTTGATCTGCCCCTGAACAAGGCAGTTAACCCACTGTTCCTAGGCCGTCATTGAAAATAAGAAAATTGTTCTTAACTGACTTGCCTAGTTAAATAAAGCTTAAAAAAAATTCTCCCAGTCCCTGCCGTTAAAAAGCATCCCCATAGCATGATAATGCCACCACGCTTCACGGTAGGGATGGTGTTAGATTGGTGTTGAGCTGTACCTGGTTCTCTAGGCATTGCACTTTGCATTCAGGCCAAAGAGTTAAATTCTTGTCTCATCAGACTATAGACTATTTTGCCTTATGCTCTCAGAATCTTTCATGTGCCTTTTTTCAAACTCCAGGCATGCTGTTATGTCCCTTTTTATAATATACTGTAAATAATATATACTGAACAAAATATAAACACAAGATGCAAAGTGTTGGTTCCATGTTTCATGAGCTGAAATAAATAATATTCCCCAACAATTTCCATATGCACAAAAAGCTTATTTCTCTCAAATTTTGTGCACACATTTGTTTACATCCCTGCTAGTGAGCATTTCTCCTTTGCCAAGATAATCCATCCACCTGACAGGTGTGGCATATCACGAAGCTGATTAAACAGCATGATTATTACACAGGTGCACCTTGTGCTGGGGACAATAAAAGGCCACTAAAATGTACAGTTTTGTCACACAACACAACGCCACAGATGTCTAAACTTTTGAGGGAGCATGCAATTGGCATGCTGACTGCAGGAATGTCCAACAGAGCTGTTGCCAGAGAAATTAATGTTCATTTCTCTACCATAAGCCAACATCATTTTAGAGAATTTGGCAGTATATCCAAACAGCCTCACAACTGTAGACCACGTGTAACCACGCCAGCCCAAGACCTCCACATCTGGCTTCTTCACCTGTGGGATCGTCTGAGGATGGGGTGGTGCTAATAAGTATTTCTGTTTGTAATGAAGCCCATTTTGTGGGGAAAAACTCATTCTGATGGCTGGGCCTGGCTCCTAAGTGGGTGGGCCTGGCTCCCAGTCATGTGAAATGTATAGATTATGGCCTATTTAAATTGACAGATTTCCTTCTATGAACTGTAACTCAGTAAAATCTTTGAAATTGTTGCATGTTGTGTTTATATTTTTGTTCAGTATAATATTATATCTCAGGAGGGACCCTTCCATAAAGCCCAGATTCATGAATTGCTGTAGACTATTGTCCTTCTGGCAGGTTCTCCCATCTCAGCCATGGAACTCTGTAGTTCTGTTAGTGGTCATTGGTCACCTCCCTGACCAAGGTCCCTCTTGCCCCATTGCTCAGTTTGGTCAGACGACCAGCTCTAGGCAGAGTGGGTAGTTCCATATTTTTTTCAATTTCCAATGATAGAGACCATTGTGCTCTTGGAAACTTTTAACACTTTAGAAATTGTTTTCTACCCTTCCCCAGATATATGCCTTATCACAATTCTATCTCAGAGATCTAAGGACAGTTCCATGGACTTCAGGATAGTTTCTGCTCTGACATGCACTGTCAACTGTGGGACCTTACATAGACAGGTGTTTCTTTCTAAATCATGTCCAAACAATTTCATTGGCCACAGGTGGACTCCAATCAAGTTGTAGTGATGTCAATGATGATCAAAGGAAATTGAATGCACAGGAGCTCAATTCGGACTGTCATAACAAAGGGATGTGGATATTTATGTAAATGAAATATTTCTGTATGAATTTTTCACTACTTTAGACAAAATTTCCCAAAACATGTTTTCACTTTGTCATTATGGGATATTGTGTGTAGATGGGTGAAAAATATTTAATCAATTTTGAATTCAGGCAGTAACAAAATGTGGAATTAGTCATGGAGTATGAATACTTTCTGAAGGCACTGTATATACTGTATTCTAGTCAAGGCTCATTCTATTAATATACTGTCTATACACACCATTATGTACATATACACTACATGATCAAAAGAATGTGAACAACTGCTCGTCGACATCTCATTCCAAAATGATGGGCATAAATATGGAGTTGGACCCTCCTTTGCTGCAATAAAAGCCTCCACTCTTCTGGGAAGGCTTTCCACAAGATGTTGAAACATTGCTGCTGGGACTTGCTTCCATTAAGCCACAAGAGCATTAGTGATGTCGGCACTAATGTTTGGCGATTAGGCCTGGCTCACAGTCGGCGTTCCAATTCATCCCAAAGGTGTTAGATGAGGTTGAAGTCAGGGCTCTGTGCAGACCAGTCAAGTTCTCCCACACCGATCTCGACAAACTCTTTCTGTATGAATATCGATTTGTGCACAGGAGCATTGTCATGCTGAAACAGGAAAGGGCCTTCCCAAAACTGTTGCCACAAAGTTGGAAGCACAGAATCATCTAGAATGTCATTGTATGCTTTAGCGTTAGATTTTCCTTCACTGGAACTAAGGGCCCTAGCCCAAACCACGAAAACAGCCCCAGACCATTATTCCTCCCCAACCAAACTTCACAGTTGGCATGTGTACTCGACCAATAACATTTGATTTGTGGAGTTATATCAGATGCAACCCAAAATACCCAGACTAAAATTCAATAGAAAAAAATTCAAGTGTTTGTCTTCACAATAGCGAAATTCAGCCCAAATCCTTTGAAAGCGCCCCAAAACCTCTCACATATCCTCATATCATTTGACAAAGGCAAGTTTAATTAGACCTAAATTACACACAAAAATAAAATACTCTTACAAAAATGATAGTGTTAAGTACATCTAATTGCATCAGTCAGCTATAAGAGATATAGTTCTGCTCGTGGATCATGCAAAAAAAATTAAGCAACAAAAAGCTGCATCTCAAATTTGACTTGTTAATAAAAAGTTCCATTCTTCAGGGAGGCAGCTATGGAGTAATGCAGAGAGATTGTGTAAGAAACAGACTGTCAAGGGATCTTTTTGTGCCACTTAAAGTAAATGAATATGTTTAGATATAAAATCAATCAGTCCATGACCTATCTGGTAAATAGATAGAAGCCACCTAGTACATACGGCGACAAATAGTTCTGTATGTGTGAATTAAAAAAATAACTTACGTTAAAGATAAATTACAGGTTGTGTGATCCACATTAAGAACAATATCCTCTCACTGTACAAAGCACCATCTGAGGACACATCACTTTGCATACACCTCTATAAAATAAAAAGATGAGCAATTCATTTTCAATGTATGCTAACTTTAAGAACAGTCCATGGTCATAGATTGCTCGACGGGCAGCCTTTAAAAACAAGAAAACATTCAATTTGTTTGAATGAGTAGAAAATAAATATGTTCTCCCCCAAACCCATACTTGTAGAGCAAGGTTCAGGTGAGTAGAATTAGGGGTTTCATCTCATTCATCCAGACTTCCTTTATAGCCAATATGGAGATATAGAAACCCAACAATCACATGTCAATGTCTACTGTTGGGTTACAATACATATGACAAATGTGGACTTTATAGCCATTCAACATAATGTACTGTATAAGACATTCAACCATTACAGAGGAAAAGGTTTTGTATCTGACCACGTCAGCTCCCAAATAATACAACAAATAATATGACATCTCCTGAGAATGTGGCTCGAGGTCTGAGTGATGTTTGTTCAATTCATTGCAACTTTTTGGATGTAGTTTGCTATGCGCCCATCTCAGCCCCAGGTATAAGACTGGTTGCCAATATCTTGAAAGAAATGAGCAAACTGCTGTCTTATTTAGCACCAGAAGACCATAACCGGAAGGTAGTAGTAGTTATTTGCCAGAATGACAAGAGTAGCACTTACAAAAGATGTGTGTAATCTTCACATAACAAAATGCATCAGGGTAGCAGGGACTCT
Source organism: Salmo trutta (assembly GCF_901001165.1). NCBI lineage: Eukaryota > Metazoa > Chordata > Actinopteri > Salmoniformes > Salmonidae > Salmo > Salmo trutta. The sequence continues at coordinate 20,787,857 of NC_042988.1, read as the reverse complement.
GAGCCATTCTTTTGTGGGGACAGAGCAGATCCCCATGGTAGAAACAATCATGACATCATGAGAAAGGCCTATGGAACTCATCATACATACCCCACCACAAGTACCTACTGGATGATGTCACTGGAATTTAAAGGGTCAGGTTAGTATCTAAATAGTTGAAAAGATTCAGTCAGAAGTATTATGGCACTCAGAGGACTGTGTGTATTAAAGACAACCCACTCTTAAGACCACCTCTCTACTTACTATGTAGGAAAGAGGCTATGTAAAGATTTCACCCACAGCAATCTAAGTGTACTTCTTTCAAGCTTAAACAGCAACACTTTTAATATAAAAAACTATAAAAAATCTGGAATAATGGCAAAAGCTTTCTGAAATATAACAGAAATAAATTATATATATTATATATAATTTTAGTGTTTCTTTTTTCATTTTCCCATTATTTAAAAATAACACCATTCAAGCTATTTATTTAAATTTCCAAACAAGCTTACATGTCAGACGTGTGACACTGGTTTCTGGGAATGGAGCGCTGAAAATCAGCCCACTTTCTTAGGAGAGGGTCGTTGACAATGGGGCCCTGCATGTCTTTCTCCATAAGGTCAAGTTCTGAACATGTGCTCCATGTCCAGCCTCTGAGTGAAGATAGATGCCCCAAGAGTCCTCAGTGGTAGAAGAGGACTCAGTCACCAGGGGGTGCTAAGGAGCCTTCATGCTCCCTTCAGTCCCTGCCTCCAAACATACCTAGCACCATTCAGTGTTGTTGGTAACCGTGGGTAACAATGGACTCCATCAAACCAGTGATACCAGTCTTGTTTATGTGGCCAATGTTTTGTTTAGTTGTGGACTTCATGTTCAGCTTGGTAAGATGGTGCGTAGCTACATGGAATACTGACTATTTTTATAATGCTAAAACTAAACTTATTAAAAAAAGGAAGAGCCAGCCATTTTTGCAGTTCCACAAGTTAGTAAATAGTCTGAGTTATTAGCAGCTGAAAATGTTATTTTAAAAGGGGGTGAGGGGAACCCCTAGACAGACGAGACTGCTCGCTCAGGTCTCCTCTGCCCCCCCCCCCCCCCTCGGCCTGGCCACATGTCCCTATTGTGGGCGAGAGAGTCCTTGGGCCAGACGCCACCTTCCCCTGGGTGAACTGGATGGTGGGGTCTGACTATGGACGAGTTCCTCCCCTCCTTGTTCCTGCTGACCCCTGCGTCAGCAGCGTCTCACTCCACAGCAAAGCCACATGTCTCCTCGATAGCAGTGAGCAGCTTGTCATACAGCTTGTCATAGTTCTCGTAGGGAGGAATGTCGATCCGGTTGAAGCTGAACAAACAGAGGACAAGAGAGACTTGAGCATGAGCCTTTGGTATTAGGACCTCTCTATGTTCATGGTTAACAGATACATGGGTGGAAACCTAAACCTAAAGCATGATGTTGATATATCAAAGTGCCCTTCCCAGCTTTGACGAAGGCATACATTGTTCCTGAAGGGCAAGCTGCAGGGTCAGAGCAGACAGACACTCACCAGGTGTGGGCTTTGGGCAGGTTGTTGGAGCTGGCATCGATCTGGTGGATGGTGAAGAGTCGTGGGCCTGCAGCACCTGTAACATATCAACAGTTACTGTGAAGCACAACGGCAGAGCACACTTCACTCACACACAAAAGACAGTACTGTACTGGACAGCTTGCTCAGCACTCTGCGGCGCCAAGTGTGGGCACTAAGAGCACTGGGTTTGTGTATGTTGTCATTGGCCTGCGCGGACCTTGGTATTTAGACCAGCAGCGATGGTCCTGTTATGTAACATGGAAGAGCAGAGTGAAGCGGCATGTCAGACAGGAAGAGCAGTGGATCACAGTGTGTTCCGCACACCTGGGTGCTCTCTGGGCATCCTGTCTGACAGACTGGACCCACTGAACTACTGGACTCTGCTCATCCTGCTCTGCACAGAGGGTTCAGCTCAGGCAACAACAACAACACACTCTGAGGCCTGCTGAGCTGCCTCGGGGTACAGTAGAGTATAATACAAACAACCCTCCCCCAAACAACCCTCACCCATGTCCCTCTGGTATAAACATTCGTTATGCTGTCATAACAAATGTTATAAGCCGTCATAACAATCAATATTACATGCCTATAGGGGGTGGACAAGAGCTAGCTAGCATGCAACTCTCCCAGTGAAGCGCTGTGAAACACTGAGAACCTAACTATGCAGCTACTGTACATGTCCCAGGAGGGTGAGTGCTGTGAGGGTACCTTGGAGGGCTTTGAAGCCTTGCAGGGGGACCCTGGAGGAGCCGGTGACAAACTGCAGCAACCTGGCCCGGCGCTCCTCATCGTACGACTCCACGGCCTTCCAGAGCCACTTGACGATGTTGGTGTCGGGGGTGCAGTGCTTCAGCCGCGTGTTGGACTTCCAGTCGTTGATGTCGATCTTACCCAGGCCACACACTATGAGCTGAGGTGGAGAGAGGGAGAGAATGTGAAATGAAAGTCAAAGGGAAACTGTAGGGAGGAAATAGATGGGGAAAATGCTGATGTCTGGGAGAATGCAGTCCTTTTTTAAAGGATGGACAGTGAAGATTTGTACTGCTAGTCTGGGGGATGTGTCTCATTCATACCTCCAGCTCTTTCTCGTCGAAGGCCTTGAGGAGGTGTTGGGAGATGACCTCGTTGAAGCCCTTCTGCAGGGCCAGGAACTGAGCCTCGATGCCTCGCAGGAAACGCCAGTTCACATACAGCCTGTAGGGAACGAGGGAGAGAGAAAGAGAGAGTCAGAGATCGATGATTCATACTGGAACGTGAAGGCAAAGCCATGATTCTGAGCCCCTTTGAGGGTATAGCAAAGCCTTTCAATTGTACTTTACTTCCTGATCCTAGGTCAGTTAACTGTGGCTGGTCACTTGCAGCTAAGCTCATCTGAAATCCAAACAGTACCTCCTCCCTGCTGGGCTTGACTGTCGACTGCTAGACCAACCCTCTTCCTGTGTGGTGAGGGGTCGGTGGGGGAGTACTCACCTGACATACTCCTTCTTGGTGTCCTGGGTGACCTGGATGATTTTGCCGTTGGGTTTGAGTTCGTGCTGGATGATCTCCCCGTAGGCATTGTGCTCCACACAGAAGGTGTGGTCCAACACGCCTGTGATGTCATTGTCCCTGAGAGGTGAGAGAGATGGACAGGGGGGTTAGAGAGAGATGGTGCTGGGGGAGGGGGAATGTATGTATGGATCAAAGTTCAGTTGAAGAGCTCATCATGTGCAGCTACATGATCATGAGTGGTTCTTTTAGGGACTTTAAAAGTACACCAGTAGATGTTATAGATCACAATCACCAAATTATTACCCAATGAATTAAAATGAGCCATTACAAAGTATTGTCATTAAAAACCATGTTAATCTCTGTGTGCGCATCTTGGTCTGTGTGAGGATGTTGTTCCCATTTCCTTCCTACTCACAGGATCCAGACCAGGCTGTTGTGGAGGTCTGGGTCCACTGACTCCATGTCGTCCAGGGTGATGGGTTTCCCCAGCAGCTGTTTGTAGAAGGGCAGGGTGAAGCCCCCGTCTATGTAATGGCCGTGGAACACCGCCATGCCCATAATACGACCCACAAAGTGGAAGTAGGACAGGTGCTCCTGGGGAGGGGGACAGAAACACCTTTAGTCCTCTTAAACACTTCATAGTACATCCATTTAGCATGGCATCTCCCAGTCTTCAGAGAATTACCAAGATTGAAAAACTCAAGGCAAAACCCTAACTTATAATGCATGCATGCAACTCAAACGTTTTCTTAAGTCATGCCTTGATGTCGATGGGAGATTTGCGCTATAACTCTTAAGTTAGGATTGGGCCCTTGGTAAATAATAAATACCTGCTATTCTTACAGCTGGGAATTTATTGCAGTGCGTAATCCTAACAAAGGTTAGGACTCAAAAGGTGAGCTGCAGCATCCAAACTATTTGCAGTTGTAAACTATTTCCCTTATGATGGATTTAACAACCAAATGCTATAGAGGCAGTAAAGAGTCTCAACACAGCAATTAAATAGTTGCCTAATTCATCACCAGTCTCCAGGAGATCTAGCATCTAGCATGAGAACAGCTGATAGGGAAATGGAAGGCCAAACAAATAAACAGGCAGAGGAGAGACAGAGACAGAGAGATTGTGCAAGACTAGAGCAGATGAGCGGTCCATGTGACCTGTTCTTTCACATCACAGCGGGGCGGGCTGGTGGCGGCGCCTGGCACTGACTCACCGGGTTGACGGCCGAGTCGGGATTAATCTGCAGGGTGTAGATGTCATCGCGGGAGTACTGGAACAGGCCGTAGTACGGATTCAGCATCTCATGGGACAGCAGATACAGCCACTCCCTGCACACACAGGAGACACAGAGAGGGACAGATAAAGAGAGACAGACGATGAGAACATCCATTGTGAAATCTCTTGATCCATTTCATATTTTTTCAAGGCAGGGAACATCAATTTCAGAAAGTGAATACTCCATGGCAATTTAAAAAGCAGAAGTAGAATTCTCAGATTGGGTGCTTTAAATCAATATTACCCCTTGGGGGCCAACCTTGTTTCAGCAGATGGTGGCATTCAAATCAAAATCAAATCAAATGTTATTTGTCACACACTTCCTAAACAACCGGTGTAGACTAACAGTGAAATGCTTACTGATGGGCCCTTCCCAACAACGCAGAGAGAAAAATATAGAACAAATAACAACATGAGGAATAAATACACAATTAGATAACTTGGCTATATGCTTGAGTCAAAAGAGTTGGTGCAAAGAGGGTCAATGCAGACAGTCCGGGTAGCTATTTGGTTAACTAGTTAGTAGACTAATGTCTTGGGGTAGAAGCTGTTCAGGGTCCTGTTGGTTCCAGACCTGGTACATTTACTTCTCTAACACACAATAGAAATCTTCTTTGTTCCATGATGATGCATATTGAGCATAACTTTGTTTTTTCCTCATGCTTTGCTGTGGATTCCTACCTGGCCACTCCTCCGTAGTCCAGCCCCTCCTCCCCTTTAAACTTCACCATCAGTCTCTTCCACAGGTCCTTCGGCCTCATCTTCATCACCTGGCGGTAAGACTCCTGTAACACATACAGAGATACACCTTTGAAATGAACGGGACTGGGATGGAGGACTGCACCCCCAAACCTACTGAGTACTTCCATCAGAGACCATCTGGTAAATACTGTGCAGTCCAGGGTCTGTGGCCAGAGGGATGCATCTATCTGCTCTGTAACGTCTGTGTGTGAGTGATGCTGGCTCTGGGGACCGAGCCAAAGATAAACATTCCTGTGCTCTGTCATTTAGGACCAGCCTGGCTGGCCCCTGCCTGCCTAGCAATGATGAAAGCCCTCTCCTCCCCTGCCAAAGTAACCTGAGTGTCCAGTCCAGTCCAGAGCGCATTATCAGGAGGTGGGGGTGATAAGAGGACATTCCCCAACGCGACACATTCCACCAAGAGATCCCGTGAGTCTCACTAATGCCCCCCCCCCCCGTCACAACTGTCCCAGTCTCAGTGGCTCATGGGAAACGGGGTAGGAATGCAGAGCATGAGTCTGGCCAAGCCCGGCCTGTCTGCCTGTCCTAAACATGCAAACCAATGACCAAAGACCTGTGCAATTCCAAATTGCTTCAAGCTGAAGACAAAAAAAAACTAAGAAAAGAAGGAACTGTCCTGAAGCAATGATGAGAAACACCCCATGTTCCTCGCCAGAGCGGGCTTCTGTAGAATATTAACAGCAGGGTTTTAGTAACATACTTTCCCCCTGGTACTCAGAGTCTGGGATCATTACACCCCACTGCTGCGTTCACCCCACATGCCGAGAGCTGCAGACACAGGCCATAGCCAGCTAAGTGTCGGGGACAGTCTCATTAAAAGTGGATTGGGAGAATAATAGTAAACAGACAGAACAGAAGAGTGGAACAATAACACCGCTTCCCCCCAGAGCTGGTCCACCGTGCCCTCCAGTTACACTGAGGATGTGTCAGCCGTGACACCAGAGAAATAAGGCCTCTTATCTTTAATAGAATGTACACACTGAGACAGCTTGACAGTCCACCAGCTGACACTTGCCCACACAGTCGTATTTCTAACAGCTCGGCGTGTCCAGAAAAGCGATGAAGTTACGTCTAGCCTTAAAATCCACCCCCATCTCCCTTTCGTGTTGAGATCAGCCAACAAAAATGTCTTCCTTCAGATTAACAGACAAAGCTCTTCCAGCACATTCCATCACATATTTTACGAGGGTCATGTAGTCTGTTGCAGGTGTTGTTGCTCTGATGAGGCTCCACACCTCCCAAACTAGAAAACCTCCCCCACTGAGGAGTGCACTTCACAAAAGCCTCATTTCAAATACGAGGTCTTCTTTGGATATGAACATACTCTCTTCACACATCATAGATAATAGCGTGGTGGATAACGCCTTGACAGTTTCAACTGTTCTGCCTGCGGCCACGGAACCCTGACCTGTTCACCGGACGTGCTTGTTGCACCCTCGACAACTACAATGATTATTATTATTTGACCATGCTGGTCATTTATGAACATTTTAACATCTTGACCATGTTCTGTTATAATATCCACCCGGCACAGCCAGAAGAGGACTGGCCACCCCTCATAGCCTGGTTCCTCTCTAGGTTTCTTCCTAGGTTTTTGGCCTTTCTAGGGAGTTTTTCCTAGGGAGTTTTTCCTAGCCACCGTGCCTTTTTCACATGCATTGCTTGCTGTTTGGGGTTTTAGGCTGGGTTTCTGTACAGCACTTTGAGATTTCAGCTGATATACGAAGGGCTATATAAATAAATTTGATTTGACAGAAACATGACGAGCAACGACCTTGAGAGGAGAGGGAAGTAGAGGATGGGAAAACCATTGCCTGAGGTTTGAAAGCGAGGTAAACTATCTGGTATAATAAACTTGTACAAGTGTAAATGAGAGTGAGGAAAATGTCCAGAGTTGATGCTTTCCTTCAGGATCGGGATAGTCAACCTCTTCAGTAATACTAATTAAAGACTCAATGCTGGTTGTGTTCAAGAATTGAGGGAATAACACTAATTCGACGGTCTCACCTCAAAGATCTCCTCGCGGGACACCTCTATGCGGCAGTGGCCTGCCTGGGGCTGCTGCTGGGACAGCTCCTGGCGGAGGATCTTCAGCTTCTGCACCAGGTCCCTCTTGTACTTGGGCACCGTGAGGCACTCGGCCTCCTCTGGCAGATTACCTGGAGACACCAGTGCCTGCTGGGCCTGCTCCTTCAGCTGGGTCTGACGGCTGGGGATGGAGAAAAAGAGAAGAGATGGAGAGGGAAAGATCATTGTTGAGACTTGGGGTCGTAACAACACGTACAGGTACACAAAAATAAAACACCACAAAAAAACTAAAACCCAGAAACCCTAAAACCTCCAAATAAAGCCAGGCAGGAATTCTGTCTCCCTCCTTTTGCTGACTGGAGAACGAGAGGTAAACACACTGAGGTCATCTGGGAAGCACATCAAGTCAAACAAGCTGCCATGTGCCCACAGACATAGGTGGAGGTGATATTTCTGAACAAGCACACGAGGGGGCAGCGCCAGAGGGTGGTGTGATGTGTCTGTAGGTGCCACATTGTCTGTCTGTTTACAGGACGGAGGTGAGGTGCAGCCAGTGACCCTTCCTCCACGCCCCGCCAGGCTCTCCATACAAACGGCTCTGTAGTACGCTCCTCGTGGACAACTCCGTGGGCCCCTGCCGTGCTGGGCTCTGCCAGCTCACAGGTGTGTGCCATGCCACCTCCCCTCCCGGCCTCACGGTGGTCTCACAGAGAGAGACAGCACGGCACAGAGAGAAAATAGACAGTTCTACAGGGGGGAAGCAAAATGTGGCCACAGCAAGAGACATCTGCAAATAGATTCAGTGTCGGTCTCATTCTGCACTGAGCAGTGAGGGTTAAATGAGGGTGTCAATAGACCTCATGTCTTCAGCTTAAATTGTTCAGGAAGGTTCTTTATTTGTTTATTAACAGGAGTGACATTTCAATGCAAGTTCCTTCATAAGAGGATACGTGTTGCTGACTATAGGAAACCAATAAATGAACCACCAAGATGTGTAGGGTCCCTAACAGCTAAGACAACCACCTCAGTGGGTAACTGTGATAACACATCAGTGCTGTAGAGCGGTTAACCTCCAAATCAAAGACAGGCTATGAGTATGATCTGTGGTGGTAGTGAACGAGGTCCTTGACTCCTGCCCAAATCTCTGGCATGAGAGTGAACTTCTGAACCACGGCACTGGTGGTAGAAGGCTCTTCTGCTCAGAAACAGAAACACGTATGCACGCAAACGCATGCACGCACACACAGACACAGAGAGAATCAAAAGGCCCTTTATGGAGCCAGAGCTGGAGGATTATTTGCATGCTGGCCTTTTGCACTTTAGTGGGGCGTAGTGGGCACACTCACCCCCCGAGCAGGGTCATAAACACCAGGCTGTACAGCCGGCCACAAAGGGTTGTGTGTGTGTGAGTGAGAGAGAGTGAGAGAGAGAGAGGGGCAGAGTGGGTAAAGACATGCTTCCCAGACGGAAAAGTTCAGAAGATCGTGTTCATACATTATGACAGCATTTTGTGACGTTTTGGACTTCGGTTAGTTTTCTTCTTCTCTTGTTCGGGCACACACCATTTCTTCTTGCCGAAGTCAGTAGCTGAAGTCTACACCCCTTTGTCTGTGATTGGTCAACAGTAGGGATTCTTCAGTAAAGTCTTTGTTGTCATTCAACCAGAGATGACTCGTTTTCATGCAAATTTTTTCATTTAGAAATATTACTGCACCAAACATCTTAGTTAGGCAAAAAATTGCGCTAAGATTTCCTCGGCAAAAACATCTAAATGAATGACAGATTTCTTGAGTTATCATAGATTAATTCTAACTATTTGGAGGAAGTGTATAGTGGCTACGGCGTCTCAAAATTGACAACCAGTACTATTACTGCTTTTTTCTCATTTTTCAAGCGAAGGTCTTTTAAGGGAGTACGCCAGCACACTGGTTCGGTTCGCCTAGCTGACTACGGCAAGCCGCCAGGCCGAACTGAAGCATGCTGATGCCTTATGTGTGTGGGTAAATGTGAGAGAGGGTAAGCAGAGAGTCTGTGACAGGAGAATCACGGAGCAACAACCAATCCTGGCTAAATGGATTTACCTAGGCCCAAAAGGTACAGGATCATATAATATTGGATGGGCCAAAACCACTGAAATCCAGTCATTTCTAACAACTCAGCAAATCTATTTCTGTCTGGGACACCTACCAAACACCTGCCATTCACTGTACTATACAAAACCAGACAACCTTTTATTAGGTATAATGTCATCAAATATGGCAAATACACAATCCTAGCTCTGAAAAAGATGTGTTTGGAGGGTCATACACTGAGCAGGAGTAATGGACAGTCATGTAGCAGCCGTCCTGATCTTTATATCCACACACCATAATACACAGTGACAGCTTATTCTAAGGAGTGACTGCTCTAGGCTCCCACTGTCTTTGGTCTTGTCTAGCTGAGCTGATCTGGCCACTTCCTGCGATCCCAGAGCGCAGCAGGGCCCCATAGGGCACTCCAGTCCTCCTCCTCAATCCCTTTATTTCCTGCAGACTAGACTCAGAGGGAGGGAGGGAAAGGGTGGGAGGTAGGAAGGGCTGCCTCCGGACAGCACCCAAACAGAGAGGAACACTCAGACAGGGAGAGGAGAGGTACCGAGCCACAGAGCAGCACTCCCTTCAGTTTCAGTCATAAATCAAACATTCCTGCCCCGTCTCTCACACACACACACGCGCACGCACACACTGCCTAGTGCGCATTCTCTCTTTTTCTAACTTGTTTTAAGAGAGTAAGATGGCGTGGTGTATTACCTGCTGAAGCTCAGACAGTAATACAGTGAACTCACTGTAAAGCTAGAGAACACTAGACTCCTGGGAACTGATCCTCTGAGTGTTCATGCCAGAGTTCAGAGGGCAGATCTGAGGCCCAACAAGGATTTTGTTACCTATTGTCCAGTGACCAGGCTTAGAGCCAGGAGATTGCAACATCACAGGGTGAGTCTAACCAAAAGCGTATTGTGGCCCGCTGAGGCAATGTCTTTAGCAAATAAAAGGGGTAATAAACTATAGCTTGAAGGACAAGTATATATCAAACATTTTTGTGGGATGACAGCATGAGGGGTGAGAATTTCTGAAATCGTTTGCCTTGATAAAAGGCAGATGTCTTGATGGAAAACCACGCCGGTCTTCTGATATCTTTTCCAGAGTTTTGTCGCTGGTTGGAATGTCACTCCCACCCCTCGTCTCTGCCAGAGTCCAGCTTCTCTGCTCCACAGCGGTCAGTGAGGGGACAAAATCAGAGAAGGTATTCTCAGATAGGATGATCCAGTCAGACTGGGTCAGGCCCATGAGCTCTCTGCTAACCAGCAGACTGCACACTCCAAACCTCTGAGCCACCATCCAATGTGTGTTACATTAGCACACACGTAGAGATCCCATCAGCTGCGTTTACACAGGCAGCCCAATTCTGATCTTTTGCCCAATCAGATCAGCTCTGAAAAAGATGTGATGTCAAAAATCTGATGTAATTAGTCAAACTACCAACTAGTGGGAAAAAATCTGAATTGGGCTGCATGTGTAAATGCAGCCCTAGGTTCTCCAAGACAAAGCCAAGGGTTTCTCCCTTTAAAGCAGAACCCAGGGAAGGAATGTGGTTGGACCCAGGGCCCATCGTACATCATTCTAATGGCTACAGACCCGCTCTTGGCTCAGCTTAAACACCTTCCATTTCAATACAATTATTCCTCTCAAACAAAGACATCAATAACCTAGAAAACTCTAATTCCCAACTTTAAAGTGAAATAATAATCGGACCAGTGCTTTTTAAAGAGAAGAAACACTGTGCACTGCTTTTCACACATCTGGACATTATTGTGCTTAAGACAAGATTCCTGCATTACAAACATACATGGCGTGCCAGCCTGGGATTTTATATGATTTTCAGAGGACCGCAGAAAATGAAAAAGCACCAAAGTCCCAAACACGTTCTTTGATCTGTCAGAACAGGGGAAAATAACACCAGATCTTTTCATCGGTGCATTCCGCCTCTCCCGGCACGGAGCAGGAATGAGGTCACACGGAGTAGTCTCACCGAAGCCGCCCGTACTCTGCTCCACCTTTACACTGCACTTTGGGTAATGCTGCAGCTATCGTTACATGGGCCGTGTTTGAACAGCTGCGAGGAAAAGTTCTGAAGCGCATGCACTGACGAACACGGCACACACACACGCACCAACACGCGCACACGCACACACGCACACACGCACACACACACACACACACACACACACACACACACACACACACACACACACACACACACACACACACACACACAATTCATTCATTGACTCGGGCATCAAATTTATGCTCTGTTTCCTGGACGTAAGACGCTCCTCAGCCACAGACACATCAGTCTTGGTTTCCACATTGTTATCTGATGTCGAGCCAAAACAAGCTTTGTGACGGATTGTGTGCTAAAACCCCTGCATGATCAAAAGCGCTGCCGGGCGGTGGAATGCAGCCTTGTGCGTGCAGTGTGTGTGTCTGGATGGGTGAGGTTGTGTGTGGGAGTGGGTGAGGGAGAGAGTGCGTGTCTGGATGGGTGAGGTTGTGTGTGGGAGTGGGTGAGGGAGAGTGTGTGTGTCTGGATGGGTGAGGTTGTGTGTGGGAGTGAGTGAGGGAGAGAGTGTGTGTCTGGATGGGTGAGGTTGTGTGTGGGAGTGGGTGAGGGAGAGTGTGTGCACAGGAGAAAGGCTGCTCTGACAGCTGAACCCCAACAGGTGTTTAACACACCTTGGCACTGGACTCTCCTGTAAAACATCCTGTGTGGGGGAGTCAATATGTCTGTGTGTGTATCTGTGTGTGTCTGTCTGTGTGCAGTCTGTTCTGTCTCCCCAGAACCAAGTGTTGGAGAAATAGAGGTTGCCATAGAATAGAGGGGGGAAATAGAGGGCCTCACCTGATCGGACTGTTCTGAATTTCGATGCCGCTGCGGGAACCATTGGGGCTTGGGCTGTGGAACACAAAACAAAACACCACAGTTACACCACAATTACACAGCCACACTGCCAGCCAGTCATACAGTACAGTTCTCCCTCAACTACTTCTCATTTCATCTGGGCTGTTATGAGGCTCTGGACCAGGTTTCATTTGTGGCACTGGTATAACCCGATACTCACTTAAGGACTAGATGCAGGTTGGCGGAGAGGCGCGGGTCTGTGAACTGCGTGGTGCGGTTGTTGTGGTCCACAAAGTAGACCCGGCCAGTGGCTGTGTTCCTGATCTCCCAGCCAGGGGGCAGTGGGCCCAGCTCCTCACAGTTTACATTACTCAGGTCTCTGGGAAGCACAAATCCCCAACACAGTCAGAGGTGAAGGGCAGAAAATAAAAAGAATCAAAGAATGAGACGTAAGACCAATCAAAGTCAAGGTATGAAGCAGTCCTCAAGGCTGACGGTAACTGGGAAACAAAGAGGCGCGAGAAAAGATTCCAAAACGACATCACTTTTATTCCATTTTTCTTCTTCCCGTCTACATGATTTATTGCTGCCATGCAATCCTTTCAGCTGGACTCCTTTAGCTGTCTGTGGAGAGCAACTAAGAAATGACAGCAGCCCCACTTCAGCGGTAGTGACTTATCGGACTGAGGCCCAGCCAAATGACCAAGCCTCTCAGCACTGGGAGCTTGGCAGCCCAGCATCTGCTGCACCACCAGGGTGTGGCGTGACCAACAGGATAGCATCAAGTGCAAGAAAAACGCCATCTATCACACGTATTTCCACGGGGACAAGAGAACAGCAACGTCTAGGTATTTTTCAATCACTGACTTTCTTTCTATTGACTCTATTCCCAGTAGACTGACGTGTTGATGTGTGGTAATCCATGAGACATGCCTGAGTGAGTGGCGTCTCTGAGCCACATGTAGAGTAGGGCTGAAGGCTGTGTGCTGAGAGCTGAGGGTATGGAGGCAGAGGTCGTTCCAGAGGTGTCTGCTGTGAATCCTCTCAGATCCCTGTGGTTTACATTTACATGCCATTTAGTGGAAGCTTTTATCCAAAGCGGCTTAAAGTCATGGGTGTATACATTTCACATACAGGTGGTCCCGGGAATCGAACCCACTATCCTGCCATTGAAAGCACCATGCTCTACCAACTGAGCGACAAAGGACTGTGACACCAGCCCTCTATCGTAGCTTGTCAGCATGTAACCAGCAGCACATTTACAGAAGGTTCCGGACAAGCCTGAGGAGAGCTAGCCACTGATTGTCCACCCCATGACAGAAACATAGGTGGGGGTAGGTGATGGTCTATATCAACAGCCTCACCCAAACCTGCATGAAACTATATTACATCATCCCAGATCACCCTGTTTTTGTCATCAGCCTCAAATCATTTGTGTTGGAAATACTTAATGAGTGTACTGGGTATAGTGTAACTGGGCACTGTGTGTTCAGACAGTGGTGGTGGATGTAACTGGGCACTGTGTGTTCAGACAGTGGTGGTGGATGTACCTGGGCACTGTGTGTTCAGACAGTGGTGGTGGATGTACCTGGACACTGTGTGTTCAGACAGTGGTGGTGGATGTACCTGGGCACTGTGTGTTCAGACAGTGGTGGTGGATGTACCTGGGCACTGTGTGTTCAGACAGTGGTGGTGGATATACCTGGGCACTGTGTGTTCAGACAGTGGTGGTGGATGTACCTGGGCACTGTGTGTTCAGACAGTGGTGGTGGATGTACCTGGACACTGTGTGTTCAGACAGTGGTGGTGGATGTACCTGGGCACTGTGTGTTCAGACAGTGGTGGTGGATATACCTGGGCACTGTGTGTTCAGACAGTGGTGGTGGATATACCTGGGCACTGTGTGTTCAGACAGTGGTGGTGGATATACCTGGGCACTGTGTGTTCAGACAGTGGTGGTGGATGTAACTGGGCACTGTGTGTTCAGACAGTGGTGGTGGATGTACCTGGACACTGTGTGTTCAGACAGTGGTGGTGGATGTACCTGGACACTGTGTGTTCAGACAGTGGTGGTGGATATACCTGGGCACTGTGTGTTCAGACAGTGGTGGTGGATATACCTGGGCACTGTGTGTTCAGACAGTGGTGGTGGATGTACCTGGACACTGTGTGTTCAGACAGTGGTGGTGGATATACCTGGGCACTGTGTGTTCAGACAGTGGTGGTGGATATACCTGGGTACTGTGTGTTCAGACAGTGGTGGTGGATACACCTGGGCACTGTGTGTTCAGACAGTGGTGGTGGATATACCTGGGCACTGTGTGTTCAGACAGTGGTGGTGGATGTACCTGGACACTGTGTGTTCAGACAGTGGTGGTGGATGTACCTGGACACTGTGTGTTCAGACAGTGGTGGTGGATATACCTGGGCACTGTGTGTTCAGACAGTGGTGGTGGATATACCTGGGCACTGTGTGTTCAGACAGTGGTGGTGGATATACCTGGGCACTGTGTGTTCAGACAGTGGTGGTGGATATACCTGGGCACTGTGTGTTCAGACAGTGGTGGTGGATGTACCTGGGCACTGTGTGTTCAGACAGTGGTGGTGGATATACCTGGGCACTGTGTGTTCAGACAGTGGTGGTGGATGTACCTGGGCACTGTGTATTCAGACAATGGTGGTGGATGTACCTGGGCACTGTGTGTTCAGACAGTGGTGGTGAATATACCTGGGCACTGTGTGTTCAGACAGTGGTGGTGGGTATACCTGGGCACTGTGTGTTCAGACAGTGGTGGTGGGTATACCTGGGCACTGTGTGTTCAGACAGTGGTGGTGGATGTACCTGGGCACTGTGTGTTCAGACAGTGGTGGTGGATATACCTGGGCACTGTGTGTTCAGACAGTGGTGGTGGATGTACCTGGGCACTGTGTGTTCAGACAGTGGTGGTGGGTATACCTGGGCACTGTGTGTTCAGACAGTGGTGGTGGATATACCTGGGCACTGTGTGTTCAGACAGTGGTGGTGGGTGTACCTGGGCACTGTGTGTTCAGACAGTGGTGGTGGGTATACCTGGGCACTGTGTGTTCAGACAGTGGTGGTGGATATACCTGGGCACTGTGTGTTCAGACAGTGGTGGTGGGTATACCTGGGCACTGTGTGTTCAGACAGTGGTGGTGGATATACCTGGGCACTGTGTGTTCAGACAGTGGTGGTGGGTATACCTGGGCACTGTGTGTTCAGACAGTGGTGGTGGGTATACCTGGGCACTGTGTGTTCAGACAGTGGTGGTGGATATACCTGGGCACTGTGTGTTCAGACAGTGGTGGTGGGTATACCTGGGCACTGTGTGTTCAGACAGTGGTGGTGGATATACCTGGGCACTGTGTGTTCAGACAGTGGTGGTGGATGTACCTGGGCACTGTGTGTTCAGACAGTGGTGGTGGGTATACCTGGGCACTGTGTGTTCAGACAGTGGTGGTGGGTATACCTGGGCACTGTGTGTTCAGACAGTGGTGGTGGATATACCTGGGCACTGTGTGTTCAGACAGTGGTGGTGGGTATACCTGGGCACTGTGTGTTCAGACAGTGGTGGTGGATATACCTGGGCACTGTGTGTTCAGACAGTGGTGGTGGGTATACCTGGGCACTGTGTGTTCAGACAGTGGTGGTGGATGTACCTGGGCACTGTGTGTTCAGACAGTGGTGGTGGATATACCTGGGCACTGTGTGTTCAGACAGTGGTGGTGGGTATACCTGGGCACTGTGTGTTCAGACAGTGGTGGTGGGTATACCTGGGCACTGTGTGTTCAGACAGTGGTGGTGGATATACCTGGGCACTGTGTGTTCAGACAGTGGTGGTGGGTATACCTGGGCACTGTGTGTTCAGACAGTGGTGGTGGGTATACCTGGGCACTGTGTGTTCAGACAGTAGTGGTGGATGTACCTGGGCACTGTGTGTTCAGACAGTGGTGGTGGGTATACCTGGGCACTGTGTGTTCAGACAGTGGTGGTGGATATACCTGGGCACTGTGTGTTCAGACAGTGGTGGTGGATATACCTGGGCACTGTGTGTTCAGACAGTGGTGGTGGGTATACCTGGGCACTGTGTGTTCAGACAGTGGTGGTGGATATACCTTGGCACTGTGTGTTCAGACAGTGGTGGTGGATATACCTGGGCACTGTGTGTTCAGACAGTGGTGGTGGGTATACCTGGGCACTGTGTGTTCAGACAGTGGTGGTGGAT
Organism: Salmo trutta; assembly: GCF_901001165.1. Taxonomy (NCBI): domain Eukaryota; kingdom Metazoa; phylum Chordata; class Actinopteri; order Salmoniformes; family Salmonidae; genus Salmo; species Salmo trutta. Next base: position 20,771,575 of record NC_042988.1, on the reverse strand, counting down.
ATACCTGGGCACTGTGTGTTCAGACAGTGGTGGTGGGTATACCTGGGCACTGTGTGTTCAGACAGTGGTGGTGGATATACCTGGGCACTGTGTGTTCAGACAGTGGTGGTGGATGTACCTGGGCACTGTGTGTTCAGACAGTGGTGGTGGATATACCTGGGCACTGTGTGTTCAGACAGTGGTGGTGGGTATACCTGGGCACTCGAGGGTCGTGCCATGTGCTGACTCCTGTCTGGGTGTGGAGGAAGTAGACTTGGCCCTGCTGCGTGGTCCTCTGCTCTGTAAGGGGGGGAACAATAGCATGGCTACTCATACAGGTATAAGAGGTACAGAGCAACGGTTACAGACAAGTACACACATGTGAGAGATGAGCGAAAGAGTGGGATGAGAGAGAGAGATGAGTGAGATGAGTAAGAGGGTGAGAGAGTGGGAGATGAGTGAGATGAGTGAGAGAGAGTGAGAGATGAGTGAGAGATGTGAGTGGATGATAAGGAAAATAGAGCTGTTAGTTATACATTTGTTCCACTGTGAGGATTGTTATTGGTGCGTCAATGTGCGTGCGTATCTTGATCCGAGCGTGTGTGGAAGAGTAAGAGAGATCACACAGACGGAGATAAAAGCAGGGATTGAGTCAGTTTGGATCCCAGTTGCAGGGCTGACAGGGGGAGAAGATGGTTGTCTGTGTGTTGGTGAGCTCATTCATCACAGCTTGACAGAGATATTTCCATGAGCTTGGAAGCCCTGTTCTGGCATTCCTTTGGTCACACCGCCCTGCCTCTCTAACATGCGTGTATATAACTTCCACCCCGCCGAGCACCGATGCGCCCAATGCATTCGGTACAGAGTGACACTTCTTGGCCGACCTTGGCCCACCACTGGGGCTGCTGACAGCGGTTCAGAGGAGCTGGCCCAAAAAGACACAGCACCCTCCTAATCTTGAAGAGCTGGGCTGGGCTGCTGTGATTTACTCCTCTGGCCAGCGCTCCTAAATCCTCAGCAAGACTACACAGTGTCTGAATATCAAGCGGCCGCCCGTGGGCTGCATGTGAGGAAGGTGAGGGGAGGGGGAGGAGTGAGCGGCTGCCGCCAGCCTTTAACTGCTAGATCGATTCAATTAGTTCTTTAAAATGGGGCCTGTCAGGCTGCTTATGCTGCGCTGCAGAGTCATGGTGGCTGTGCTGTTGGGACTGAATAGGGACACAGATTAGCAGGATGATTCAGCTGAGCGTTGGGCCGAAGAGAGGAGGGAGGCAGTTAACACTGATGCATTGCAATGACGACACCGGTCTTAAAACAGAAGGAGACACGTCTGTCTTAGAGGATGTTCATAACACAGAATGCTCCAGTCTAGTCTGGCTGTGGGAACCGAAGTGGCCGTCTATAGTGTGATTGTGTGTATGTCCGGTGTGTCCATATTGTGTGATAGAATCCTCTCTCCACTAACCGTATCCCTCAGGCAGGTCTGGGGGTGTGTGGAGGTGTGTCCTGCTCATGTAGTTCCTGTGTCTCTGGGAGCGGACGCGTCTCTCCTGGGCCCGCTGGTCGCTGGACGGGACACACGGAATGGTGGGCGTGGCCCCATTGGTGCTCAGGATGGGCGTGTTCTCATCCACGATGCAGCTGAGAGGCCGGCCGGGGCTGGAGTACTCCGACGCAGGCCTGGGAGAGACAGGAAACAGGAAGAGATCACAGTCAGACAGGGAGGGTGGGTTATAATATATCCTTCATGGTAGGTTTGTTCAAATCAGGCCCGTGTCTATTCATATCTAGCTGTGCTTGTAATACGCTTAGATGCTAGGGCTAGACATTGGCTTGCTCCTGCTTTCTTAAGCATCATGAGGTCAGTGAGGCAGAGACATAGACACACACACACAGAGCAGTACTGAGTGAGGGGCCTGAGGCCAGTCTAGAGCAGAGCAGAGTAACAGGAAGGGAGCTGATAAGGGAGCAAAGAGAGAGAGAGAGACTGTGGAGCAACAATACCGTCTGGAGCATAAGAGTCTTAGGGCCCCGTTCAATAGTCTGCAGTGTCTCCTAATACAAATTCAATGCTGTCTAGGCCTTGGGGACTCATGCCTCATGCCATGGGCTTGAGGCTGGGTAGTGGGTAAGCCTGTGTACTCACTCAGCCTGGACTCAGGGACAGACATAACACAGTAAAAATGTAAACCAGTCTCCCTCCATTTAGTATATGTTACGAATTACAATTTGTATATATGTTAAGAATTTTCAATACGTATGATATGTTAGGAATTCCACTTTGTTGTGGCTAACATTAAGCTAGGCGGCTAATGTTACAGTGGGGCAAAAAAGTATTTAGTCAGCCACCAATTGTGCAAGTTCTCCCACTTAAAAAGATGAGAGAGGCCTGTAATTTTCATCATAGGTACACTTCAACTATGACAGACAAAATGAGAAAAACAAATCCAGAAAATCACATTGTAGGATTTTTTATGAATTTATTTGCAAATTATGGTGGAAAATAAGTATTTGGTCAATAACAAAAGTTTATCTCAATACTTTGTTATATACCCTTTGTTGGCAATGACACAGGTCAAACGTTTTCTGTAAGTCTTCACAAGGTTTTCACACACTGTTGCTGGTATTTTGGCCCATTCCTCCATGCAGATCTCCTCTAGAGCAGTGATGTTTTGGGGCTGTCGCTGGGCAACACAGACTTTCAACTCCCTCCAAAGATTTTCTATGGGGTTGAGATCTAGAGACTGGCTAGGCCACTCCAGGACCTGGAAATGCTTCTTACGAAGCCACTCCTTCGTTGCCCGGGCGGTGTGTTTGGGATCATTGTCATGCTGAAAGACCCAGCCACGTTTCATCTTCAATGCCCTTGCTGATGGAAGGAGGTTTTCACTCAAAATCTCACGATACATGGCCCCATTCATTCTTTCCTTTACACGGATCAGTCGTTCTGGTCCCTTTGCAGAAAAACAGCCCCAAAGCATGATGTTTCCACCCCCATGCTTCACAGTAGGTATGGTGTTCTTTGGATGCAACTCAGCATTCTTTGTCCTCCAAACACGACGAGTTGAGTTTTTACCAAAAAGTTCTATTTTGGTTTCATCTGACCATATGACATTCTCCCAATCCTCTTCTGGATCATCCAAATGCTCTCTAGCAAACTTCAGACGGGCCTGGACATGTACTGGCTTAAGCAGGGGGACACGTCTGGCACTGCAGGATTTGAGTCCCTGGCGGCGTAGTGTGTTACTGATGGTAGGCTTTGTTACTTTGGTCCCAGCTCTCTGCAGGTCATTCACTTGGTCCCCCCGTGTGCTTCTGGGATTTTTGCTCACCGTTCTTGTGATCATTTTGACCCCACGGGGTGAGATCTTGCGTGGAGCCCCAGATCGAGGGAGATTATCAGTGGTCTTGTATGTCTTCCATTTCCTAATAATTGCTCCCACAGTTGATTTCTTCAAACCAAGCTGCTTACCTATTGCAGATTCAGTCTTCCCAGCCTGGTGCAGGTCTACAATTTTGTTTCTGGTGTCCTTTGACAGCTCTCTGGTCTTGGCCATAGTGGAGTTTGGAGTGTGACTGATTGAGGTTGTGGACAGGTGTCTTTTATACTGATAACAAGTTCAAACAGGTGCCATTAATACAGGTAACGAGTGGAGGACAGAGGAGCCTCTTAAAGAAGAAGTTACAGGTCTGTGAGAGCCATAAATCTTGCTTCTTTGTAGGTGACCAAATACTTATTTTCCACCATAATTTGCAAATAAATTCATAAAAAATCCTACAATGTGATTTTCTGGATTTTTTTCTTCTCATTTTGTCTGTCATAGTTGACGTGTACCTATGATGAAAATTACAGGCCTCTCTCATCTTTTTAAGTGTGAGAACTTGCACAATTGGTGGCTGACTAAATACTTTTTTTGCCCCACTGTAGCTAGTTACTAATTAGCAAAAATGCAAAAGTTCGGGTTGCTAGACATTCGCTATATACGCCCACCCATCCTACCCAACCAACCTCCCTCCTTTAGTGTTTTGGCTTCAGTAACCTGGTGTCATCATACCAAACATATCATACTAATTTGAGTGTCACAGATTTACATTTACTATGTTACATCAAGACTTTGAGGCCAGGCTGACTCACCTGGTAGGCCTCTCCCACTGTGTGGTGCGTGTGATGTGGTTCAAGTACTGGATTCGGCCAGACGCAGTCCTCCGCTCCTCCCAGCTGGATGCAGCAGATACAAACACACACACACACACACACACATACAAAGCAGTGAGTGGACATTGAGGGCAACCAAGTTCAGGTAGTACCTCCTGTTTCACTCTGTTTCAAAACATTTCCCCCCTACTAAACATGACCCAGATATTCCCCACAGAGCTTCTTGCTATCTAATAGGACGCAGTCTCCCATCTGCTCACCCAATTCCTCTGGCGCACATCAACCCCAGACTAGACTCCCTAACCCCAGCCAACATCATTGGTTCAGTGCTGAGGTCAGTTGTGCTAAGCTGGTGAAGTGTCTGAACAGCAGAGCCTCTGGCTACTTTGATTGGAGTCTGGGACACCACACCACATGCTGTCTGGAACACTTTTGGTTGTGGGGCAGTGTGGTTATGATAGGCTCAGACTGACCCTGCTGTGAGGGTATGATGTGGTGATAGTGGGTCCACTGTCCAGTACGGACAAATGTTAAATGGAGTTGTGGTGTGTTGGTGGGTATGGTACTCACCCGTCTGGCAGGTCGTTGTCAAACAGACGGCTGCAGTCCACCACTGGGCCTCCTGTGCCTATCCTGTCTCTGGACTGCAGGCTCACTTTGGACACACAGACACATTCAGATACACATAGGAGAATGACTGGGTGGTAGAATCTCACTCTATTCATGTCCTCTCATACCAGAGACTAAAACGGAACTATTTTAAAACTGTGAATTGCTGTAATGCAATACTGTAATGATGTTATTTAGGGCTAAATGAGGAATCCATTTTTAAGAGGATCACATGGTCAAATCCTCTTGTGGGTGACAAGATGATTGTGTCTGGAAGTAGAAGTACCAGCCGTCTGCAGTGATACGCTACTACGCCAAGTCTTTCCTGAGCCACCAGTCATAAGCTTTAAGAGATGTCCTACCCTAAAGGACAAATTAGTCCACAGTTATCTTCCGGGTGACTCTCAAAAAACTTGGCTTGGCCACAAACCCAAGGGCTCTTTTAAATGTAACCAGTGCAACCATTGCAGAAATATTGCACAGAAAAAGTATTTCGTTGATACAGCTTCCAAAATGGAGTATTACGTCAAGCATTTCATTAACTGCAAAACCACTCATGTCATCTATAGATTGGAATGTCCACAGTGCAAGGTGTTCTATATTGGACGGACAAAGAGACGCCTTCAAGATCGCCTAGCGGAACACAAGTACGCCATACGGGTAGGCAATGAAGACTACCCCATGGCAAGGCACTACAAGTCCTTACACCATGGCAACCCTGCCTCCCTATAAGCTATGGGTATTGATCATATCCCGGCCTCTATTAGAAAAGGGGACCGCCTTAAACAGTTAAACCAAATGGAAAGTTTTTGGATTTACAAACTACAGGCCACTAAATACCCGGGTTTAAATGAAGATATGGATTTCTCACCCTTCCTGTAGGGTTGTGATGGGTACATTTGCTGTCATCTAGTGGATATCTTTGCTCAATTGCCCTCAGCTATGTTTAGACTCTTGTTGTTCATGTTTTGCTGTGTTCTAGTGTACTATGGAATGTATTGCTTTCTTATTCTTGACACTTCGCCCAGACATATTTAAGGTTAGAACTACCTTTCTAAGTTTTCTGATACTTCTAGTTTGGAGTTACATTTTTATGATAACATAGCTACAGCATTTCACTTTAAAGTGTGTATACTATTGCTTACTAGGTGTGTCCAATCAATTTTAACCACTCCCCCTTCTAATTAGGGTTAATTGGAAAAGCTGTTAAACAGAGAACATTGTATTATTTCTTTGTACACCCTGATGAAGGCCATGCAGCCGAAACGCGTCGGTTTTTAAAAAAACATTGTTTCTATTGAACATGCCATACTAATAAAGGCATTTTAATCAATTATATGAAGAGTGCCTTGGTCCTCCTTTCTTTTTGAAGACCAGCCGTCTGCACTCTGACAGTGGCCTGACCAGTCCCGAATCCCAGTTCTAGAAAGGACCCAAGAAGTGAGTGGAGGGCATGTATTAATGCTAGACTCTATGTCTTCTGTAGCTAGCTAACCCTGGCCTCTCTGCCACCACCCAGGCTGTTCAGTGCCCATGTTGGTGGGTCAGAGGTGAGGTGGCGTGGCAGCGCTGCTGTGACTGTCTGTCACCAGGCCCTGTGGTGCAGATGGAAGTGCGGGCCGTCTGAAGTCAGAGGGATGTGCTCATCAAGTCTGGTGTCAGAGGCACGGCACGCTCAGTCAGAGGCACGGCACGCTCAGTCAGAGGCACGGCACGCTCAGGGGCAGCGCTCAACGCTTTACACAGCAACGAATCACTGGGAAAATAAGTCCCCCTGCAGGCTCAGGTTACTGGAGGGAGCCTACATGGTGTTGGGAGGGTTTCTTGTTCTCTTTCCTAGTTCTCTTTCTATGCGTGGTGGTGTAGTGAGGTCTTATCAGCATTATAAAAACAACTGTGGTTAGCCTGAGGTTCTAATAATGGAGTGGTAACACTTCAGGTACATAACAGTTTTACCTGAATGTACGTGAGTGTGTGGTGAATGTCTGTGTGGCCTGCTGGTCACCGCTGTACTCACCCACTATCTGACCCCTCACTGTGTCACTGTCATTGAGGCCCAGCTTGTTCATGTCCAATCTCTGATCTGTGGAGGAGAGAGAGGAAGGAGGAGAGGGAAGAAGAGAGGAGAGAGAGGAAATAGGGATCGATCACTGTCTGAGAGACATGTAAACTAGCATGTGTTGGGAGGGTTTTTGTCCCTGCAGACAAGTCCCTTTGCTCTGTATCGTTTACATCACCCACAGTCAATTCCTCTCTCTCTCCCCCTCCCTTGGAGGCTGGGTATGGGATATGCACTGGAACAGATGGTCTGTGGAGTGGCCATGGGCCGTAAAAAAATCACTGAGCATCGGTACCGAGCAGCCTGCAGTTCACTACAGAGGTCAAACATTTGACAAATCTCTGCACAAAGCCGGCACTATTCCACCCAGACTGAACATGGACATGAACCCCTGCCAATGTCTGGAAAGTCTTTGTCTACGTTCTTAGCCCAGGCTGAAAAACAAAACAAAAAGAAGGACCAAAGAAATGTCAGGAATACCACGCTGCCTGCAGACATGAGAAATGCCACTATCTGTTCACTGTTGTCTGAGTGTCATGCAGAACAGCTCAGGATGTGCGTCTAGACTAAACAGGGACCAAAACATGGTCGGTCAAACCATTACAAGACTGGGGCAATGAGCGTGCACACAAACCCAAAGCCCCCTAAAACGCCTGTGGACAGGACACAGTGGAACAGCTGCAAAAAGCACAAGCGAAAGAATGACAAACATACACTTGAATAAGACAACAACCGAGAGACATAACAAATCTATGCTTACATTTAAATAGCTGTACAATTATGCATGTCTGAGTAAAATGACCGGTTGTCTAGATTTGCAGACCGAGATAAACGGAGGTTAGTCACTGTGGCGCATGCTGCCAGTCTATGGGACAGACGAGGGCATGAGGAGGGGGGAATGAGAGGAAATGCAGAGGCAAACTACTCACAGCTGAGGCACAGGGTTCGGGTTTTCCAGGAAAACAAGTGGCAGGGGCTTCTAGGAAAAGCAGTGGGATTTTGTCCTTTTTCCGTCTACAAGACCGTAGCAGGCCTATCAGCATAGTATACATACAGTGGGAGGGGGAGGCCCTTTGGTAAAGCCATCACTGGGTCCCTGCATGGCTGCCACTGCTGCGTTGGCTTGGAGCGCCAAGCCTCAATCTCATTTAGCCATTCGCTTCGGACATGACACGTTTAAAGTGATTGTGGGCTGATGCTGATCGTCTTTTCCTGTTCTGGCACTGCAGAATGTGACCCCTCTCACAACCTGATCTGTGCCCTGTCAGGAATAGGGAGAGAGTGTGCGCACTTGTGAGGGTACTGCTCAATGTGTCACTGTGACAGAAGGGGATTATTAGCCTGTGACTCCGCTAGCCTGTGACTCCGCTAGCCTGTGACTCCGCTAGCCTGTGACTCCGCTAGCCTGTGACTCCGCTAGCCTGTGACTCCGTTTGTGGGACAGACAATGGGTCACTACACAGACATTACCTCACAGCATTAAATACACACACGCACACTAATTCAATCAGGTAGTCCTTACAGCCGGTGTCTTTGAGGCGGTTGATGGCGTTGGATAGAAGGCGTACACAGCCCAGGAAGCCAGCCCCCTGCTTCTTATGGATCTTCTTGTGGTTCCACACACTGATGGTGATGGAGTCAGACTTGCCAATATATCTGAGGAGAGAAGAGAGTGACCAGTCACTTCCAATGTAGTGTAGATGTTACTAAAGCCAGTGTGAATGCACTGTTCCAACAGGCCAGTCTTTGCCTGGATGTCCCCGCTGGGGAGGCACACATCCGCTCGGGGCTGCCTGTCACCGCGGGCTGTGTCCCCACAAGAACACAGTCAGGATGTGTCTGAGAGGGATTTTCCGCAAGGCGTCTGTCAATGTGCGACTCCCGACCCCAAGAGTCGGGGTACGAGACGGACGAATGCAGACAGATCCTGTGAGTCATAAATCATCCAAAGGCAGCCCTTCGAACCCAAAATCACCCGGAGAGGGAGAGAGAGAAATGAAAGAGACAGGGAGGAGGAGAGGCTGAAAGAGAGATAGAAAGAAGGATATTGTAAGTGAGGAAAAGAAGGAGAGAGTGAACAGTTGAACCATGACATTACTCCCTGACTGCCTCTGCTATCACTCTTAGGTAGTGTGTGTCAGTCGAGGCCTGGGTATTAAACTCACACTACGTGAACCTGACGTGGCACATCTGTTCGGCCCAGTACCCTTCCTCAGTGTAAAACTAATCATCCATAAAGTTAGCAGTCTGCATCCCACTATAATTATCATGCTGCTTACCGAAACTAAAGGGATGTGAAACAATGGGGCTGTGAGTAAGATGTCTGGACATTTTGAGTGGAAGCCAAATGCCTGTCTGGGGTGCTATCTGAGACCATTAGAATGCAGGACAGATTTGTAGGGGGGAATTATTACATCCAACACAGATCTGGATATGATTATTGTATCAAATAATAAGGGCAGTAGACTAGACATTGGATTAAGCTTTTCAAAACAAGATACAGTATGTTTACATACACTATACACATGTCAAACATACCAAACTCTCTATGATTACTTGTAATAGATAAGAGTTTCTCCTCTTAGGCCATCTCTATGTTATGTCTCTGGTTGGTTGAGGTACAGTATATGGCATATTGCATGGCATTTGGTGCTAGGCAGGCCAGGCTGTCACACTTCCTCAGCAGGCAGAACAGGACCAGCTGGGCCCTGGGGACACTACCGCCACCTGTTCCCCCAATCCCCATAGCAGCAGAGATGGGACAGAGAGGGACAAGGGCCTGGGCCAGGCTATGGGACCACAACACAGCATATGCTATGCGATTCATCCAATAAAATTGAGGTTACCACATCAGTCACCGGCATCATTAATAAGTGCAACATCCACGCTGAGCTTAAGGTTAGAGCTGCCGGTTTCAGGGAGCAGGACAGTATTCCGGACGCTTATAAGAAATCCGGCTACAACCTCTAACGTGCCATCAAACAGGAAATTTGCCAATACAGACTAAGATTGAATCCTACTACAACGGCTCTGACGCTCGTTGGACGCGGCAGGTCTTGCAAACTATCATGGGGTACAAAGGGAAACCCAGCCACGAGCTGCCTAGTGACATGAGCCTTTCCAGACGAGATAAATGCCTTCTATGCTTGCTTCGAGGCAAGCAACACTGAACCATGCATACAGTTCATTTACTATAGCTCAGCGTTCAACACCATAGCGCCCTTCAAGTTTATCACTAAGCCAAGGACCCTGGTACTGAACACCTCCCTTTGCAACTGGATCCTGGACTTCGCGACAGGGCCACCCCCAGGTGGTGGGGGTAGGCAACAACACATCCGCCACGCTGACCTTCAACACGGGGGGCGTGCTTAGTCCCATCCTGTACTCCCTGTTCGCCCGCTACTGCATGGCCGCGCACAACTCCAACACCATCATTAAGTTTGCTGATGACACGACGGTGGTTGGCCTGATCAGCGATGACGATGAGACAGCCTATAGGGAGGAGGTCCGAGATCTGGCAGTATGGTGCCAGAAAACAGGAAACGGAGGGCCGAATACAGGAAATGGAGGGCTGAACATGCCCCCTTTCACATCCACGGGGCTGTAGTGGAGTGGTGGAATTATCATGGTCCACACACGCCAACACAGTCGTGAAGGCACGACAACACCTCTTCCCACTCAGGAGGCTGAAAAGATTTGGCGTGGGCCCTCAGATCCTCAAAAGGTTATACAGCTGCACCACCGCTTGGCATCTGACTGCAAGGCGCCATCCAGGACCTGGACGTCAGGGAACTCGGCCCCAGTGATGTACTGGGCCGTTCACACTACCCCCTGTAGCACATTGCGGTCGGATGCCAAGCAGTTGCCAGTCTTGGGAAGGCCTTCAAAATTGTCAAAGACTCCAGTCGCCCAAGTCATAGACTCTCTGCTACTGCACGGCAAGCAGTACCGATGAACAAAGTCTGGAACCAACATGACCCTGAACAGCTTCTACCCCCAAGACAAATAGTTAACCAACAGCTACCTGGACTACCTGCATTGAGCATTTTTTCACAACTCGTTTGACTCATCACTTACGCTGCTGTTACTGTTTATTATCTATCCTGTTGCCTAGTCACTTTATACCTATGTACATATCTAGCTCAAATACTTCGTACCCCTGCACATCGACTTGGTACTGGTACCCAATGTATATAGCCAAGTTATCGTTACGCATTGTGTATTTATTATTACTTGTCTATTATTTCTCTATTTTCTTTCTCTCTGCGTTGTTGGGAAGGGCCCGTAAGTAAGCATTTCACTGTTAGTCTACACCTGTTGTTTTCGAAGCATGTGACAAATAAAATGTTATTTGACATATTCATTAACATATTATACTTCTTAGTATAAATGTAGTTTGAAGCGTGCTGAACAAGAAACTGATAGGTTTGTCCCCTGGTTTGTCCCTAATAGGGCTACAGAGCCGTATTACAGTCCAGTCTGTCTGCTCCACATACTTTAACTGGGCTGGATAGGAGTCGAAGAGAGGCAGTTTGCCAGCGAGACACAGTCTGCTATCCTTGGCATACAGGCCACTTCCGCAACAATGCTGGCTGGGGTCAGCGGTCACGGGCCAGTCTGTTGGTCTGACCACTGACAGCACCACTGAGGAGGCCCTGACGTGTCAATGTTGCCATGAGCACATACACTTCCTCAAGCTGTGCACATACAACCAATGGAAAAAAGCTTTAGTGCCAACTAAGCAAAGGCTTTTCTGGCTCTGCTGAGCGTGAGAACCAGGTGTTTCAGACACCATTTGAATAGGTGCGAGTGTGCTCAGCTACCCTCAGTCAATTAGACTCCACACATTGAGGAGAGTCCACGTGCCTTAGCATGGAGTAGTAATCCTTAACCCTGACACACAGAGGGAGGGCACCTAAAGGTTTAACATAGTCATTAACAGGAAGAAACACAGGCAGGTTCCAGTTGAAAAAAAAAAAGTAGAGAGTTGTGTGTGCGTGCGTTTGGCTCCGTCTTGGGAGCACACAGGTTGATGTCCTCCCATCCATCACCGTGTCCTGCACTCTCTCTCCTCCACAGTGGGACTGACTGACTGACTGACTGAGGGCTGTGTTTCCCTCCTGTCAAACGGGACATGAACAGCTAATTAAACAGCCATGTTGGGAGAGGGTCTGGTATCCTGAGCAACCAAACAAACGGAGACATGTGCTTCCTCTTTCTGTTAGCTACGCGTGACGGCTGGATAAACACTGGGCAAATACTGGAAACTTTCACCCCCCCCTCTTTTTCCAGGTTGTTTTCACAAGACAAGCAGTCTTTGGGAAAAGCGACACGGGTGCAACAAGATATGCACATATCTCTGTCCAAAAGGTAAAAGGCTTCTGAGATTAGTTTCCCTCCCCACGGTTCAATTTAAATGTTTTTCTTTTTCACGTTAACTACCTCAGTGGAGTTGTCATTGCTGGCCTACCGATAAGTGAGAGGACAGACATAAACACAGCTTACTGTAAGGCATTCAGATCCTGCAGAATCAATGTCTGACACATCCCTGATGTATACTTGGCACATTGGAGTTGGGTGAGGGAATGCGTAGATCACAGGAGGTTGGTGGCGCCTTCATTGGGGAGGACGGGCTCATGGTAATGGCTGGAGCGGAATAGTATCAAATACATCAAACGCATGGTTTCCATGTGTTTGATGCCATTCCAGTCGCGCTGTTCCAGCCATTATTATGCGTTGTCCTCCCCTCAGCAGCCTCCACTGGTGTAGATATAGCATAGAGGGCACTGGTGATAGTTATAGAGAGGGGCCGCAGTTCAGCAGAATGCTGGTTCATTACTAAATCAGCAGGTTAAGGTAAGGTTTCTGTTAGATACACGGTTTCACATCTAGTCACAGCTGCTTCTATATGGATGGTATGTCAAGCACAAGCTCTGCGCTATCCATTATGTTAGCTGAGTGATGAAGGGACTCACAGGTCGTAGTGCTGGTTCCACTTGGGGTCGAGGGTGTTCTTCACGGTGTCTGTGGAGTGACACTGTCCTGAGCCGTCCACCACCACTTTGGCAAAGGGATCAGGGAGGCCTACAGGGGAACACACACACACACACACACACACACACACACACACACACACACACACACACACACACACACACACACCAACCATCAGCACACTGGCCTGGCCAAGGACAGGCTGTACTAGGAGAAAATGTTACAGGCATCACTCCATCATTATTTGATGATTTCATTATGCAGATGGAAGTGAGACTATCTGGTTTCTGAAAGGGGGAAAAGAGGTCATTTGAAGAAAACGACTTTTGATGAATAACATTCTATGACAGTCTAGGAATGGCTGATGTGTGAATCTGATAGTGTGACTGAACCTGAGCCGAGTGACAGATATCTAGAGATACGGGTGGAAATGACATTGACACTAATAGACAGACCTGAGGGACCTGTTGGATGAAATTTACCTGCACATAGCCTGGGTGTGGTGGACACACAAGCTCACGGACACACACACACACACATATGCCATGCAGGCCCACACAAACAAAACAAAACTGCACTTAGAAATACATCTCTCCGTATACATAAACACACTATCCCACAGAGACAAGCCTGCCTTGCTGCCACACAAGGCAGAGTTCTCTCCACCCAGGCCCTGACTGAGTGAGTGTTTACTCAGCCCCTGAGTGCTGGAATGGGAGGAATGGGCACCAGAGAAACCACCTGAGTGAGGGACCGTAACACACTCACTCTCCATGACAGCCTGACCCAAACACACCCAAACACTGGGGCCACTATGTACACCTAGCACACACTGAAATGCTGTGCTGTTTCACTCTGAAATGGACTAGCTTTAAATGACGGTATAAACGTTTTATTGATATCCCATACTTAACCTCTACAGAATTGCCCCAATTAGGCACATTTGGGCAGACTTAATACAACATTTTGAACAGAAATGCAATGGTTCATTGGATCAATCGGAAAATGTGCACATATACTGAAATTGCGCCTAACCTGGAAAAATACATTGTGACCCTTTTCAAGGAAGAAAAAAAACGTGTTTTTTTCCTTTGTATTATCTTTTACCAGATCTAATGTGTTATATTCTCCTACATTAATATCACATTTACACAAACTTCAAAGTGTCTCCATTCAAATGGTATCAAGAATATGCATATCCTTGCTTCAGGTCCTGTGCTACAGGCAGTTAGATTTGGGTATGTCATTTTAGGCGAAAATTGAAAAAAAGAGTCCGATCCGTAAGATATTTCAGACCTGTGTGACTCAATGCATGAAATGTGAATGAAACAAAGGGAATAATATAGTCCTAGTTTTATTAGTAGTTTTATTGGCTAATATTGATAATAAGCTACATCATTGTGACGTGGTGAGTTCATCATTCTCCCCACAAACATATCAGCAGTAACATTACAGGCTACTAACCCTTTCCTCTTTGCTGGTGTAGTGTAGTGGTTGGTTAAGTGTGTTAGCATGGCGTTCTGCTGGTAGGGAACTCTAGCATCAGGCCCTCTTTTATCAGCTCAAACTGGCTCACATTTCACATTTCACACGGGGGATACATATCTCACACTGCAGACATCAAAGCCCTCAAGCCCCCTGACTATGAAACTATAAAGCCATTTAACATGGAGTCGAGGATCAGAAACACAGCTTTCACTGGGTTACTTACGAAAGAAATCTTTCTTCACCAGGTTTTTGGCGCAGAGGACTGAAAGAGAAGAGGAGAATGAGGTGTTATTTTTAATCGTTGCAGATAGACACATATTACACACTGACAGGCTGTTGTGATCGTGTGGTTACATCACTGCCAAGGGAGAGGTTTGTGCAGGGCTGAAGTCATACACTGCTGCTCAGGGAACTGAATCGAAAAGCGCTCCATCTTGGATATGGATAGCCTTGGCTACATTACATAAGCAGCAAGATCATTTCTTCTATAATGTGTAATGTAAGACAAGTAATGTGACTTTCAGGTGATAGAGCAAACACATGAACATATATCTTTAGCCAGACTGGATTGTGCCAGACCCTATATCTCTACATTTGAGTGTGTGTACTGATCATAAGCTGACAACCAGGTGATGACTCAATGACATGAGGAACTCTCCTGTTCCGCTCCAGAAAATAGACCAACATCAACATGCTTTATAGCTATAGTAGTTGATTAACAGCAACTCAACCAAGAAAGTAACTTGACGATAGTGCATATGGGCACTTGTTGGCGACATGCTGAATCATAGGGCATTCGCACATGAATTCAATACGAACTATTAAAAGGGAGGGGCAGAGCAGTAGATTGGACAGGTCCCCAGTGAGAACCATGAAGGGGCTGCTGAGGCAAGAGGCAGAGCCACTTAAACACCCTCCACTGGGCCTGGATGAATGGCCACCTGGGTGTCTGGAGCCACCGACACACACTCAGTCACTTACTCAGCCATGGCCAAAGCCCAGTCCCTCTGGTCCGCTTCAGTACAGACATAGGCAAGAATGGCCTTTCTATTGTACTTCAATTACCTTTGTGTATTTGGTCTATGTATTTTTTGGGCCATCCCGGTCACATCCCACTGATCAAAATCCACCCACTATCCTCACTACCACCGCCATTCAATACCACCCCCATAGACGCCAGCTGCGGTGCGACAGCCGTCCATATTTGCCATGTGTGTCGATTTCAGATCTTTGAGAGATGAAATCTGTATCATGTCTGGCGGGCCCCGAGGCCGTTTGTGTGTCTTCTCTCTACAGAGACCCGCTCACATGCAGGTGTGTTCAGACTTTACTTTGCTAAAACAAATAAACAAAGGCAGACCCATAGGGGCAGACAGCAGCCTAAGCCATTGAATCTACAACCACCGCTATTCATCTGCCCCTCCCCACCCACCCACAGCTAAACACAGGGAGAACCACAGTGCTTACACTGCATGTGAAACATAACCTGACTCCTAAATCAATTTAGGTCTGAGCTGAAACAACGTATGAGAGGGAACAGAACACCATTTAAGAGTGCCATGGACTGAATTAAACACACAAATCACAGACCGCAGTGTGAAACACAAACATCTACACATGGTGTTTACTGATACACTCAGCACACACAAAGGGTTTCTGGGTTTAATGAAAATTACACCATTAAGATGGAGAAAAATAGGTCTTAACCGAATCTAAACCCTCTTGGGGGATGGGAAGGGAGAACATGCTCGACAGACGAGGAAGAATTTCTTCCAGCAAACATCCCTGGGAATGTGTTCCGTTCCAGTGAAACCCACCTCATTACTCAAACATCTGGTATGCATCTCTCTCTCTCAGTCAGTATCACACACACACTGTATGCCAGTCATCACACATACCACAGGCCCCTGAAAGGGTCCACAACACCTCGCTCTGCACACCCGCTCTAGCTCCAGTGATCTAATTCATTATTTACAGGCAGAGAGTAGTGAGAGAGAGAGAGAATGTCGGGGTGTGAGGTGCTGTGAGGGGGAGAGGAGTTGTAAGAATCAAGTGACAGCACTCTGTGGTATCAATATTCAGGTCTTGCTTCTTTTACATCCAAATACGGGCAGAACGACATACGCTGGGTCCTGAAAACTAGCTACATAGTGCGTTTCTCAAAAATAGATGATTAAAGCAAAAGAAATTCACTCTCAAAGCGGGTAATTTTCTGTATTTTCACAGCTGCAGCGGAGCAAAGGTACAGGAGATGGACATGAACAGTTAAAACGTTACAGGGAGTCCCAGTGAGAAAGGGCAATGGTGAGTCTCATATAGCCAAATGTAAACTGGGAGAGAGGAAGAGGGAAGAGAGAGGAGGCCGGTGACACAATAGGTCTGTCTGACTGTGGTAGAGAAATGACACGTCACAGAACACCAGAACTTGCAGTAATGTCCCTCTGACCGGGACATGAAAGAAAACCAACGGGCCTTCTGTAAGCATACATTAAATCTAGCCATCAATACAGCAGGAAAACAACACTACACTTATACATGTAAAATATAGAACAGGCCGAATTACAGCCGAGCACAGCGGACCCAAGACAAAACCACTGAAATTACAGAGATAAACAGACAATGGCAGCAGAGAAGCCAATGATGAGATAGACTGCAGCATGAATGGAGCACCGGGCAGCAATCATCATCCAATGTAAGCCAACCATCAGAACATGAGAGGAGTTCTCATTACTAGGGCCCTATAAAATCTGCCACAAGGAGAACGGGGATGGAATCACAGTATCCAGACATTAAAACAGAATTCAACCATATAAATTGTTTTATTGAACTTAGTAGGGAATCAACTAAATGTATTGAAAATTCATTAATTTGAGCAAGTTTATCATACATAACACATGAATAGAATATATCAGTGATATGTATTTCCTGCAACTTTCTGAAGAGTTAACGAGAATTCTGTGTATCTGTGTATGCACAGTGAGCACGTCTACCACTTTGTGTAGTCGTTAGCGATGATGCTAATGAAAAGTCTTCTGGTAGATGGAAAGGCTTTCCAAAAAACCTTCTCAATTAAATGTTAACTACAAAATAACCTATGCTTAAATGGATTATTTGCATCAATCTAGTGGGTATTTATTCCATGTGTAACTCTGTGTTGTTGTTTGTGTTGCACTGCTTTGCTTTATCTTGGCCAGGTTGCAGTTGGAAATGAGAACTTGTTCTCAACTGGCCTACCTGGTTAAATAAAGGTGAAATAAATAAAATAAAACATTTGTTTTGCAAATTCTACCATCATACACCACAAAAATAACACTAAATAATAGCCTCTTGCTATGTGCTACACCCCAAAATCTACATTTATAAAAGATGTCACTGACCTCAAGTGGTCTCCTGATGTGGTTTAAGCATTGTTGTGGACTTACAACATCCAATTTAGTTGTTTTTCTATTTTTAAAAAAAGTTTGATTTTGAGAGTAAAAACCTGAAAAGAAACAGGGGAAAACAGAAACCTTGAAAAACTTAACTGAGAATATGGAATCAGGCAAAAAAATAAAACAGATTTTCTAGGGACCTACATTACATACAGACAAGCGTAAACTCAGACACCATGGGCCAACTGCCTCTCCTTCAGTCAATATATAGCCTAACCACCAATATAAGTGGTAGGATAGGCAGGTCAATGTTATGCAGGTATTGAGCAGATAGTCTGACTGATCACGTAGTAAACTAGAGAGTGAAGACTGGCTGTAAACTATAATGATGTACACATATTTCCGTGAGTCCGGCCCTGACTGTCTGATGGGTTTCCCTGGAGAAGGGCAGCTAAATGAACCTACCGTGGCTAAACATGGCGGGCTCCAGATAATGTGAGCACTGGTTGACCCCAGGAAAGGGAACGCCGTGGTCAGATCGGGCTCTATGCCAGCGGCTCAGCAGGCTTCCCCCTTGGATGGATGGACAGACTGACTGCAGTAGGAGCCCGGAGATGGACCTGCTAGACGGTACACGGTGTCCCGGTCCACTCTTCCGGGGTGTCACCCCTTACGGGACGGAGGGCTGAATTGCTCGGCTCTGCTTTATACTTTTACAGGGAGAGGGTTCAGTGAGTTATTGAATCTTACATGAACACAAAGGGTTATGGGACCCTTGGTTTGTACCTCACTGTCACTCCTTCTGGCCACATTTTGGTTTGTTAGTGATTTCTCAAGGGCTCTATCCCATGGTAGCTGAGCACTTGCCTCTTGTGTGTAAATCTGAATGTCAAACAGCCATGCTCTTAAATGTTTCCCCGATGATGGTTGTTTAATACTTCTCATGGTGTTACATACACTACATGACCAAGAGTATGTGGACACGTGTTCATCGAACATCTCATTCCAAAATCATGGGCATTAATATGGAGTTGGTCCCTCCTTTGCTGCTGTAACAGCTTCCACTCTTCTGGGAAGGCTTTCCACTAGTTGTTGGAACATTGCTGCGGGGTCTTGCTTCCATTCAGCCACAAGAGCATTAGTGAGGTCGGACACTAATGTTGGGCGATTAAGTCTGGCTTGCAGTCGCCATTCCAATTCATCCCAAAAGTGTTTGATGGGGTTGAGGTCAGGGTTTTGAGCAGGCCAGTCAAGTTCTTCCACACCGATCTCGACAAACCATTTCTATATGGACCTCGCTTTGTGCACAGGGGCATTGTCATGCTGAAACAGGAAAGGGCCTTCCCCAAACTGTTGCCACAAAGTTGGAAGCACAGAATCGTCTAGAATGTCATTGTATGGTGTAGCGTTAAGATTTCCCTAGACTGGAACTAAGGGGCCTAGCACGAACCATGAAAAACAGCCCCAAACCATTATTGCTCATTCACCAAATTTTACAGTTGGCACTATGCATTGGGGCAGGTAACGTTCTCCTGGCATCCACCAAACCCAGATTCATTCGTTGGAGTCCCAGATGGTGAAATGTGATTCATCACTCCAGAGAACGCATTTCCACTGCTCCAGAGTCTAACGGCGGCAAGCTTTACACCACTCCAGCCGACGCTGGCATTGTGCATGGTGACCTTAGGCTTGTATGCGGCTGCACAGCCATGGAAACCCATTTCATGAAGCTCCAGACGAACAGTTCTGGTGCTGAAGTTGCTTCCAGAGGCAGCTTGGAACTATGTAGTGAGTGGTGCAACTAAGGACAGATTATTTTTACATGCTCCGCGCTTCAGCACTCGGCAGTCCCGTTCTGTGAGCTTATGTGGCCTACCACTTCACGGCTGAGCCATTGTTGCTCCTAGACGTTTTCACTTCACAATAACAGCCCTTACAGTTGACCGAGGCAGCTCTAGCAGAGTAGAAATTTGATGAACTGAAAGTCACTGAGCTCTTCAGTACGGGCCATTCTACTGCCAATGTGGATCGATGGAGATTGCACGGCTGTGTGCTTGATTTTGTACACCTGTCAGCAACGGTGTAGCTGAAACAGCAGAATCCACAATTTGAAGGGGTGTCCACATACTTTTGGTGAGATAGTGTATTTACAAGTAGTTTCTAAATAGAAAATAACTGATGGAGGATCTGAATGTTGAACAAGGAAGAGAACTGTGGGGGACAGTCAGAGAACCATCCTGGAGAAAGAGAATGGTTGCACATCCCATCTCACCAACACAGAATTTTGCATTAAAACGGTCCATAAGCAACTGAAGAAACATAGCAAACACCATATCGCTGACAGAAATATATTGGCCATATGATCCAACCTACGGAACACCCCCATTTAATCTACTTTCTGTCACGATAGCTTTGTTTAATGACATAAAGTTAAATGATTGTCCCCATTTCCTGCCAGCACACAGAATTCTTCAAATGTATGGGTTTATAGGAAGTCTGTCCTGATGACAGGAGCCTTCCCTAAGAAAAGAAACCGGCCAGCTTGCACCTACAGGGCGGCATCGTAAATCTATTTTTATTGGTCACGCCGGGCGCACTTTCTCATACTCACACACTGACAAATATATAGCTCTCTCCATCCAGGCACATAAACATGGCCACACACACACACACATTTCAAGCATTTCGCTACACCAGCAATTACATCATGTGACCAATTAAATTTGATTTGATTTGACACACACGTAAATATAGAGAATGCAACATCATGGGCACTTGCACAAACAGACACAAAAAGCGCTACACTCATAATCCTGGGGAAAAAATGTAGAAAACATTATTTTGGTTAGTTAGAATCACAATTTATTTCCCATGTCCACTTTTAACAAAATGCTGTTCTCAAGGAGTTGCGATGTTTTGCACAACCGAGTAATGTATTTGCCAAAGTGAATAAGGGTGAGGAGTTTGATTGGGAGGGAGCTAGCTGGAGAGTCAAAAATGGTACAAAAAGTGACAATTCTAACCAATTCCACCTTATTACCCATGTGGAAGGGTTTTGACTAGATGGGATACAGCTTTTGTCATATTTTTCGTAACAGGTTAGGAGAACTTACACAAAAGGTTAGGAGAACTTATGCAGCAGGTTAGGAGAATTAGGTTAAGGTTAGGAAAACTTTTCTACTTTTGACGTTCATTTGGCAAAAGCAGTTTCCCTTCTAGCCATGACTATGCGGAAGGAAAAATATCAGCCTTGTCCAAAACCCACCCCTGGTGCAAAACTCATTTCCCAAACATTTCTCACCCTGTCTGCCCCTACTAAACACTCCGGAAAAACATCACGTAACCCTCTGCATCTCGGCGCATCTTAAATCCTCAGTCGCCATAGCGACGGCGGTATCGAGTCAAGGCTGAGAGAAGGGTCTCTCTGTGTGTCTGTTTCTCATTCTGGTCGCGCTGCCGGCAGCTCAAAGACCCAACGACTGCAGTGTGACTGACAGGGAGGAAGGACAGCACAATTGAGCTGCTCACAACGGGAGAGGAGTAGGCCAATGAGTGTTGACATTTAAAACTATGAATACAGTAATGGAGAAGAATACCACACACAAACAAACAAACAAACACTATAATAGAGGTGGGCTCAGAGGCATTCCTAATTGTTGTATAGCAGTGGAATGAGTTGAGTGTGCATATGACAGGGTGGACAGAGTAGACTTGTAGTGTACAGTTATTCAATGGTGTCAGCCTTGTACCAGGCGCGGCGCTGCAACATCAGTCAACTAAGGTATCTGTGGGGGTGATAAAGTGAGTAATGATGAGTGTAGCTGCTGTATATCACAGCTTGAATGCTAATGATAACCACGCCGCGCGCTCTTCCCTCCATCACCAGGCTGTCCACACAGCCTTCATAGGGAACTGGGATCACACGCAACTCTGATAAATGACAAAAGCCTTTTAGGCTAACACATTCTACATTTACTCCACATTCTTATCTAAATGGCCCACAACCAAACAGCTGGAGAGGAATTTGAAGCTGCAGCTGGACACACATTCAGAAACCCACCCACACACACTTCCCTCTTATGACCCATGAAGCCTCATCTCTTAATATCCTGTTAAAGATGTGGTATCACTTAATGTCCTCCTACAAGCCTTGAGTCATTGGCACCGACAGGAACAAACACTTGGAACATATCTAATGACTATACTGGAACATAACCCGGCATTCCAGCATAGGAAGCAGAGGTGTTGTGTATCCTCCTTGTGTCTGACAGTCAGTCAGTGGGTTATTAGTCACATCATAGGTTTCCAAATCACAGCCCAAACTAGGTGGGGGGGGTCAGCAAACACCACAACCTCCTGGCCTTCTCGGTCTAAATCAATGAACAGATAGGTTAGAGGCAGGCAGAGAGCTTGGGGGTAAAGTTAAAGTTCCACCTATGGAGAAAGAGAAGTGGGTGAGTCTCTCCCAGGGCTGGACACAAAGAGACCCAGTGTCCAGGGACTCAATGCACCCCGCCACTCAGGCCACCTGGGGAGGGAGAGGTCACATGACACACTGAATGAGCAAACAATCACTAACCAAAACAAAATGGAGGCACTTCAGCTGGATCCCACACATCTCCCGCTCTCTCTCAAACACACACTCAAACTCTACCACTCGAATTATAACCCAGTGGGATGGAACATGGGAAATGGATGCTGTGGGGAAAAAGGGGGATTCACAGTGCTGCCCTGGTGTACAGCTCTGTGGTTAACCATCACACTGGAGTGCCTGTGGAGGAGGAGGAAGTGGGGGTGTGGGAAAAGAGAACTGCCTTATAAAAACCCACCATTACCAGCCTGTCCAAAGTCAAAATCAGGTCTGGAATTTAACAAAAGAAAAAGAGGGACATGTCAAAATCAACCTCTTTCAGTGTGAAATCATAATTGTGTGACCCAAAACAATAGTGCACCACCCTTCCCCTCCACCTGGTTCCCCTAGTCCAGTGCCCTGACCCAATCCACCAGACAGTCTGACACCTCCCCCCATCCCCTGCCTGCCTGCCTGCCTGTCCATAGCCCTGTTTTGACTCCAGGACTGAGCGCTGTCATTCACAGCACTGTTCTTCTGTAAACAAAAGGCTTCCTTTCCCCCCAACCACTCCTCCCTTCACTGCGCCTTAAAAAAAAATGAGAAGAGGGAAGGAAGGAGAGGGAGAGTGTTGGAGGTGGACCAGGTCCTAATCTGTAATCACCAATCCGCTTCCTCCTGCAGCCTGATCCATCTCCTGGTTTCCCTACTCTTGAGGGTGAATATCCCTCTGCTTCCAGCCAGCCCATTAGGCGCTGGTGGGTTCTCAAATCCGGGCCTGTCTAGGCTCTCATTCCAAGAGATTGTGAGTCTTATCTGGGCTGGGTCTTCCATTGCCTCTCCACAGAGGAACAGTGACAGGACAACATGACTCATACACACATAAAAGGGTTCAATGGGAATCGAGACAGTACAATAAAGTCTTCGTGGACATTCTATAGGGTAGTTGTAGACATTAAATGAGGGTAGGTAATTTATATGGCCTATGTGTTGTGTGTCATGGTATGTCTGCCTGGGCTGGCTGTGCTAACATGAGCGTGCCACACGCTCCAGAAAGCCCTGCTTAGTGGGACAGTTCAGTAGGTTTGCCGCTGGGCAGGACTCACCTCTCTATGTGTGCACTTAGCTCTGCTCCGGACAAAAGTGGTGTTTTTTAAAGACCTTGCCACACCACTTAACTGTAGACCTGAATGTAGCCTAGTTGGGCAGGGTGGAGGTTAGTGGGGGAGTGCAGAGTAGAATTTCATCAAACTCAACTCTTCAGAGCGCAAGTGTGGAAATATGGTTGGGCCAATGGACTGGTAGAAAATGTAAATATCCATCTAAGGCAACTTTTACATTTTAGGAAATCCACTTATGTAAATATGCTAATCTGATAAGACTTCTGCTGAGCAAATAAATGCTGATATTAAGAGTCTAGGTAGGAGCTGAGTGATCAGGGAAGAGGCTGCCAGGAAAATCTCCTAAAGCCTGTAAACAGAGCTGGAACTTCCAAAGCTTTAAAATTAGATGTGTGAAAAAAACCACCACCAACATCTCATCATCTCACCTGTCACTTCAGATCATAAGGAAAACAGAGCAGGCTTTTAAGAAAATATATTTTCACTAGGCTCAAAATCATGGGAGCATTCAAAGACATGCTTCATCTCCCACACTCTAGAAGTGGAGAAGTCTTCTCAACACAGGGTTCTACAGTGTGATCATTTCACTCGCATATGCACTTCAATATTTTGCTGTGAAACCGGAATAGTTTTATTTAGGCGCGCCTAGATAAATGAAGGATTCTAGCTTTAATATCTCAAATATTTGTCATTGTGCTCCTAAATTTATTTGCGTGTGCCTACATTTTTCACACGTGCTCCTTTTAAAAAAGGTCAGCATAGAGCCCTGCAACAACTAGGGAATGGAGAGGAAGCTGAATAGGATCCCCAGGACTACTATTACACACTGATGGACAGTGGAGCTGACATCAGGCACATCAGTCACTGTAAAATGACCACGCATGTTGGAATTACAGAGGACTCAAAATGTTCCACATACAAAAAAAAGATCAAAAACAAATGTAAATCATCAGAGATGGTCCAAGAAACCTCTCATTATCAGACTTAACACACCAGTGTTGAAAAGTGATGACAGATCTGTACATGTTCTGATGAGCTCAAACTAAGAACCTGTACAGTCAGGTGACATGATGTCTTGTTGGACTGTAGAGAACGTCTACCAGGGGGAAGGTGGCATTCAATGTTGCCAAACTGAACCATTCTCCTGATGAAGACAATGAGGGAAGTGCTATTTAAAAAATATATTTCACCTTTATTTAACTAGGCAAGTCAGATAAGAACAAATTATTATTTACAATGACGGCCTACTCCGGCCAAACCCAGACGACGCTGGGCTAATTTAGTGCCACCCTATGGGACTCCCAATCACGGCCGGATGTAATACAGCCTGGATTCGAACCAGGGACTGTAGTGACGCCTCTTGCACTGAGATGCAGTGCCTTAGACCGCTACGCCACTCGGGAGAGACAAGAGTCACACAGAGTCGGTAAAGCAACCTTCACTGCTAAACCTGCCTGACCATGCAAACAGATGGGCTGACGACATTCTTGGTGTGAGAACATGTCATCCATCTTACATCACCCTTTCCTCCATGAGGCCTTGTGTAATTGCATAAGGAGTCCACACCAACTATTTTTAGAACCAAAAAGAAGGAACTCATCCCCATGTTTTTTGCTGTATTTTTGGTACCCCTGCGTAAGTAGGCCTACATGTGTTTTTTCCACTGTGTGATACAATGTGCCTGAGAGGAAGTCATCCAGTCGAGTAAAGTCTTCCACAGCACTGATGCTTAGTGAGGAGTCAAAACAGTGAGCACTCAGCTTCTGCCAGCTTGCACCACTGTTGGCTGGGACTGGGCAGTTTAGAGTGGCTGCATGGCTCTCTAAAGCTCTTTGGCTCCTCTGCACTTTCTGATGTAGACTAATGGAGGAGAGGCCGGGGTAGAGCCACAGAGGAGAGAGGGATATTACTAACCTGTTTAACAGACATGGAGGTCCGCCACGGCCTGGAGCAGAGAAATA
The DNA here is from genome assembly GCF_901001165.1 of Salmo trutta. Taxonomy (NCBI): domain Eukaryota; kingdom Metazoa; phylum Chordata; class Actinopteri; order Salmoniformes; family Salmonidae; genus Salmo; species Salmo trutta. The sequence goes on along the minus strand of NC_042988.1, from coordinate 20,746,267 downwards.
CTGCTGCTCCCTTCATTTTCCTCCCTGTGAGTTTGTTTCATAAAATGATTTCACAACTCTGTTTGAGAGGAGGGTTACATCATGAGCAAGCCACGATTTGGGCCATGCCAACCATCACACTGCCTCGAGTAGACTCTGATTCTTCTTTTCACCTGAACAGCAACGTAATACAATGAATGTGCTCCATCCCTTAACCTTGAAAGCCTATAGGTAAAGACACAACAAGAGGGTAACCTAGGCCCTATGTACCGCCAATGATTTGGGAATAATTACATGTTTTCAAAGTAAAAGAGACAATGTAGTCCACACACACACACACACACACACACACACACACACACACACACACACACACACACACACACACACACACACACACACACACACACACACACACACACACACACACACAATGTAGGCTAGTCACACAACATGTGTATCTGTTTATATGCATTCTTGGGGGACCCAGTCATCCTTGATTGTCAACATTAGGTACAGTGAACTCCAAAAGTATTGGGATAGTGACGCATTCTTTGTTGTTTTGGCCTGTACTCCAGCACAATGGATTTGAAATGATACAATGACTGAGGTGCAGACTGTCAGCTTTCATTTGAGGGTATTTTCATCCATATTGGGTGAACTGTTGAGAAATGACGTACACAGTCCCCACATTTTAGGGGACCAAAAGTATTCACTTGTGTATTAAAACAGTAAAAAGATAAGTATTTGGTCCCATATTCATAGCACACAATGACTACATAAAGCTTGGGACTCGACACATTTGTCGGATGCATTTGCGGTTTGTTTTGGTTGAGTTTCAGATTATTTTTTCGCCAACAGAAATGAATGCTAAATAATGTATTGTGTCATTTTGGAATCACTTGTATTGAAAGTAAGAATAATGTGGATGCTACCATGACTATGGATAATCCTGAACATATCATGAATAGTGATGAGTGAGAAAGTTAGACGCACAAATATCATACCCCTAAGTCATGTTAACCTCTCACCATTAGTTATTTTGGGGGGGTATGATATTTGTGCGTCTAACGTTCTCACTCATCATTACTCACGATTCATTCCGGATTATCCGTAATCATTAGGGATGTACATTATATCAGTGAGCATATCGGAATAGGACGATATTAGCTAAAAATGCCAACATCGGCCCGATGTCTAGTTTAATGCCAATGTGCAAAACCTGACGTGCATACGTATAAAATACAGCGCTACACAGAAGAGGGTTTACATGAAATGTTACATACACAGCTGGACAAGATGGAAATGGACACAGTGACAGTGCGCACCGAGGAAGAGAGGCCACGGACAGACAGAGCTGAAACTTCACTGCTTGACATGTATGATGAAATCCTGGTTGAGAATGAAAAGACTGAACAAATGAACAACGAAACAGCACAGCAAGTAAGTGAAAGAAATTGTTTTTTTTTCTGGTAATGGGGACATACGTAAATGCCAACAAAATAACTTCTTGGTCAGTGTGGTGTGTGTGTGTGTGTGTGTGTGCGTAACAAATTTTTATTTACAAATGATGGCCTACCCCGGCCAAACCCGGACGACGCTGGGCCAATTGTACGCCGCCCAATGAGACTCCCAATCACAGCTAGATGGGATACAGCCTGGATTTGAACCAGGGACTGTAGTGACGCCTCTTGCACTGAGATGCAGTGCCTTAGACCGCTGCGTCCATGTGTGTGTGTGTGTGTAACTATACTAGAATGCTTAAAGGCCACTAAAATTAAAACTTTTGGTTATTGGAATCGGGTTTTTTGGCAAGGAAAATATTGGATATCGTTATTGGAAAAAATATATCGGCGCATCCCTAGTAATCATTGTATCATCCATATTAATGTAAGTGTTTAGAAACATTCTTATTTAGAATAAAAGTGACTCCAAAATGACACAATACATTATTTACCATACATTTATATTAGGCACAAAATAATCTGAAACACAACCAAAACAAACAGCAAATGTCTCCAACAAATTTGTAGAGTCACAAGGTTGATGTAGTCATTATGTGCAATGAATATGGGACCAAATACTTACTTTTTTACCACTTTAATATAAGTGAATTTGTCCCAATACTTTCTGTCCCTTAAAATGTACAAAAAGTGCTGTAATCTCTAAATGGTTCACTTGACATGGATGAAAATACCCTCAAATTAAAGCTGACAGTCTGCACTTTAACCTCACAGTCATTGTATCATTTCAAATACAAAGTGTTGGAGTACAGAGTCAAAACAACAAAAATGTCGCTGTCCCAATACTTCGTGAGCTCACTGTATGTGCTGCTGACAGACATTGAGCTCCATGATTAAAAACCATGAGCGAATGGCATAATGTGCAGGTGTCTACCATAAACAGCTTTTACTGGGTGTTTTGAAGTGTGTAACACGTGTCTACGCACCATTGTGTCATGTCTGTCCCAGCTTTAGCACCATTGTGTCATGTCTGTACCAGCTTTAGCAATTGAGGGACGTGGGCAGAGTTGTGCCATGCTGCTATAATGAGATCATTCCAAGTCTGGGCAGCTCTGATTAGTGTGCAGGGAGATAGGGTTAATAAGGAGACACGGCCAAAACTTTGAGATCTTATTTCTTGCTCTCGCTTAGAGAAGGGTTATGGCCACTTATATGACAGCCACGTTTAAAAGCCTTGAACTTTTTGGGGCGTAAGATGTAGCCTAGTGCATTACACTTTAGTCACCTGTGGCCCCTCCCCTGATGAGTCAGACCAGGGCTGTAATTACACATCCCATCTGACTTATAATGCACATTGAAACCTTGACCTCATACTCTAGACTTGACTGGCTGGAGTGTCTGCGGCCTCTGATCCAGCTAAACCACAATGAATCATCGGGCCATTGTAGCGATTGTTTTAATGGAGCGGTCCTGGATGGGGAAGGTACTTTCATAATGATTTTCCACCTAGCAAGCCACAACTTATTAAGCAGACAGTTACACAATAACTGGGTCAATCTAGCAAACAAGGCACCGAGTTAAAAAGAGTCCCTCTTCTTTCTACAAGGATAAGGTTACCGACCTCATTCTGGAGAGTCCCTATAACTCTAGGACTATGGAATGAGTTGAAGGCTGTGCAATCATGTTGAGAGTAGTCCTTGTAATAACAGCGTTAACTGGGTCCTCTCAACGAGACCGTGTATGCAGCCATTTTAAAAGAAGGATACCTGGCCGTCCTTAAGCCAGTCAAACAGCAAAAAATACTTGCTGAATGAAGTGCAATTCTATTTAAAAAGGAGAAGGGGCATAATGTTTGGTGACTTTCTAACTAGCCAACTACCGGACATGACAGTCTTCAGAAATAGACATTTTAAAACAGTCATCCTCTTCGCTCACATTCAAAAATCATTTACAGGAAGCCTTGGTATATTTGTTCAACTTTAGTGGAAATGCCATTTGAAATGTGATCTGGTGTGAATATAAACATCTCGTGATCTATCTCCTCAGAGGACCAAGGGCTCAACGGCAGGCTGGGCACAGGCAGATGCTTTGTGTCAGCTGTGAGCCCCTTGCGGTTTTCACACCAAGCATCCCATAACACTGGTGACTTAGAGACCCATATCTGCTCAAGGTTAGAGAGGTATGGGTTAGAGGTCGACCGATTATAATTTTTCGACGCCGATACCGATTATTGGAGGACCAAAAAAAGCCAATACCGGTTGATCGGTTGATTTTTTATTTTCTTTATTTATTTGTAATAATGACAATTACAACAATACTGAATTAACACTTATTTTAACTTAATATAATACATAAATACTATCAATTTAGCCTCAAATAAATAATGAAACATGTTTAATTTGGTTTAAATAATGCAAAAACAACGTGTTGGAGATGAAAGTAAAAGTGCAATATGTGCCATGTAAAAAAGCTAATGTTTAAGTGCCTTGCTCAGAACATGAGAACATATGAAAGCTGGTGGTTCCTTTTAACATGAGTCTTCAATATTCCCAGGTAAGAAGTTTTAGGTTGTAGTTATTATAGGAATTATAGGACTATTTCTCTATACGATTTGTATTACATATACCTTTGACTATTGGATGTTCTTATAGGCACTTTAGTATTGCCAGTGTAACAGTATAGCTTCCGTCCCTCTCCTCGCTCCTACCTGGGCTCGAACCAGGAACACATCGACAACAGCCACCCTCGAAGCAGCGTTACCCATGTAGAGCAAGGGGAACAACTACTCCAAGTCTCAGAGCGAGTGACGTTTGAAATGCTATTAGCGCGCACCCGCTAACTAGCTAGCCATTTTACATTGGTTACACCAGCCTAATCTTGGGAGTTGATAGGCTTGAAGTCATAAACATCACAATGCTTGAAGCATTGCGAAGAGCTGCTGGCAAAACGCACCAAAGTGCTGTTTGAATGAATGCTTACAAGCCTGCTGCTGCCTACCATCGCTCAGTCAGACTGCTCTATCAAATATCAAATCATAGACTTAATTATAACATAATAACACACAGAAATACGAGCCTTTGGTCATTAATATGGTCGAATCCAGAAACTATCATTTCGAAAACAAAACTTTTATTATTTCAGTGAAACACGGAACCGTTCCGTATTTTATCTAACGGGTGGCATCCCTAAGTCTAAATATTCCTGTTACATTGCACAACCTTCAATGTTATGTAATAATTATGTACAATTCTGGCAAATTAATTACGGCCTTTGTTAGGAATAAATGGCCTTCACGCAGTCCGCAATGAGCCAGGCGGCCCAAACTGCTGTATATACCCTGACTGCTTGCACGGAATGCTAGAGAAGTTATACAAATTCATGTTAGCAGGCAATATTAACTAAATATGCAGGTTTAAATATATATACTTGTGTATTGATTTTAAAGAAAGGCATTGACGTTTATGGTTAGGTACATTGGTGCAACGACAGTGCTTTTTTTGCAAATGCGCTTGTTAAATCATCACTCGTTTGTCGAAGTAGGCTGTGATTCAATGAGAAATTAACAGGCACCGCATCGATTATATGTAACGCAGGACACGTTAGATAAACTAGTAATATCATCAACCATGTGTAGTTAACTAGTGATTATGTTAAGATTGATAGTTTTTTATAAGATAAGTTTAATGCTAGCTAGCAACTTACCTTGGCTTCTTGCTGCCCTCGCGTAACAGGTAGTCAGCCTGCCATGCAGGCTCCTCGTGGAGTGCAATGTAAGGCAGGTGGTTAGAGCGTTGGACTAGTAACCGGAAGGTTGCAAAAACGAATCCCCCCTGAACAAGGCAGTTAACCCCCGTTCCTAGGCCGTCATTGAAAATAAGAATGTGTTCTTAATCTGACCTGTCTAGATAAATAAAGGAGTAAAAAAAATATTATTTTTTTTTGTCGCCAAATCGGTGGCCAAAAATACCGATTACCGATTGTTATGAAAACTTGAAATCGGCCCTAATTAATCGGCCATTCCGATTAATCGGTCGACCTCCAGTATGGGTTAATCACATCAATCCAGGTTTACAGCAGAGTCCAGGAACATTCTAGGTACCCCACCACCTTTTCCTGGAAACGGAAACAAGTCTGGATATCTAGTGTAGAGGTCGACCGATTAATCAGCATGGCCGATTAATTAGGGCCGATTTGAAGTTTTCACAACAATCGGTAATCGGCCTTTTTGGATGCCAATTATGGCCGATTACATTGCAATCCATGAGGAAACTGCGTGGCAGGCTGACCACCTGTTACGCGAGTGCAGCTTCAAAAGGACTTTGTGGCTGTAAGGAGCCAAGGTAAGTTGCCAGCTAGCATTATACTTATCTTATAAAAAAAATATATATATATTTTTTATCTTCACATAATCACTAGTTAACTACACATGGTTGATGATATTACTCGGTTAAGTAGCTTGTTCTGCGTTGCATATAATCAATGTGGTGCCTGTTAATTTATCATCGAATCACAGCCTACTTCAACTTCGCCAAACAGGTGATGATTTAACAAAAGCACATTTGCGAAAAAAGCACAATCGTTGCAATAATGTACCTAACCATAAACATCAATGCCTTTCTTAAAATCAATACACAAGTATATATTTTTAAACCTGCATATGTAGTTAAGAAATTCATGTTAGCTGGCAATATTAACTTCCAGAATCTCACATTATCCCTTTAAGACACTAGATATTACGACTAGCCTACACTTGTCAAGGGAGTGAGACCGAACACAACCCATTTCTAAGTACACAATACTCTTTTTGTACTATTTAACTGAAAAACAACAAGGGCATCTAAAGTGAATCATAGTGAAAAAATACCCCAAAGTGACATTTCTCACTTCAAAGGGAGCGAATGAGCATAGGGAGGAAAATAATAGAGTTCAGGCAGCAGTGATATGAGGAGCCCTCAGACAAGCATCAGATTCATTCTCACTAGAGCTCCCCCTCACCGCTAAACCAATTCTGACCCATTAACCGGCTCTGCCAGGTTAACACATCAGGCCTTTGAAGGCGCCCTTTCAACCATTCAAGTTAGAGAAAACATTCACTGTCTGCACGACACCCAGGCGGCATCTTCCTTGGGAAGCTGACAGATGGGCTTCTTCGGAGCTAGCTAGCTAATCTGTAACGATGCATTTGAGAGACACCACTTCTTACTGGGCAAATGTATTTATTTTTTCAATAAACATTAAGACGAAATATGGTTTACATGTCAATAATCCTTTGTTTGTACGCCAACCCCATCTGTGCTGCCCCAAAGTTGTGCATGCATCAGTTCTGTTGGTAAACAAACCACCTGTCTATAGAAAGGGGAATGTGCGGTGGTCTGTGCATTTAGTTTCTAAATGAGACAAGGAAACTATAATCCATTAACCCGACTTGAATGGAATGAATTGAGTCAGTGAGATAAGCGCACAAACACACACACACCAACCTAAGCCAGCATTAAGTTCAATAAAGAACTCTGAATTTGGGAAAACAATCCACCACAGAAGATAATACAGCTCTGTCTGATGGGCCACCCTATGCTCGGCCTAGCTAGGAGCACCACTCTCCTAAGGTCCACCACCGACTGATTTCTCAAACTCATTGCACTGTAGAGGACAGCCCTTATAATCCACCCTGCAATCTGAGCAAAACATGAGGACCAACCGACAGTCCTGCCGAGTAATAGGACTGCAATTCTTTACTTCATTATTACTATGAAACTCAAAGGGAGTTTCTCTTGTCTGCTCCCCACCTGTCAGGGGTGACATTTGGACAAGTGTTCGTCTGTAAAGAGCTTCCTCTCCGATGCTGCCCTCTCCGCCTCTACATCTGGCCTCGGCTCCGTTGCTGGCAGCGGTTTGGGAGTGTGACCGCAGAAGCCTTTGTCCTCGTTGAAGAGCTGCTGAACCAACAGGAAAGCCAACCCTAGTCAATTAATTTATGGAAAAATTGCAATTATTGGAGGGCCCTCAGCAGGGGAAGGAAAACATTTACAAATGTCACGCAATAATTGCTATTGTTTTGTTTTCCTTCTCTTTAAGCAAAATGTGGAACTGTTCTGCAGTTCTGTAATGGAGTAGCAAAGTCAACAGTTCCCCACATGTACCTAATCATTGTGTATTTAAGATGTATCCCGTCTGAACACCCAGATGACCAAAATCACTTCCATACAGGCACTCTGTAAAACGGCCTGAGCCACATGAACGCACCAGGCAGACTCAGCACACATTAACAACTCTTGATCATTAAGTCCTGTGCCTCTGTAGCACCATCTGTGCCTCTGTAAGTTTCCCCCCCACTACCTAACATGTTAACCCAATTGGTTGACTAAGGACTACAGAGAATGAATCCTTCAATCAAATTTGTACAGCGAGAGAATGTTTAGTCTCACAACCTGTTGTCACAAGGAATTTTTGGGGGCTGCTTTGATTTAAATGAGACAAGTGCATCTGTGCTCATTCAACAGCCCATTTTATATGATCCCAGAGAGGTAGCTAGCAACTATAAATAGACTAAATAAAATGTAGACATTTCAATAGGTAAACCTGACAAAGCTGCAGCTTTGTTCAATGCTGTCCTCAATAGTAGCTGGTTCCCAGTCAAAAGAAAGATCCAAAACCACACGCCAGCTTTCTCTCTCACTGAGGGTGGGGGTGACACACGCTTAGGACTGGGAGGGGAGCAGTTTACAGTCGGAAAGAACAGGACTGAGTGACTCACAGAAAGACAGAAAGAAAGGAGGGGGGATGCTTTTGTGGAGAATGCTAGACAATCCCATAGAGTTAGTTCTTCCCTCTTTCCTGTACATGGCAAAACCCAGAAGAGTAATATGCATGCTAAACAAATAAAGTTGAATCAACTAACAAAGGGTCAGCCAATAAAACTAAGAACAGATGGCCCTTAAATATACATTTTCTATAACATATTAATAAGCGTTTTTTACTGATGCTATGGAGATCTCTTAATCAATGTTTGTGCTGTTCAAATCTGTTGGTGGGTGAGGCGAATTCAGCTCTCGGCTACAAACAGCTGGGGATCAGAGGCCTCAATGTTAAAATGGAGGGATCACTTCTCCCTTCCACAGTTTCTTTGTTCAAATTACTTTACGGGAGACAGATAAGTTAGCATGTGCTGTGTCCTGACAAATTTATGGCTGTTTGGAATGGATACCATTTGGTCATGACCCATGTTTGAGTAATACAATTTAGAGCTGATCAGATAAGGTGCTCCGCATTGAGCCATATTTTAACGCTGTAATTTATTACTTACCGGATCATGTATTGTGCCATTAACCATGTTTGTGTGACATAATTTAAGAATGATCAGCTGTAGAGCATAATGGAAACCTGTCTTGTGTATTCAAGGGGCAATTCTCACCACAAGTGTTAGTTTTAGCGGCTTGCTTGCCATATTTTTCCAGTTTAAAAGCTGGCAACCGTCTGCAACATCTGGTTCAAATGGATGGGGGTATGTCAGCAAGGAGAAACTCAGAGGAACGCAAACAGCAACAAGACTGCTCGCATGTAACAACTCATCATTCAGGGCTTACCCAATAAAACTCATCAACAGCTGTGTCAAAGTCAACTACATCTAACAAGCTGCTATTATCAATTCACGACTCATGTTCAGACCTTCATTACTTATTCAAACTCACCTATCAGTAAGTAAACACATTAGATTTTCACAATCATTTCATCTTATCATGCCCAAATAGTGATGATTTAGTTGATATAATATTTGACAGATGGAGAAGATGGAGAAAGATGGAGAATACGCTATGAAGGAAAAATATTGGAGTTTTGGTGAAGGTACAGCCAACTAGTGCAAAAATAATATTGCGATATTGTCCAAACGATATATCATCAAAAATAAAATCCCAATATGTAACTATCGATTAGAGGTCGACTGATTAATTAGGGCCGATTTCATAACAATCGGTAATCTGCATTTTTTTAACGCCGATTACATTGCACTCCACGAGGAGACTGCATGGCAGGCTGACCACCTGTTACGCAAGTTCAGCAAGGAGCCAAGGTAAGTTGCTAGCTAGCATTAAACTTATCTTATAAAAAAATCTAACATAATTACTAGTTAACTACACATGGTTGATGCTATTAGTAGTTTATCTAGCTGTCCTGTGTTGCATATAATCGATCTGGTGCCTGTTAATTTATCATCGAATCACAGCCTACTTCGCCAAACGGGTAATGATTTAACAAGCGCATTCGCAAATTTATTTTTTTTAAATAAAGAAAATAAAAACTGTCGTTGCACCAGTCTACCTAACGATAAACAGCAATGCCTTCTTTTTAAAAAAAAATCAATACACAAGTAAATTTTTTAACCTGCATATTTAGTTAATATTGCCTGCTAACATGAATTTCTTTTAACTAGGGAAATTGTGTCACTTCTCTTGCATTCTGTGCAAGCAGAGTCTGGGTATATGCAGCAGTTTGGGCCGCCTGGCTCGTTGCGAACTGTGTGAAGACCATTTCTTCATAACAAAGACCTTAATTAATTTGCCAGAATTTTACATAATTATAACATAACATTGAAGGTTGTGCAATGTAACAGCAATTAATGACTTCAAGCCTATCAACTCCTGAGATTAGGCTTGCAATACTAAAGTGCCTATAAGGACATCCAATACTCAGGGCCTCCCGAGTGGCGCAGTGGTCTAAGGCACTGCATCGCAGTGCTAGCTGTGCCACTTGAGATTCTGGGTTTGAGTCCAGGCTCTGTCACAGCCGGCTGCGACCGGGAGGCCCATGGGGCGGTGCACCCAGCGTCTTCCGAGTTAGGGAGGGTTTGGCCGGCAGGGATATCCTTGTCTCATTGCGCACTAGCGACTCCTGTGGCAGGCCGGGCGCAGCGCACGCTGACACACTCGCCAGGTGTATGGTATTTCCTCCGACACATTGGAGCGGCTGGCTTCCGGGTTGTATGGGCATTGTGTCAAGAAGCAGTGCGGCTTGGTTTGGTTGTGTTTCGGAGGACGCATGGCTCTCGACTTTCGCCTCTCCCGAGTCTGTACGGGAGTTGCAGCGATGAGACAAGACTGTAACTACAACCAATTGGATACCACAAAATGTTTTTTTTTTTTTGGGGGGGGGGGGGATTTAAATCCAATAATCAAAGGTATATGAAATACAAATTGTATATAGCGAAATAGTCCTATAATAACTACAACCCTAAACTTCTTAACTGGAATACTAAGCAAGGAACTTAAATGTTAGCTTTTTTACATGGCACATATTGCACTTTTACTTTCTTCTCCAACACTGTGTTTTGGCATTATTTAAACCAAATTGAACATTTCATTATTTATTTGAGACTAAATTGATTTTATTATATTAAGTTAAAATAGTGTTCATTCAGTATTGTAATTGTCATCATTACAAATATATATATAAAAAAAATCGTCCGATTCGTCAGTATCGTTTTTGGTCCTCCAATAAATCGGTATCGGCGTTGAAAAATCATAAATCAGTCGACCTCTACTATCGATCCCCCCCATCACTAATGGGTAGTCCGATAAAGAGGACATACCACCACAGCGCTGACTCCCTAAACAACGTCCTTCCCTGCCCAGAGCGAGTCCGGCTGTGGAGGCGCATATGGATAACGCTGCGCAATTTTACATAGCCTAATTCTAAAAGAAACCTTCCCTGGGGAGAAGACGGCGGAAGGGGAAAAACACTTCAGTTCAACTGACAGACATGTGGAAGACAGGCAGAAAAGCAAATATGAAACAGAGTAGTTAAGTGAGCAAATACACATTTTGTGTAAAGTCAGGAAAAGGAGGTCCATGTGATTGTACTCTCCTTGTTTTTCACAGTGAATTCACATTCTTACTATTTCTCCAAGACACCAATGCAGTCAATCTCGAAGTGGAACGACAGACTAATTCACAGTGGGCAATTTACAACAAAGTTCAAGTAAAAAAATGTGACAGAAAAACGGTGTGGCACTTGACCACCATGTAGTTCGGACAAACAAAACAGACACCAAAATCTGTCTTAAGTTCAGGATATTACTTTGGGAACATTTCAATGGGGCTATCTAGTTCAAACCTGGTTACCCCACCAGTAGAATTTGTGAAGAAAAGTTCACATTTGGACAAATTCACAGGTTGCCAGAACTCGCAATGTGCTTTACTTTCAATGCTTAAAGCTGCGTTTACAATGCAGCCCAACTCTGATCTTTTCCACTAACTGGTCTTTTGAGCAATCAGATCTTTCGCCAAAAATTGGGCTTCCTGTGTAAACGCGGCCTCTGTAGCACAGGTGATTTAAGCAACACCATTGAGAGTAAATCTCTTTTCACCATCAGGCAGATCTCTCACCTCAGTCCAGAGACCCCTGCTCCCCTTCTCCACACTCATTTCTATCAGAAACAGCACTGGCTTAAATATTTAATTTGGCTCTTCCTGGTGAATGGAAAGGCCTGGAATTTGACTCAGCCCTGATCCTGGAAGTACATCAAACACCACTGCTGTCATCCCCCTCTCCCAGTCAAAACAATGTCCTCTCATGTAAACGTTCCACTGTTTGTGTTGAAATGGTACAAATCAAATAAGAGGGACCCAGAGAATGTGTTGAGGCCCTATGTTTGCATCATAGACAGTATTCTGGAAGGGGGGGGATCCCCACTTTGCAGTACGATGTGGACTGTCTGGGAGATATGCTGCGTTTACACTGACAGCCAAATTTCCATCTTTTTCCCCTCAGCAATAATTGTGCAAAAGATCAGAAATGGTCTGCCCGTGTAAACGCAGCCATAGTATCTCCATCTAGCTCATTTTGTCGCCATCTAGATAATGCTTCAAGTTTACATATTGTGTAGTAGCAGCTATGGCATTATTTTATTAGCTAGATTAATAGCACAAGGAATACAGTCATGTGGGTCAGTGACACTTATGGCAATTAATGTGGCTAACATTCTCATTAACATAGTAAATTATATGCATAGTTTAAAAATGAAAAAGGATCATCTATACTATGTGTTCTTACACAAAATTGTGGATGTAATTGAATCTCTTGGTAGTCTCTTACATACACACACACCACCCAAAATATTTCATGAACTAGCTTGATTAAACTAATGTTACCGTTTAGTTAGCTACTAGCAGTAAATCCCGGGCTGATTACTTTTGTTTGCCAGGCTAACGTTAGCTGGTTAGATACCAATCTATCGTTAACAAGCTAGCTAACTGTCTAATTTAGCACGCGTTATAAATATTTCTGAAACGTTACCAAGTAATCTAGCTAGCTACTGTCGTTTAGTTAGTTTAATTTGCCACATACATAACGTGCCCTACTCGAAATATTAAAGTGCGCCCAAACTTTTAAACCACAGCAAGCACCCTTTCGAACACACGTTTGTCCTACAAACTAACGTCGTTAGCCGGGCTAGCGACAAACTAGCTACAGTAGCTAGGTCGCCACATTTGTGTAGGGACAAGTCAACATTGTCTCTCTTACCTGTTAAACGCAGTTTAACCGGACCATTTCGCCGAACTCCTTGGTTAGACATCTTGCTTCCAGCTTAATATTTAAGACTAACCAGTTTCAGACCGAAGTAACAATAATGGAGTGAAGGCATTGTTGCCCGGATGTAGACAGCACTGCTGCCATCATGATCACACAATCACTGTCGCGCACATACAAAAACAATTACTAGCTAGGATGCCGCAGAGTGCATTTCATTGACCAAATACTCTTGCAAATCGGGGTTCTGGCCGACTAATTTTTTTAGAGTAAGCAAGCGACCCGAGTTATCACTTCAAATCTTCAGCTTCGGAACGATTGGAAATCAGTCCTCCTCCCAGCCAGACGAGAGTTGAACTGTTGAGCTCGTGCGCCCTTCAGTGCAGATCCCACTTCAGGGAGGCTAGTAAGTAAATGACCAATGACGACATGGGGATGGAAACATCTGCCTGTACCGCTTGGCTAAAAACTGAAATGATCTGATGCTAAAATGCTAATGACCGAGGAAATACAGCTTTGTCAGACAAGTGACACTTCGGCTTGCTAGTGTAATTAATTTGTTAAGTGGCTCTGACAGTCCAGATACCGTAGCAAAAACAGTGTTTCTTTGTATATAGTTCTTACAGAAACAAGAGGGTGGAAGCTATAAAGATTCATATTCAATTGGAATTCAATGTATTGCCATTCCACCCAAACCCCTCAACAAATTACAGCAGGTAATTTCTTTAAAGAAGTTTATTTACAGACATTTATAAAAACATATGTACATTTCAGACAGAGAATAGAAGTCCATTATTACACAGAGGACAAAGTGGCAGTATACAGTAGAGATTAAAGGAAAAGTGGTATTTAGAAGTTGAAAGTGCTTTGGTTCTCACTGATCTGGAATGCATAGCCATCGGTTGTCAATTCTGGAGCAACACATTGGTCTTCCTCTTCCTAGAAAACAGAACGCGCAAGACATTGAGTAAAGGAAACAAATACCATCCATAACAACTTGTAAGTCGCTCTGGATAAGAGCGTCTGCTAAATGACTTAAATGTAAATGTTGAATTAGTCACCATTACACAACAATGCTCACCTCGCCAGAGAAATATTTCTCAATCAGGTTGAGAGAGGCCTTGTAGACTAGCTCATTCTCATGGGACTGCAGCGCTTCAATCTTGTCTAGCCCACCGCATTCCTCGATCATCATGCACAGCTTGTCTGCTTCACCAATCTTATCTCCAGCCTGAGGGACAAAACAAGTTAAGAATAAATATGTCACCCAAATCTTGCAGTTATAGGGTACAAATGCCTACGTCTATACGGTAATAAGATTACCTAATTCTTGGCGAGAAGGTCCCCTTACCAGGAAAATGTTGGTGATGGCATCCAAGATAACAAGGATGGTTTTGCTGTCCTTTGTTGAGAGTAGATTCAGCAGAGGCTCCAGCACATTGGCTTGAACAAGGTACACAACCTGTTCAACTGTGCCCCCACTGGTCAAGTTGGTTATTGCCCAAACTGCCTCTTTCTGAGTCTTGTAGTCCCCCTGTATGGAAAAGCAGATGAGGATTTTTATTTTAAATCCCACCATTCTAAGTTATGAAAAATAAAATACAAATCCGATCATATAAGATATTACTACAGAAAACAAACCTACATACCTTACGTAGGACATCTACCATGAGCGGGACCAAGCCAGCATTGATGATATCCTGGATCTGAGAGTCTCTCCCTGCAGTGATGTTGGACAGGGTCCAGGAGGCCTCCTTCTGGATGTTACTCTTGTGATGGCGCAGCAGGCCAGGTAACATGGAGAGGGCCCCAGCGTTCAGCACGGCCTGAGTCTGCTCATCCGTGCCAGTCACCATGTTTCCAATGGCACGCAGAGAAGGAGTCTGAAGGAGACAGGTCAAAGACAGTGGGCACTTGGGTGAAAAAAAGACATAGTACCATAAATGTTGAAATATATAAATGTTGAAATATATATAAATATGGTGACTACTTAATCATTGTACATGACAGTCCACCACCTCTGCAGGATAACTAGACTGGGCACATACCACAACAGAGATCTCCCCAGAGCCAAGCAGCTGCACCAGGCGGGAGATCAGGCCAGTCTGCACTACCACCACCTCGATGCGATCATTGGGCCCGTCGGTCAGATAGGACAACGCCCAGCAGGTGTCTGCCAGCACCTCCTTATCATCATGGTGCAGCAGCCGCACCAGAGTGGGCAGGATCTGCTGCACGGCTGCCAGAGGGGGAGACGGGTTCTTGTTGCGGCACAGGTTTGACAATGTCCAGGTGATGTTCCTCAGATAGCCAGACTGCAGAGAAATAAGACAAATATTTTAGAGGTGTTCATTCATTGAGTTACAGCACCTCCTAGTGGCCAGTGAGGAAAGTAATGTGGGGTCAAGGAGTTATCAAAAAACAAGACTAACACTATCATGTCATGAACAAGTCAAGTGATTGTCCATTACTTATGAATGGTTACCAAGGGTCACCGCATTAAGAGTACTAGGCACTAAGAATACTTACAGAGAACAAAGAGAGCTCAGGGACAGCGAGCAGACTAAGCAGGGGGGCCACAGCTCCATGCTTGATGACCTGGTCTCTGTAGACCGACCCATCACCTAACAGAATAAATCAAGGATGCAAGGTTAGGGGTGGGAGATCACTTTGGCAGTTTAGGGTTCTATACACTGATGAGATACTGTAACAAGAGGAATGCTTTACCTGCAATGTTACCCAAAGCCCACACAGCCTGCTCGCTGATGTGGGGGTGGGGGGATATGACAAGCCTGATGAAGGCTGGAATGGCTCCGCCCTCCACAACAGCACTGGTCTGGTCAGATGTTCCAGATGCAATGTTGGTTAGAGCCCAGGCAGCCTCAAACTGGATAGGGGGTGACTCCAAACCCAAGAAAGCAACTAACTTAGGAATCAGCCCAGCACTGATGATGTGGTCAATGGGAGGATGTCTCTCACGGGATAGCAACTTCCTGTAATGAGAACAATTGAAAAAGCAACAAGTCATGATCATGGTAGCTAACACTTAAATAAAAACACTGCCACAAACAGCATTTCCCAGACAGTTTTACATCGATCACTTTACCTTGCAGCTTGCGTGGCGTTGAGCTGTGCATCAAGGTTGTTACTGTTCACACCAGCAATAATCTCCTCCACGGACCACTGTCGAGTGGCCTGTAAATTAAGACAACAGGTTGTTTCAATTGGAATTATTTTACTAGGCAAGTCAGTTAAGAACAAATTCTTATTATACGGCCTATCTGGCCAAACCCTCCCTTAAACCGGATGACGCTGGGCCGATTGTGGGCCACTGGAATTATTGTGCATTGTATAAACAGACAGGCCTAACAAACTCACCTGACAGTTTTGGCTTTTCTCTTGAAGTGGGGAAGTTGCCTCGTCGACCAAAGTGGTTACATTTCTTCTTTTGAAGATCTGATCGTCCTTCTTTGCCTTGCGAAGTTCGAAGTTCACTTCTACTCTCCTGCGTCTAAGCTCCTGCAAAGTGATCAACAACTACCATTGACTATGCCTAGCCAGATTCATTTAGCTAGCAAGCCATGAACACATATTTGAAATGAAACATTGACATGTATGCATGGCACGTTTTTTTTCCACTTACATTGGCATCTTTTCCCTTATTCTTGAACTTGTCCAGACGGACACCGTTCTCGTTGCCAGCAGACATTTTTGGGCAAATTGACAAAAATGTTCTAAGTAGTTCGATAAAGAAATATTTTTTTGAGCACCTAAACGAAATGCAACAATTAGTTTCATAATACGAATTGCTAACTAGGATCCAAGAACACGTTTTTGGCTTTTCTTGAAAGTTATATCGGTCACAAGTGACCAGCAAACCCCATCAACAAAGTAAAACAGTAACATAAGTACATCGAATATTTGCCAACCACTACACAATATGAGCCCTTGACAAGCACTTACCCGGTCCTTCTACAGAAATTCTAGCTAAGAAACTTTGTACAGACCTTTAAATTCCTGTCACAAAGCTCCCTGATTGGTCAGTTCGATTAAAAGCATCACCCTATTGGACTGTTTTGAAAAATCACAGGGCGCTCTGGAAGTGTTGTCAGTAGAGACCTATCGCGAGATTTCAGTACACCCACGCCCTCATAACATAATTTCTATCATATCAGAAACAATTTTTCCAAACAAGTTCATGTTGGAACAGTTGCTTTTGTGTTATTAAATATAACACTGTTCAAAATGTGTTTTCTGCTTAGGTCTGTGTGTGGAAAACAATATCTAAATCTGATGCAATTCAAGGAGTTGTTTCAAACTGCCCAGAAGATACACTTAAAATCAGAGAACCCAGACAACTAAAATCTGTTAAAATATATGGATAAACATTACACTGACTATTTTGTATCATGACCAATAATCAACATCAACCTCTGAATATAGTATTTACATGTGCTTCCGTATATGCATACAATCCAGACATGAATGCCTGGAACTGGGGATAAAGGGTCACTGGACTCCCATCTGGTCATACCAGTCCTATTAATGGAAATTCTAATTATATAGATGCAGCTAGTTGATGAGTTGGTTCAGTTGGTAGAGCATGGTGTTTGCAACGCCAGGGTTGTGGGTTCGATTCCCACGGGGGACCAGTACGGGGGAAAACATTTATGAAATGTATGCATTCACTACTGTAAGTCGCTCTGGATAAGAGCGTCTGCTCAATGACTAAAATGTAAATGTAAAATGTATTACCCAAGACCCTGGTTCGATTCCAGGCTGTATCACAACCTGTGAGTGGGCGTCCCATTGGGCGGTCCACAATTGGCCCAGCGTCGTCCAGGTTAAGATTTGGCCGGGGTAGGCTGTCATTGTAAATAAGAATTTATTCTTAACTGACTTGCCAAGTTAAATAAAGGTTATAAAATTAAATATATTTTTTTATTTCTCATCAATCAAATCAGTTTGTCACGTGCACCGAATACAACAGGTGTAGACCTTACAGTGAAATACTTACTTACAGGCTCTAACCAATAGTGCGAAAAAAAGGTATGTGTGTGTGTGTGTGTGTGTAGGTAAGTAAAGAATTAAAACAACAGTAAAAAGACATTGAAAATAAGAGTAGCAAGGCTATATACAGACACCGGTTAGTCAGGCTTATTGAGGAAGTATGTACATGTAGGTATGGTTAAAGTGACTATGCATATATGATGAACAGACAGAGAGTAGCAGTAGCGTAAAAGAGGGGTTGGTGGATGGTGGGACACAATGCAGATAGCCCGATTGGCCAATGTGCGGGAGCACTGGTTGGTCGGGACAATTGAGGTAGTATGTACATGAATGTATAGTTAAAGTGACTATGCATATAAGATAAACAAAGAGTAGCGGGGGGGGGGGGGGGGCACACAATGTAAATAGTCCGGGTAACCATTTGGTTACCTGTTGAGGAGTCTTATGGCTTGGGGGTAAAAACTGTTGAGAAGCCTTTTTGTCCTAGACTTGGCACTCCGGTACCGCTTGCCATGCGGTAGTAGAGAGAACAGTCTATGACTGGGGTGGCTGGGGTCTTTGACAATTTTTAGGGCCTTCCTCTGACACCGCCTGGTGTAGAGGTCCTGGATGGCAGGCAGCTTTGCCCCAGTAATGTACTGGGCCGTACGCACTACCCTCAAGTGCCTTGCGGTCGGAGGCCGAGCAATTGCCGTACCAGGCAGTGATGCAACCGGTCAGGATGCTCTCGATGTTGCAGCTGTAGAACCTTTTGAGGATCTCAGGAACCATGCCAAATCTTTTTAGTTTCCTGAGGGGGAATAGGCTTTGTCGTGCCCTCTTCACAACTGTCTTGGTGTGTTTGGACCATTCTAATTTGTTGTTGATGTGGACACCAAGGAATTTGAAGCTCTCAACCTGCTCCACTACAGCCCCGTCGATGAGAATGGGGACGTGCTTGGTGCTCCTTTTCCTGTAGTCCACAATCATCTCCTTAGTCTTGGTTACGTTGAGGGATAGGTTGTTATTCTGGCACCACCCGGCCAGGTCTCTGACCTCCTCCCTATAGGCTGTCTCGTCGTTGATCAGGCCTACCACTGTTGTGTCGTCTGCAAACTTAATGATGGTGTTGGAGTCGTGCCTGGCCATGCAGTCGTGGGTGAACAGGGAGTACAGGAGGGGACTGAGCACGCACCCCTGTGGAGCTCCAGTGTTGAGGATCAGCGTGGCCGCATTAGAGTCCCGCACCTTGAAAGCGGCAGCTCCACCCATTAGCTCAGTGCGAATGTTGCCTGTAAACCATGGCTTCTGGTTGGGGTATGTACGTACAGTCACTGTAGGGATGACGTCCTCAATGCACTTATTGATAAAGCCAGTGACTGATGTGGTGTATTCCTCAATGTCATTGGAAGAATCCCGGAACATGTTCCAGTCTGTGATAGCAAAACAGTCCTGTAGTTTAGCATGTGGACTACACACAATACCACATAATGACAAAGCAAACACAGGTTTTTAGAAATGTTTGCATATTTATTACAAATAAAAAACAGAAATACCTTATTTACATAAGTATTCAGACCCTTTGCTGTGAGACTCGATATTGAGCTTAGGTGCATCCTGTTTCCATTGATCATCCTTGAAATGATTCTACAACTTGGAGTCCACCTTTGGTAAATTCAATTGATTGGACATGATTTGGAAAAGGCAAACACACGTCTATATAAGTTCCCACAGTTGACAGTGCATGTCAGAGAAAAAACCAAGCCATGAGGTCAAAGGAATTGTCTGTGGAGCGCTGAGACAGGATTGTGTCGAGGCACAGATCTGGGGAAGGGTACCAAAAAATCTCTGCAGCATTGAAGGTTCACAAGAACAGTGGCCTCCATCATTCTTAAATGGAAGAAGTTTGGAACCACCAAGACTTCCTAGAGCTGGCTGCCCGGCCAAACGGAGCGATTGGGGGAGAAGGGCCTTGGTCGCGGAGGTGACCAAGAACCGATGATCACTCTGACAGAGCTCCAGAGTTGCTTTTCGGAGATGGGAGAACCTTCCAGAAGGACAACCATATCTGCAGCACTCCTCCAATCAGGCCTTTATGGTAGAGAGTGGCCAAACGGAAGCCACTCCTCAGTAAAAGCCACATGACAGACTGCTTGGAGTTTGCCAAAGAGCACCTGAAGGACTCTGACCATGAGAAACAAGATTCTCTGGTCTGATGAAACCAAGATTGAACTCTTTCCCCTGAATGCCAAGTGTCATGTCTGGAGGAAACCTGGCACCATCCCTATTGTGAAGCATGGTGGTGGCAGCATCATGCTGTGGGGATGTTTTTCTACGGCAGGGACTGTGAGACTAGTCAGGATCGAGGGGAAGATGAACAGAGCAAAGTACAGAGAGATCGATGAAGTCCTGAGTGCTCTGGAGCAAGTTCTTAGACTGAGGCGAAGGTTCACCTTCCAACTGGACAACTTGAAGCACACAGACAAGACAACGCAGGAGTGGCTCTGAATGTCCTTGAGTGGCCCAGCCAGAGCCCAGACTTGAACCCGATCGAACATCTCTGGAGACCTGAAAATAGCTGTGCAGCGACGCTCCCCATCCAACCTGACAGAGCTTGAGGATCGACAGAAACTCCCCAAATACAGGTGTGCCAAGCTAGTAGCGTCATACCCAAGACACAAGGTTGTAATCGCTGCCAAAAGGTGCTTAAAAAAGGACTGAGTAAAGGGTCTGAATACTTATGTAAATGGGATTATTATTTGTATATTTTTTTATACATTCGTTAAAATTCCTAAAAAACTGTTTTTACCTTGTCATTATGGGGTATTGTGTGTAGAGGGGAGAAAACGATTTAATCCATTTTAGAATAAGGCTGTAATGTGGAAAAAGTCAA